>NC_060187.1:72432025-72567025 GCF_021184085.1 Oncorhynchus gorbuscha
GTAAACAGAGGATTGCAGTCATGTAATTACATATACAATCCTGGGATTTCTATGATTGCTGTTCACTGATTCTGATGAGCAATGTCTCCTTTTTGATGGTGGTGTAGGGAGGGGTGGAGGGGTGATAGCAATGGAGGGGTGATAGCAGAATCCTCATTTGATATTACCTGTCCTACCTGTAAATCTAGGTAAATCTACCTAAAATATATTTATACAGACAACTGGGTAGCTCATTTTTTATAGTACAGAAATTCACAAGTACTAACTAAAAAAAAACACTTGTTAAAATGTTAATGACATTTCCTAACTGGAATAATCAGAAACAAATATAATATACGACCTAGAGCAGTGATTCCCAAAATTGTTATAGTCCCGTACACCTTCAAACATTCAACCTCCAGCTGCGTACCCCTCTCTAGCACCAGGGCCAGCGCACTCTCAAATGTTGTGTTTTGCCATCATTGTAAGCCTGCTACACACACACTATACAATACATTTATTAAACATAAGAATGAGTGTGAGTTTTTGTCACAACTAGGCTTGTGAGAAGTGACAAAGAGCTCTTATAGGACCAGGGCACAAATAATAATATTATAATCATTAATCATTTTGCTCTTTATTTAACCATCTTACATATAAAACTTTATTTGTTCATCAAAAATTATAAATAACTCACCACAGGTGAATGAGAAGGGTGTGCTTGAAAGGATGCACATAACTCTGCAATGTTGGGTTGTAAAATAATTTTCCACACACAGTCTGTGCCTGTATTTAGTTTTCATGCAAGTGAGGGCCGAGAATCCACTCTCACAGAGGTACGTGGTTGCAAAGGGCATCAGTGTCTTAACAGCGTGATTTGCCAAGGCACAGCCCAATCCAAAAATCTAGCAATGGCTTCTGAAAATGTAGTATGTACATGACTGTATAGTTAAAGTGACTATGCATATATGATAAACAGAGAGTAGCAATAGCACAAAAGAGGGGTTGGAGGGTGGGAATGTATAGTTAAAGTGACTATACATACCGTATATGATAAACAGAGAGTTTACACAATGCAAATAGTCTGGATAGCCATTTGTTTACCTGTTCAGAAGTCTGACGGCTTGGGGGTAAAAGCTGTTGCGAAGCCTTTTGGTCCTAGACTTGGCGCTCCGGTACCGCTTGCCTTGCGGTAGTAGAGAGAACAGTCTATGACCGGGGTGGCTGGGGTCTTTGACAATTTTTCGGGCCTTCCTCTGACACCGCCTGGTGTAGAGGTTCTGGATGGCAGGCAGCTTAGCCCCAGTGATGTACTGGGCCATACGCACTACCATCTGTAGTGCCTTGCGGTCGGAGGCCGATACAGTTGATGTACCAGGCAGTGATGCAAACAGTCAGGATGTTCTCGATGTTGCAGCTGTAGAAACTTTTGAGGATCTGAGGACCCATGCCAAATCTTTTTGTTTCCTGAGGGGGAATAGGCTTTGTCGTGCCCTCTTCACGACTGTCTTGGTGTGTTTGGACCAGTCTAGTTTCTTGTTGATGTGGACACCAAGGAACTTGAAGCTCTTCAGCCTGCTCCGCCAACAGCCCCGTCGATGAGAATGGGGGTCTGCTTGTTCCTCCTTTTCCTGTAGACCACAATCATCTCTTTAGTCTTGGTTTTGTTGAGGGATAGGTTGCTGTTCTGGCACCACCCGGCCAGGTCTCTGATCTCCTCCCTATAGGCTGTCTCATCGTTGTCGGTGATCAGGCCTACCACTGTCGTGTCATCTGCAAACTTAATGATGGTGTTCGAGTTGTGCCTGGCCACGCAGTTGTGGGCGAACAGGGAGTACAGGAGGGGACTGAGCACGCACCCCTGAGGGGCTCCAGGGTCAACGTTGCAGATGTGTTGCTCCCTACCCTCGCCACCTGGGGCAGCCGGTCAGGAAGTTCAGGATCCAGTTGCAAAGGGAGGTGTTTAGTCCCAGGATCCTTAGCTTAGTGATGAGCTGTGAGGTTGCTATGGTGTTGAACGCTGAGCTGTCGTCAATGAATAGCATTCTCACGTAGGTGTTCCTTTTGTCCAGGTGGGAAAGGGCAGGGTGTAGTGCAAAAAGAGATTGCATCATCTGTGGATTTGTTTGGAAGGTATGCAAATTGAAGTGGGTCTAGGGTTTCTGGGATGATGGTGTTGATGTGAGCCATGGCCAGCCTTCCAAAGCACTTCATGGCTACAGACGTGATGGCTACGGGTCGGCAGTCATTTAGGCAGGTTACCTTAGTGTTCTTTGGCACAGGGACTATGGTGGTCTGCTAAGAACATGTTGGTATTACAGATTTAATCAGGGACATGTTGAAAATGTCAGTGAAGACACCTGCCAGTTGGTCAGCACAGGCCCAGAGCACACGTCCTGGTAATCCATCTGGCCCAACGACCTTGTGAATGTTGAACTGTTTAAAGGTCTTACTCACGTCGGTTATGGAGAGCATGATCATACAGTCGTCCGGAACAGCTGATGCTCTCATGCATGCCTTAGTGTTGCTTGCCTCGAAGCGAGCATAGAAGTGATTTAGCTCATCTGGTAGGCTCGTGTCACTGGACAGCTCACGGCTGTGCTTCCCTTTGTAGTTTGTAATAGTTTGCAAGCCCTGTGTCATGACGTTGGCTTGGGGGGTAGGTTTATGACAGTCATAAATACCTCTTTCCCCCTTTTTCCTTTCTCTACCCTACTGAGGTTACATTTCCAAAATCCTTGGTTAACATATCAAATCAAATCTAATTTTAGCCCTTCGTACATCAGCTGATATCTCAAAGTGCTGTACAGAAACCCAGCCTAAAACCCCAAACAGCAAGCAATGCAGGTGTAGAAGCACGGTGGCTAGGAAAAACTCCCTAGAAAGGCCAAAACCTAGGAAGAAACCTAGAGAGGAACCAGGCTATGTGGGGTGGCCAGTCCTTCTGGCTGTGTCGGGTGGAGATTATAACAGAACATGGCCAAGATGTTCAAATGTTCATAAATGACCAGCATGGTCGAATAATAATAAGGCAGAACAGTTGAAACTGGAGCAGCAGCACGGTCGGGTGGACTGGGGACAGCAAGGAGTCATCATGTCAGGTAGTCCTGGGGCACGGTCCTAGGGCTCAGGTCCTCTGAGAGAGAGAAAGAAAGAGAGAATTAGAGAGAGCATATGTGGGGTGGCCAGTCCTCTTCTGGCTGTGCCGGGTGGAGATTATAACAGAACGTGGCCAAGATGTTCAAATGTTCATAAATGACCAGCATGGTCGAATAATAATAAGGCAGAACAGTTGAAACTGGAGCAGCAGCACGGCCAGGTGGACTAGGGACAGCAAGCAGTCATCAAATGACTTAAATGTAAATGTATGTCAGGTAGTCCTGGGGCATGATCCTAGGGCTCAGGTCCTCCGAGAGAGAGAAAGAGAGAGAGAAGGGGAGAATTAGAGAACGCACACTTAGATTCACACAGGACACCGAATAGGACAGGAGAAGTACTCCAGATATAACAAACTGACCCTAGCCCCCCCGACACAAACTACTGCAGCATAAATACTGGAGGCTGAGACAGGAGGGGTCAGGAGACACTGTGGCCCCATCCGAGGACACTCCCGGACAGGGCCAAACAGGAAGGACATAACCCCACCCAATTTGCCAAAGCACAGCCCACACCACTAGAGGGATATCTTCAACCACCAACTTACCATCCTGAGACAAGGCTGAGTATAGCCCACAAAGATCTCCACCACGGCACAACCCAAGGGGGGCGCCAACCCAGACAGGATGACCACATCAGTGAATCAACCCACTCAGGTGACGCACCCCTTCCAGGGACAGCATGAGAGAGCCCCAGTAAGCCAGTGACTCAGCCCCTGTAATAGGGTTAGAGGCAGAGAATCCCAGTGGAAAGAGGGGAACCGGCCAGGCAGAGACAGCAAGGGCAGTTTGTTGCTCCAGAGCCTTTCCGTTCACCTTCCCGCTCCTGGGCCAGACTACACTCAATCATATGACCCACTGAAGAGATGAGTCTTCAGTAAAGACTTAAAGGTTGAGACCGAGTTTGCGTCTCTGACATGGGTAGGCAGACCGTTCCATAAAAATGGAGCTCTATAGGAGAAAGCCCTGCCTCCAGCTGTTTGCCTAGAAATTCTAGGGACAATTAGGAGGCCTGCGTCTTGTGACTGTAGCGTACGTGTAGGTGTGTACGGCAGGACCAAATCAGAGAGATAGGTAGGAGCAAGCCCATGTAATGCTTTGTAGGTTAGTAGTAAAACCTTGAAATCAGCCCTTGCTTTGAGAGGAAGCCAGTGTAGAGAGGCTAGCACTGGAGTAATATGATCAAATTTTTTGGTTCTAGTCAGGATTCTAGCAGCCGTATTTAGCACTAACTGAAGTTTATTTAGTGCTTTATCCGGGTAGCCGGAAAGTAGAGCATTGCAGTAGTCTAACCTAGAAGTGACAAAAGCATGGATTAATTTTTCTGCAACATTTTTGGACAGAAAGTTTCTGATTTTTGCAATGTTATGTAGATGGAACATTCGGGGAACATCAGAAGGTGGGGGAGATGAACTATATTCTGGTAATGTGACCAATTGAACATATGCGGTGGTACTTAATGAATATGATGTCAGTTCAGTTGTCATCTGAGACATTCTCATCAATGACAAGATGACATAAACTCTACAGTGGAAAGTCTACACATCAGAGTTATCAGATTCACATGGAATTGTTGTTCAATTTAAATGTTTGAATATGAAATGATTTGTGATGGGATGAAATGTGATTTTAGCTTCTAAAATGAGAGATTTGGATTTTCACAAGATAGGGCTGCTCAATCAGTGGCCCGCCCCTGTGAAGGGACATGGACTATAAAACTTTTCAAACACGCCCTCCGCTCCCTTCCTATATAAGCCCTTGTCGAGAATATAACTTTCTTTTCCAAAGATGTGAGGACGACGGATCCTATGTCAGAATGGTTCAGATAATAATGAAGCCAACATTAGCGTGAGCTTTGGTTGCGAAAGGTATGAACTTTGAACTCTTATTCACTACAGAAGTGATACCTAGCAACAACAGATGCAACGAGGGTTAGGAAGGAACAGATAGAGTATCCCGTCTATCACCCAACGTTACTACAATGTTACCAATTGACAACCAGAGACATTCTTCAAAGGACTCGGTTTGGCAACACAGCCTTCCATCTACCACCAACCTACCGAAGCACAGCTCAGAGTAAATTTTTTATTTTATTTTCCTTTTCCAAATGGGCATAAGATACTGTATTTACGATAGCACAGCTTCGCCTTTGTTCCTCAGTCTTCCCGCTACTTCACTCAAACCCAGCCCTTTTCCTTTGTGTAACAAGCTGTCATATCTGTTCCACCCACTAGGGACGTTTTCCTTTATGACGTAATTTGATTTAATTATGTGTATGTGTAATTCTGTGTGATTAGTTAGGTATTTAGTAAATAAATAATTAAACCCAATTTGGTATTGCTGATTCAAATTGTTAGCCAGGGTTCGTGCAGATAACCAAGAATTTACACCTTTCAGATGAGACTGAATTTAGACGACGATTGATATTGACTGCTATTGATGTGAAATATTACTAGGTCTTCAAAAGTTTATACGGAAGATAACAGCTCTATAATATTATTTTGTGATGCCCGACTCTCTAGTTAATACATTTACATGATTAGCTCAATCAGGTGATATGTATTACGGATAAATTATTTTATAGAACAGCATGTCATATCACTTAATCCGGCATAGCCAAAGACACAACACCTGCCACATAAAATGAGCGTCGGAGCCGGTGTAGTACGATTCAATCATTGCCCTGTATTGGCGCTATGCCTGTTTGATGATTCGTCGGAGGGCATAGCAGGATTTCTTGTAAATTTCCGTGTTAGAGTCCCGCACCTTGAAAGCGGCAGCTCTACCCTTTAGCTCAGTGCGAATGTTACCTGTAATCCATGGCTTCTGGTTGGGGTATGTATGTACAGTCACTGTGGGGACGACGTCCTCGATGCACTTATTGATAAAGCCAGTGACTAATGTGGTGTACTCCTCAATGCAATCGGAAGAATCCCGGAACATGTTCCAGTATGTGAAGCAAAACTGTTCTGTAGTTCAGCATCTGATTCATCTGACCACTTTATTGTAGACCGAGTAACTGGTGCTTCCTGCTATAATTTTTGCTTGTAAGGAGGAATCAGGAGGATAGAATTGTGGTCAGATTTAACAAATAGAGGGTGAGGGATAGCTGTGTGTGGAGTACAGGTGATCTAGATTTTTTTCCCTCTGGTTGCGCATTTAACATGTTGATAGAGATTAGGTTAAACTGAATTAAGTTTCCCTGCATTGAAGTCTCCGGCCACTAGGAGCGCCACCTCTGGGTGAGCGGTTTCCTGTTTGATTATTTACTTATACAGCTGACTGAGTGCGGTCTTAGTGCCAGCATCTGTTTGTGGTGGTAAAAAAACAGCCACGAAAAGTATAGATGAAAACTCTCTTGGCAAAAAGTGTGGTCTACAGTTTATCATAAGATACTCTACTTCAGGCGAGCAAAATGTAGAGGCTTCCTTAGATTACGTGCACCAGTTATTTACAAATATGCACAGACTGCCCCCCCCCCTTGTCTTACCGGAGTGTGCTGTTATATCTAGCCGGTGCAGCATATATCCTGATAGCTGAATATCCATCTCACCACTCAGCCACGATTCTGCAAAACGTCCCGTTCATAGGATATTCGTGATCGTACCTTGTCTAATTTATTGTCCAATGATTGTACTTTGGTGAGTAATATTAACGGTAATGGCAGCTTTCCCACTCGGCTTCTGGGGATCCTTACGAGGCACCCCAATCTGTGTCCTCTGCACCTGCATCTCTTTCTCTTGCCAATAACGGGGATATTGGCATTGTCGGGTGTTAGCAGTATATCCGGGCGTCCTGCTTGTTGAAGAAAAAATACTTTTTTGCGGTAAGATACGGTGGCAGAAACATTATGTACAAAATAAATTACAAATAATGCGAGAAAAAACCCCCCACATAATAGCACAATTGGTTAGGCATCCGTAAAACTGTTTTTGGGGACTTTTTCCCCAGCATTGTTCCAGCCATATCAGCGGCAGCAGGAAGAATTAAGTCCTTCACAATAATAGTATGGGGCTTGCCTGTCCTAGCCACTCAGTAGCTCACAATAGTATGGGGCTTGCCTGTCCTAGCCACTCTGTAGCTCACCATATAAGACGCTTCTAGACCCTTCTTATTAATGGTATCTGTTGCTTTTACACATGTCTTACTACTCAAAAGTTGTGTTAATTCTCACTCAAAAAACTCCCATGGCTTATTTTTCAAATTGGTATGTTTTGTTTCTAAATGTCTGCCCAAATTGAAGGTTTCATCGAGTTGTGAGATCGTACTTTTGCACATATAACACACTGTGGCTGAGGAAAGGCACTACTCCCAATATAAGTGAACCACAAATCAATGTAGTTCTCATCATATTTGCACCTCTTCGATGGTCCAACATTTACATTTACATACATTTAAGTCATTTAGCAGACGCTCTTATCCAGAGCGACTTACAAATTGGTGCATTCACCTTATGACATCCCTGTCTGTTGTTCGGTGCTTTCCCGGGTAAGGGGACAGTAGCTCTTCGGCTGCATCAGATTCACAACTGTCAGTAACCATGCTAGCTGGGCTAACAACAAATGTAGAATTACTGATGCTAGCATTGGATGTGTTCGTGGAAGCACATCAACTTGTGTTGTCGACAGGTGCAGGTGTAGTACTGCTGGTAGTAGCAGTACTACCAGTAGAGCTGGTATGTGTCTCTATGAAAGCAGAACAACTTGTATCATCAACAGGTGCAGGTGTAGTACTGCTGGTAGTAGCAGTACTACCAGTAGAGCTGGTATGTGTCTCTATGAAAGCAGAACAACTTGTATCATCAACAGGTGCAGGTGTAGTACTGCTGGTAGTAGTAGTACTACCAGTAGAGCTGGTATGTGTCTCTATGGATGCGGACCTTACTTTTTTTGAACCATTTATCCATGTTGGAGCAAATGGAATGAGCAGCAGCTAAGTTTGGCTACATACAGTACGGACCGTTAGTGGAATTCCCGCGAGAGAGTAACTTTAATGTGATTGGATGTTATTTATTGGATGCTACCTGTATTTGACATTGTGTTGTTATTTCTCTGAACACTAGATGGTTTTATTTGATTTTTGGCAGTGAAACGAGGCTACTCAGACGAGACAAAACCCTCACCCAAATGTATAACCTGTTGGAAAATATAAATTGACTGTTTGAATTATTATTATTTATATATTTTTTGAATGTGAATCGTGTTTTTATGCTGAAAAATGTAGATTTCTCTTTTGATAGATCTCTCAGAGCCAGAATCTTGTCCGGATGTTTCATTGGCTCTCCTGTGCCCTGACTTGCTCTCTGATGGACCGCTGGAGGACTAGAACCTTTGAAGTGAATGTGTTCAGTCTGATTGGCCGATTGGCCGTGTCCAACATGGATTCATGGTTACACCAGGTCAGCTCTCCATGAATCATCTCACAGTCGAGACCTATGACCTTCCACTGCCTAGCCAATGGCTTTGACCACAACCCACTTAATCAGTTGCCATTCATTCATACATACATTTCTATTCATCCAATATGTGTGTTTTAACTGTGGATAAATCATCTCTTTGGTTATATGTGTTGTTTGGCAGTGTTAGAATGAGTAGATGTCAATGGAAATTAAGTTCCACTTTGTTAATAAACCATACTTGTCACATATGAATGTTCATGTTTCTAACAAAAAACATGAATATTCATATGTTCACGTTCCATTTACCAGTCAAACATAATCCGAAGGCCAGGAAGGAATGCAACTCATCATGGCTCCAGGAAGGAATGCAACTCATCATGGCTCCAGGAAGGAATGCAACTCATCATGGCTCCAGGAAGGAATGCAACTCATCATGGCTCCAGGGACCCAGTGATGTCACGGTGTCCTAATTGGCTTGTGTGTGAGTGAGTGAGTGAGTGAGTGAGTGAGAGAGAGAGAGAGAGAGAGAGAGAGAGAGAGAGAGAGAGAGAGAGAGAGAGAGAGAGAGAGAGAGAGAGAGAGAGAGAGAGAGAGAGAGAGAGAGAGAGAGAGAGAGAGAGAGAGAGAGAGAGAGAGAGAGAGAGAGAGAGAGAGAGAGAGAGAGAGAGAGAGAGAATGTCTCATGTCAGAGAAAGACTCGGTTTTACTAAACCAACTGAGACCCCCATTCCTACTCGATTCCACATCTAATGTTTGGTGTCTACCAGTGGAAGGGCTAGGGCCTGTCAGTCAAAACACTGAGGACATGCCTCTGTTTCAAAACATGTGCTTAAAGGATGTGAAGTTTAACTGAAGTGGGACTGGAAGCAGCAGTAAAAGTGTCCTTAAGAGACAGACATGCATCAAGCACTCTCTCCCCTCTGGTACTGCAGGGGACTGGATGTATCTAAGAGACAGACATGCATCAAGCACTCTCTCCCCTCTGGTACTGCAAGGGACTGGATGTATCTAAGAGACAGACATGCATCAAGCACTGTCTCCCCTCTGGTACTGCAGGGGACTGGATGTTTCTAAGAGACAGACATGCATCAAGCACTGTCTCCCCTCTGGTACTGCAGGGGACTGGATGTTTCTAAGAGACAGACATGCATCAAGCACTCTCTCCCTTCTGGTACTGCAGGGAACTGGATGTTTCTAAGAGACAGACATGCATCAAGCACTCTCTCCCTTCTGGTACTGCAGGGAACTGGATGTTTCTAAGAGACAGACATGCATCAAGCACTGTCTCCCCTCTGGTACTGCAGGGGACTGGATGTTTCTAAGAGACAGACATGCATCAAGCACTCTCTCCCCTCTGGTACTGCAGGGGACTGGATGTTTCTAAGAGACAGACATGCATCAAGCACTGTCTCCCCTCTGGCACTGCAAGGGGCTTGATGTTTCTAAGAGACAGACATGCATCAAGCACTGTCTCCCCTCTGGTACTGCAGGGGACTGGATGTTTCTGCTGTCATGTGTCACATAATATAATAATAATAATAATAATAATATATGCCATTTAGCAGATGCTTTTATCCAAAGCGACTTACAGTCATGTGTGCATACATTCTACGTATGGATGGTCCCGGGGATTGAACCCACTACCCTGGCGTTACAAGCGCCATGCTCTACCAACTGAGCTACACAGGACTGGACCCGCTCCAATTCGCATACTGCCCCAACAGATCCAGAGATGAAGCAATCGCTATTGCACTCCACCCTGCCCTTTCCCACTTGGACAAAAGGAACACCTACGTGAGAATGCTGTTCAATGACTACAGCTCAGTTTTCATAAACATCACTAAGCTAAGGACCCTGGGACTGAACATCTCCCTCTGCAACTTGATCCTGGACTTCCTGATGGGATGCCCACAGGTGGTGAGGGTAGGCAACAACACATCCACTAGGCTGACCCTTAACACAGGGGCCCCTCACGGGTGTGTGCTTAGTCCGCTCCTGTACTTTCTGTTCACCCACGAAAGCATGGCCGCAGATCACACACAGGTGGTAGGCCCGATTCCCGACAACGATGAGACAGCCTATAGGAAGGTCAAAAACCTGGCAGTACGGTGCCAGCACAACAACATCTCCCTCAAAATCAGCAAGACAAAGGAGCTGATTGTGGACTACAGGAAATGGAAAGCCGAGCACTCCCCCATTTACATCAACAGGACTGTAGTGGAGCGGGTTGCGGGCTTCAAGTTCCTCAGTGTCCACATCACTCGGGATCTATCATGGTCCAAACACACCAACACAGTTGTAAAGAGGGGACAACAATGCATCTTCCCCCTCAGGAGGTTGAAAAAAATTGGCAGGCTCACAGATCCTCACATCACATCAGCCTCACCATGTGACGGTTATGCTGCAATCTAGTGCACCAGAAAGCCGTTTCGGATGGTCTTCTGCTGTGTTACATTCATCACTGTATTACTGCATGGGACTGTTTTTGCCTAATAGACCAGATTGACAGATAAAAAGGGTGAACACACACACACACACACAGTCTGTAGCCTTTAGGATGTGTGTGATGGGTTGAATAAACTGTTTTGTTTTGTCCTAATCCCTATAACCCAGGCTTGTGTCTGCTGGCTCTGTGGAGATGAGAGATGTCACTCACTGCTGTAAGCTTCCTCTATCCTCTGACACCACATGATCCTATCTTTAATGTACCTTGTGTGTGTGTGTGTGTGTGTGTGTGTGTGTGTGTGTGTGTGTGTGTGTGTGTGTGTGTGTGTGTGTGTGTGTGTGTGTGTGTGTGTGTGTGTGTGTGTGTGTGTGTGTGTGTGTGTGTGTGTGTGTGTGTGTGTGTGTGTGTGTGTGTGTGTGTGTGTGTGTGTGTGGCTATGTCTGTGTTCACATAGCAAGTGTTTTTTGGCTGTACAATGTCTTTGGTGAGATTGAAATGAGTATTGAACACCAGTTATGCACGTTGGTCATGTCTAACAGCCTTTTACAGGTGCTGAGGTATACTCAGCTCTGCTATATGGTGCAGTTAGCAGCTATAATAACTAACTGGGTGTAGGGACTGGATGATAAGGCACATACTGTGAGACACACACAAACACATGTACGCACGTGCACACACACACACACACACACAAAAGCACAAATGCACGCACACACATACACACTGTGAAACTACATATTGTCTGACGAGTATTTTTCTCCGCTCATAAGGGAGTAATAAAGGCCTAGTGAACTAATTTGGTGGGGATTTATCAGGGGGTGCTGCAGCACCCTCAGCACCCCTACTACCCACGGTTATGTCTCCATTAGTCTTAGATGTGGCGTGGACAATTACAGGCTATTAAAATATCCAACGTGACAAGTGAGAGTTTTATGTTCATTTCTTTCATTTGCAGCATAAATACTTTATTTTTCACCTTTTATTATTTATTATACCTTAATGATCCTATTGTTTCGAGGACTTAGTCTAAAATCACACCATCGGTTATTTTTCACCTTTTATTATTTATTATACCTTAATGATCCTATTGTTTCGAGGACTTAGTCTAAAATCACACCATCGGTTATTTTTCACCTTTTATTATTTATATACCTTAATGATCCTATTGTTTCGAGGACTTAGTCTAAAATCACACCATCGGTTATTTTTCACCTTTTATTATTTATTATACCTTAATGATCCTATTGTTTCGAGGACTTAGTCTAAAATCACACCATCGGTTATTTTTCCCCTTTTATTATTTATTATACCTTAATGATCCTATTGTTTCGAGGACTTAGTCTAAAATCACACCATCGGTTATTTTTCACCTTTTTTATTTATTTATATCCTACGAGGACTTAGTTAAAAATGATTTTTCCTTTTATTATTTATTATACCTTAATGATTCTATTGTTTCGAGGACTTAGTCTAAAATCACACCATCGGTTATTTTTCACCTTTTATTATTTATATACCTTAATGATCCTATTGTTTCGAGGACTTAGTCTAAAATCACACCATCGGTTATTTTTCCTTGACAGTGTTCTCCTCATTAATGACCAACAACAAGTCATTAAAAATATGATTTACAACACTAATAATCAGTCCAGTAGGATAGCAGATAGGCTTAACCTTTTATATATTTTTCTTAAATTCAACACTTTCGGCTAATTAATGTATTTGGATCAGACCCAGTTGTGTGAAGGGGATCGTGCCTGGGCTCTGATATCCCTCATAAAGACCATATGACCTAATAATTACCCTGCTAATGATATCATCATCCATCCCCCGCTCCACTCACTCCGCCACGCACCGCCAGTCTCCTTCAAAAACAGAGAGAGATACCATGTACTGTGTCAAATCACCTCAGGTAAATTATGTCTCGTTAAAATAACTAAGGGTAGAACTAAGTGGACCACAACCAGTAAAGACAATTGTTTGACCTCAGTAGTTTTTGAATTGGATTCCTGTAGAAAAAAAATGAAACTTTAGTTTCAACTTTGGTTTGTTTAACTGGAAACCTTGTGAAGCCTTTTGTTTTTGTAACTCCTTTGACTTGAAGCTCTGTGCGGCCTGCTGTACTTGGCTAAAGCCTAGTTAATTAAGCTTCATGAGTTAGTTGGGAGTAGCGTTTCCAGCTGTGATGGTTCAACACATTACAGAGCCCCACAGACCTCTTCTGCTGTGATTAATTACTGAAATAATGATTCACTTAGTAGCCTCTGCTCCCACTCAGCTCAAATCATTCCCCACTGGAGCTATTCCCCACATAACGTTCGGTCACAAGTTTGGGTCGAATGTGAAATCATTTGCATGTAAATGCATCAGATGTTTGCAGCTGGAAGTGCTTGCATGTGTTGTTCAACCAGCTCAGATGCTCTAGACTAGGTCACCAGTTTGGATCTTCTTTTACAATATTTTAAAAAGCGTATGTGTGTGTGTGAGTACGTGTGTGTGTGTGTGTGTGTGTGTGTGTGTGTGTGTGTGTGTGTGTGTGTGTGTGTGTGTGTGTGTGTGTGTGTGTGTGTGTGTGTGTGTGTGTGTGTGTGTGTGTGTGTGTGTGTGTGTGTGTGTGTGTGTGTGTGTGTGTGTGTGTGTGTGTGTGTGTGTGTGTGTGTGTGTGTGTGTGTGTGTGTGTGTGTGTGTGTACCTTTGTGTGTGCGTACGTGTGGCATCATAGTTTTTCATACCTCTCCTCGGCACAGTGAGTAAGATGACCACTCAGGTTTGTCTGATTCGCACCTTCATGTTTAATCTTAGCAAACACATCCTAAATAGATCTCTTCTCACAACCCATCACCTCTCCCCTCTCTTAAAGAAGACAGTTGTATTATGTCAGCCGGTAATAAAGTCTCTGATAAGTACATGGCTTGTGTTTACTAACAAGTAAAGGTGAAATTTAACACCTATCTCTAAAGTAAATATGCACACTCCTGCTCCCACACATCACATACCGTATCTCAGAGAGAGAAAGGGGGGACTGATAGAGAGTGGGAGGGAGGGAGAGAGAGTGAGGGGGGATTGATAGAGAGTGGGGAGATAGAGACGAAGGGGGACTGATGGAGGGAGGGAGAGAGAGAGAGTTGGGGGACTGATGGAGGGAGGGAGAGAGAGAGAGTTGGGGGACTGATAGAGAGTGGTAGGGAGAGAGAGAGCGAGGGGGACTGATGGAGGGAGGGAGAAAGAGTTGGAGGACTGATAGAGAGTGGTAGGGAGAGAGAGCGAGGGGGACTGATGGAGGGAGAGTTGGACGACTGAAGGACAGTGTTAGGCAGAGAGAGAGCGAGGGGGGACTGATGGAGGGAGGGAGAGAGAGTTGGGGGACTGACAGAGAGCGGTAGGGAGAGAGAGAGAGAGAGAGTTGGGGGACAGATAGAGAGTAGGCGAGAGAGAGTTTTATTGTTTATTTCTCGTTTGCATATTATCTACTTCACTTGCTTTGACAATGTTAACATATGTTTCCCATGCCAATAAAGCCCTTGAATTGAATTGAATTGAGAGAGAGAGAGGGAGAGGGAGAGAGAGAGAGAGAGAGAGAGAGAGGGGAGAGAGAGACAGAGCGAGAGAGAGGGGGGGACTGATAGAGAGTGGGAGGGAGAGCGTGAGAGTGGGAGGGAGGGAGAGCGGGGAGAGAGAGAGAGAGAGAGGGGGACTGAGAGAGAGAGAGAGAGAGAGAGAGAGAGAGAGAGAGAGAGAGAGAGAGAGAGAGAGAGAGAGAGAGAGAGAGAGAGAGAGAGAGAGAGAGAGAGAGAGAGAGAGAGAGAGAGAGAGGACTGATAGAGAGAGAGGACTGATAGAGAGTGGGAGGGAGAGCGAGGGAGAGAGAGAGAGTGTGAATGCGGGGTAAACATGCTGACAGTGTGAGCACAGCTGAGAGTGCTTAACTCACACTACCTCCCTGCATAGAGCCCTGCATTGTTCCACAGGCGCCTCTGGCTCTTTTCCTCCTGATAATTACACCTTATTTCACTTAAACAAGCCTCCAACAAACCAACACAAAAACACTTGCCTTTTCTCTCCTCTTGCCCGTTACATTCCCTTCATTTTCTCTCCTCTGCCTCTCCCTCTTTATAATGCAAGAGAAGTGCATATTGTATGTTTGTGCGCTAACATGTCCGTATGCTGTGCCACAAGACTATGTTATCCGGCTGAGCCTTTGTATTAGCTCTGGGTGCAAATGCAAGGTTACTCATCACACACAGTTTGTATTTATTTAACTAGGCAAGTCAGTTAAGAACAAATGCTTATTTACAATGACAGCCTAAGAACAGTTCAGTGGCAGAACGACCTTGACAGCTCGGGGATTTGATCTAGCAACCTTTCAGTTACTGGCCCAACGCTCTAACCACTAGGCTACCTGCCGCCCCACATGTATTTGATACCATTCCACTAATTCCGCTCCATCCTCCCTAATTAAACTGCCACCAACTTCCTGTATCACACAGGCATGGCTCCCAACCATCTGTGCTACACTTACACCCCTTCCCCGCCTATAGATATATACAACACTAAATATATCTTACACATCACCTTCAGTAGACTATCCGTGTCTCTTAGTTTGGAACTAGCAACAAAGCAGCATGACTCCATCAATGTCCAGACAGAGTGAATGAATAGTTGAATCCCCCATAGAGACAACCTGTTGTCCCTCTCATAACCACAACACACACATGGCCTCGGCTCACAGGTCACCAAATTGGATGACATAGCTTAAATCAGCTCATCAAACTGAGGGAAATGAGGCTAGTCTCCATGGTATCATATATTGACTGAATGAGACCATCAGCGCTTAAAATGTCTTCACTCTTCACTCAAAACATCATTCCACCACCACCAGTGAGCTTAAGAGAAGTGGGAGGAGGTACAGTATTTTGACAGAGATAATTATGATTGCAAGCCAATATCAGTCAGGCGTCCGTTGTTTATTATGCATATATCATGTAACCAGAGTTAGAGAGGAGATCCAGGTGTTGACGGAAAGACACCTGTATTTTAAAATGTGTTGATGGATACCAGCGTGCCAGGCTGGCACAGAGCCAACATGCCAATGCATCTGTCTTCTCTTCTTCTTCCCTCTCTTCCTCATCTCCTGGCCAATAAATGTCAATATGAGACAGACGGACACGCGCACGCACGCACGCACGCACGCACGCACGCACGCACACACACACACACACACACACACACACACACACACACACACACACAGACACACCTCAGATCAACAGCAAATACATGCTTTGCTAATCAGCTTAGCATTTAAAACTGACTCTCTCTTTCTCCTTTTACCCCACCCCCTTCTTTCTCCATCTCGCTCTCTTCCCACTCCTTCTCTCCCTCTCTCCCTTTCTCCCCTATCTATCAGGCCCCCTTCGATTACACTCTCTCTCTTTCTATCCCCTTCTCCCCCATTCTCTCTCAGCCCTCCCTCCTCCCCATCCCTTGGAGGAGGATTGATATCTAATTATGTCAGGTCACTCGTCCAGATGGACCCATCGCCCGTCCCTTTGTATCCCCCCTCACCACTCCCACAGGCCCTCTGACCTCCTACAGCATCGCCCTGGAAACCAACCTGTCTGAGTGGGAGGAGAGAGGGAGGAGGGGGGATGAGACCCTTGGGTTTACTCAGGGAAGAGATGCAGAGAAGGGTGGATAGGAAGAGAGGAATACTTGGTATTCCAGGCCGATCTCACGGCTGGTTAAGCTGCATGAATAGATGTAGCTGGCAGGGAGGGTGGCCATGGATGTGTCTCTCTCTCTATCTCTCTCTTGATCTCTCTCTCTCTTGCTCGATCTCTATCTCTCTCTCTCTCTCTTTATCATCATCTCTCTCTCTTTCTCCTTAGGTCTCTCTCTCTTTATTTCTCTCTCTTCCTCTTTCTCTCTTTTCTCTGCTCTAGTGCCAGACAGATGGTTCAGTACACAGACAACAAGCATTTGTTTGAAGAGCTTCAATAACTCCACTAATGTGGAAGTGAATAAAGTGATAGTGAATAGGACATCATATTGCAGGGTTGGGAATATGTCTGTCTCTGTGGTGATGTTTTAAACAACCAAGACACATATAGTACAGTGAAGACTGTTATATATTTGATTTGTTGATAGTATAACCTTGCTGCTTTGATTTTATTGAAACGGGTAGATGTATGATTTTCTTTATGGTTTTCAGATGGTGGGTAATTTCTTCCAAAGGTCCAGGACTTTGAAACTAACAGCGACTCTCCCCTAATTGTGTTCTCCCCCGAGACACTGAAACACAGCAATCTATTTTAGGGCAGTAACCACTTGTCATATGCATTCAATTACCCCTTAAGAATTGAGTATTGAAGTTGGAATTTGTAGGGCAGCATACCCTGACTGATCTCCCACACTGCACTGGGCTAATCATACCTTGGCTGATCTCCCAGGGTGCACTGGGCTAATCATACCTTGGCTGATCTCCCAGGGTGCATTTGTGCTAATGTTTAGCTGTTCATGCGAGTCCAGACTGCCAGCTATAGTTGGGAACCGTTATGTACCAACAAACTACATTTACAGCAACCAAATTTACAAGTTACAGAGTTTCAGTCTAACTACCTAAGGTTTGGAGATTGGCGGTTTTGTCATTAATGTCATTGTACAGCTACATTTTGGCCATGATGTTTAGTTCAAGTACACATTTCAGAAAGATGAATTGTTACCTGACATGAAAAATGAAATGTCTTTACTATTAGGATGCTGTACGTATTTACAGCACACTTCAGCTGTTGGTTTGTTTTTCAAGCCCTTCATGGATCATCGTTGATGTGTTTATCAGTCTGGGTAAGAGATATGCCAGTCACAAATCAAAGCCCACCAACAACCTCAGAGTCAGGAAGGAGGGCAGAAATAGCACCTGAAATCAGAGAGCAAAACATTACCCAACTCATCGCAGCACTTAGTGTGTCCGCTCTGATGCAATCACATCTACTACATATCTCAATACTTTTATACGCATTGATAAGTATTTATAAAAGCTTCATGGAAGTTGTTATACATTCTTATCAATGTGTACTGTACCGAATAATCTCAGATTCTCAATATATTCCCAACAACCTATATATTAACCAGGTATACTGTAAAGGCGGGCAATGCGACTTTGATTTTAAACACAGGCTTTTCCTGAAGCATCATGAGGACAGGCTTATTTACTGTCTGAGAGGAAAGAACAGAAAAATAAATAACAGCGAACAGAAGTCTGGACGAAGAGATGAAAACCGTCATTATGGTTTGGGGGGGGGGGGTTCTTTCGATTTGCATCCGTCTATTTCACTCATTTCCAAATGTCAAAACAGCCGCTTTTTCTAAGACACTTGAAGAAAATAAGAAAAAGGGCAGATTTCTAAACCAACGGTGTATTATATACAGCCTCTTGGATGGTGGATGGAATTTCCTGCCAAGGTTGAAATTTCCATTGCTAATATGAACTTTGCATAAGTGCTTATAATGTTAGCTAGCATCGCTTCCTCAGCCTCTCGTTATTGTTTTTTCCACTAAAGTAAAGCAAAGCCGTGAAAATTCCTTGGCAAATATAAACTTTGCTTAAGTACTTATATGGCTGTTTTCTCGCTCCCATATGGCGGCCAAAGGCACAAAGCCTCAGAGAGAATACAAAGCCCTCCCTGCTCCGCTAAGCCCATCCCCACCCACGGACAAAAGACCCAGGGCCTTCAAAGGATCTGGGAGCCTTTAACCAGTTAACAGGAGTCGGACGAGTTGGACCATCTTAAACATGACAGTGTTAGAGAATGCTTTGCTTCACAAAACCTCTCAGAGATTATTCAGCTTCTCCTGCTGACTGTCACTCCATTGAATGGAGAAAATTGACAAGATGAACTCCCAGCAAATATACTGTGCCCATTTTGATTTGTTCTGTACTCATTCTCTCTCACTCTCTTCCCTTCGTTCTGTCTCTCTTCCCTTGGAGGGTAAAGTAACTATCACTTTGTGAGATTGAAATGACACAAACTGAAATTAATCTTAAATCTGTTGTTGTTGGCAAGAGCTTGAAAACCAACTGAAGTGTGACTAAACCCCATGCTGATACAGTGAAATGTCATTTTCAGATGGAAATGTATTTCTCTCGTAATCGTCTCCATACAGTGTGTGTATACTACAAGCTACACATACTCCAATTTGTAAGTCGCTCTGGATAAGAGCGTCTGCTAAATGACTTAAATGTAAATGTAAATGTACTAGGCTACACACACACACACACACACACACACACACACACACACACACACACACACACACACACACACACACACACACACACACACACACACACACACACACACACACACACACACACACACACACACACACACACACACACACACACACACACACACACACACAGCAGTGTGGATGAACATAGAGTAATTGCTGGGGAGAGATTTAAGATGTAAAGCCTGACTGCTGCATGTGTCTTTATGACCAGAGTGTGAAGTGTTATCATTAGTGATGTGATTAACACCTCCTCAACAGGGGGTGGGCTGGGTGGCCCGGGCTTGGGTAGGTTAGGGTTGGGGGAGGAGGGTGTGTACTTGTGTGTGTGTGTATGTGACCACGTATGCTTTCTCAGCTGCAGCTCTCCTTCTCTGTTCTTCTATTTATCTCTCTCTCCAAGACAATGCAGAGGCAGAGGACGCGTTCAGTCAATATTTAGTCAATATTTATGGTCTATGGCCAAATCTCTCATTGTGTATTTGCTTCTCTCGATGATTCATTTATCTGTCCTCAAATAATGTTGTTTCAAACTCCTTTTTCTTTCCCTTCCTCTTTCCCTCAGTCTGTGTCTCTCTCCGTCTCTCTATCTTTCCCTTCCTCTTTCCCTCAGTCTGTGTCTGTGTCTTTCTCCATCTATCTGTCTTTCCCTTCCTCTTTCCCTCAGTCTGTGTCTCTCTCCGTCTCTCTGTCTTTCCCTTCCTCTTTCCCCCTCAGTCTGTGTCTGTGTCTCTCTCCGTCTCTCTGTCTTTCCCTTCCTCTTTCCCTCAGTCTGTGTCTGTGTCTCTCTCCGTCTCTCTGTCTTTCCCTTCCTCTTTCCCTCAGTCTGTGTCTGTGTCTCTCTCCATCTCTCTGTCTTTCCCTTCCTCTTTCCCTCAGTCTGTGTCTGTGTCTCTCTCTGTCTCTCTGTCTTTGCCTTCCTCTTTCCCTCAGTCTGTGTCTGTGTCTCTCTCCGTCTCTCTGTCTTTCCCTTCCTCTTTCCCTCAGTCTGTGTCTGTGTCTCTCTCCATCTCTCTGTCTTTCCCTTCCTCTTTCCCTCAGTCTGTGTCTGTGTCTCTCTCCGTCTCTCTGTCTTTCCCATCCCTTGTAATAAATTATGTGGAAATTGAGCAAGTTGAGGTGATTAAACTGCTTGAAGTTACCCTGGATTGTAAAGTGTCATGGTCAAATCAAATCAAATCAAATCAAATTTATTTATATAGCCCTTCGTACATCAGCTGATATCTCAAAGTGCTGTACAGAAACCCAGCCTAAAACCCCAAACAGCAAACAATGCAGGTGTAAAAGCACGGTGGCTAGGAAAAACTCCCTAGAAAGGCCAAAACCTAGGAAGAAACCTAGAGAGGAACCGGGCTATGTGGGGTGGCCAGTCCTCTTCTGGCTGTGCCGGGTAGAGATTATAACAGAACATGACCAAGATGTTCAAATGTTCATAAATGACCAGCATGGTCAAATAATAATAAGGCAGAACAGTTGAAACTGGAGCAGCAGCACAGTCAGATGGACTGGGGACAGCAAGGAGCCATCATGTCAGGTAGTCCTGGGGCACGGTCCTAGGGCTCAGGTCCTCCGAGAGAGAGAAAGAAAGAGAGAATTAGAGAGAGCATATGTGGGGTGGCCAGTCCTCTTCTGGCTGTGCCAGGTGGAGATTATAACAGAACGTGGCCAAGATGTTCAAATGTTCATAAATGACCAGCATGGTTGAATAATAGTAAGGCAGAACAGTTGAAACTGGAGCAGGAGCATGGCCAGGTGGACTGGGGACAGCAAGGAGTCCTCATGTCAGGTAGTCCTGGGACATGGTCCTAGGGCCCAGGCCAGTTGAAACTGGAGCAGCAGCATGGCCAGGTGGACTGGGGACAGCAAGGAGTCATCATGTCAGGTAGTCCTGGGGCATGGTTCTAGGGCTCAGGTCCTCCGAGAGAGAGAAAGAAAGAGAGAAGGAGAGAATTAGAGAACGCACACTTAGATTTACACAGGACACCGAATAGGACAGGAGAAGTACTCCAGATAAACAAACTGACCCTAGCCCCCGACACATAAACTACTGCAGCATAAATACTGGAGGCTGAGACAGGAGGGGTCAGGAGACACTGTGGCCCCATCCGAGGACACCCCGGACAGGGCCAAACAGGAAGGATATAACCCCACCCACTTTGCCAAAGCACAGCCCCCACACCACTAGAGGGAAATCTTCAACCACCAACTTACCATCCTGAGACAAGGCCGAGTATAGCCCACAAAGATCTCCGACACGGTACAACCCAAGGGGTGGGGGGAACCCAGACAGGCCGACCACAACAGTGAATCAACCCACCCAGGTGACGCATCCCCCCCAGGGACGGCACGAGAGAGCCCCAGCAAGCCAGTGACTCAGCCCCGTAACAGGGTTAGAGGCAGAGAATCCCAGTGGAAAACGGGGAACCGGCCAGGCAGAGACAGCAAGGGCGGTTCGTTGCTCCAGAGCCTTTCCGTTCACCTTCCCACTCCTGGGCCAGACTACACTCAATCATATGACCCACTGAAGAGATGAGTCTTCAGTAAAGACTTAAAGGTTGAGACCGAGTTTGCGTCTCTGACATGGGTAGGCAGACCGTTCCATAAAAATGGAGCTCTATAGGAGAAAGCCCTGCCTCCAGCTGTTTGCTTAGAAATTCTAGGGACAATTAGGAGGCCTGCGTCTTGTGACCGTAGCGTACGTATAGGTATGTACGGCAGGACCAAATCAGAGAGGTAGGTAGGAGCAAGCCCATGTAATGCTTTGTAGGTTAGCAGTAAAACCTTGAAATCAGCCCTTGCTTTGACAGGAAGCCAGTGTAGAGAGGCTAGCACTGGAGTAATATGATCAAATTTTTTGGTTCTAGTCAGGATTCTAGCAGCCGTATTTAGCACTAACTGAAGTTTATTTAGTGCTTTATCCGGGTAGCCGGAAAATAGAGCATTGCAGTAGTCTAACCTAGAAGTGACAAAAGCATGGATTAATTTTTCTGCATCATTTTTGGACAGAAAGTTTCTGATTTTTGCAATGTTACGTAGATGGAAAAAAGCTGTCCTCGAAATGGTCTTGATATGTTCTTCAAAAGAGAGATCAGGGTCCAGAGTAACGCCGAGGTCCTTCACAGTTTTATTTGAGACGACTGTACAACCATTAAGATTAATTGTCAGATTCAACAGAAGATCTCTTTGTTTCTTGGGACCTAGAACAAGCATCTCTGTTTTGTCCGAGTTTAATAGTAGAAAGTTTGCAGCCATCCACTTCCTTATGTCTGAAACACATGCTTCTAGCGAGGGCAATTTTGGTGCTTCACCATGTTTCATTGAAATGTACAGCTGTGTGTCATCCGCATAGCAGTGAAAGTTTACATTATGTTTTCGAATAACATCCCCAAGAGGTAAAATATATAGTGAAAACAATAGTGGTCCTAAAACAGAACCTTGAGGAACACCGAAATGTACAGTTGATTTGTCAGAGGACAAACCATTCACAGAGACAAACTGATATCTTTCCGACAGATAAGACCTAAACCAGGCCAGAACATGTCCGTGTAGACCAATTTGGGTTTCCAATCTCTCCAAAAGAATGTGGTGATCGATGGTATCAAAAGCAGCACTAAGGTCTAGGAGCACGAGGACAGATGCAGAGCCTCGGTCCGATGCCATCAAAATGTCATTTACCACCTTCACAAGTGCCGTCTCAGTGCTATGATGGGGTCTAAAACCAGACTGAAGCATTTCGTATACATTGTTTGTCTTCAGGAAGGCAGTGAGTTGCTGCGCAACAGCCTTCTCTAAAATCTTTGAGAGGAATGGAAGATTCGATATAGGCCGATAGTTTTTTATATTTTCTGGGTCAAGGTTTGGCTTTTTCAAGAGAGGCTTTATTACTGCCACTTTTAGTGAGTTTGGTACACATCCAGTGGATAGAGAGCCGTTTATTATGTTCAACATAGGAGGGCCAAGCACAGGAAGCAGCTCTTTCAGTAGTTTAGTTGGAATAGGGTCCAGTATACAGCTTGAAGGTTTAGAGGCCATGATTATTTTCATCATTGTGTCAAGAGATATAGTACTAAAACACTTGAGCGTCTCTCTTGATCCTAGGTCCTGGCAGAGTTGTGCAGACTCAGGACAACTGAGGTTTGGAGGAATACGCAGGTTTAAAGAGGAGTCCGTAATTTGCTTTCTAATAATCATAATCTTTTCCTCAAAGAAGTTCATGAATTTATCACTGCTAAAGTGCAAGTCATCCTCTCTTGGGGAATGCTGCTTTTTAGTTAGCTTTGCCACAGTATCAAAAAGGAATTTCGGATTGTTCTTATTTTCCTCAATTAAGTTAGAAAAATAGGACGATCGAGCAGCAGTAAGGGCTCTTCGGTACTGCACGGTACCATCCTTCCAAGCTAGTCGGAAGACTTCCAGTTTGGTGTGGCGCCATTTCCGTTCCAATTTTCTGGAAGCTTGCTTCAGAGCTCGGGTATTTTCTGTGTACCATGGAGCTAGTTTCTTATGAGACATTTTTTTAGTTTTTAGGGGTGCAACTGCATCTAGGGTATTGCGCAAGGTTAAATTGAGATCCTCAGTTAGGTGGTTAACGGATTTTTGTCCTCTGGCGTCCTTGGGTAGGCAGAGGGAGTCTGGAAGGGCATCAAGGAATCTTTGTGTTGTCTGTGAATTTATAGCACGACTTTTGATGTTCCTTGGTTGGGGTCTGAGCAGATTATTTGTTGCAATTGCAAACGTAATAAAATGGTGGTCTGATAGTCCAGGATTATGAGGAAAAACATTAAGATCCACAACATTTATTCCATGGGACAAAACTAGGTCCAGCGTATGACTGTGAGAGTGAGTGGGTCCAGAGACATGTTGGACAAAACCCACTGAGTCGATGATGGCTCCAAAAGCCTTTTGGAGTGGGTCTGTGGACTTTTCCATGTGAATATTAAAGTCACCAAAGATTAGAATATTATCTGCAATGACTACAAGGTCTGATAGGAATTCAGGGAACTCAGTGAGAAACGCTGTATATGGCCCAGGAGGCCTGTAAACAGTAGCTATAAAAAGTGATTGAGTAGGCTGCATAGATTTCATGACTAGAAGCTCAAAAGACGAAAACGTCATTTTTTTTTTTTTTTGTAAATTGAAATTTGCTATCGTAAATGTTAGCAACACCTCCGCCTTTGCGGGATGCACGGGGATATGGTCACTAGTGTAGCCAGGAGGTGAGGCCTCATTTAACACAGTAAATTCATCAGGCTTAAGCCATGTTTCAGTCAGGCCAATCACATCAAGATTATGATCAGTGATTAGTTCATTGACTATAATTGCCTTTGAAGTAAGGGATCTAACATTAAGTAGCCCTATTTTGAGATGTGAGGTATCATGATCTCTTTCAGTAATGACAGGAATGGAGGTGGTCTTTATCCTAGTGAGATTGCTAAGGCGAACACCGCCATGTTTAGTTTTGCCCAACCCAGGTCGAGGCACAGACACGGTCTCAATGGTGATAGCTGAGCTGACTACACTAACTATGCTAGTGGCAGACTCCACTATGCTGGCAGGCTGGCTAATAGCCTGCTGCCTGGCCTGCACCCTATTTCATTGTGGAGCTAGAGGAGTTAGAGCCCTGTCTATGTTGGCAGATAAGATGAGAGCACCCCTCCAGCTAGGATGGAGTCCGTCACTCCTCAGCAGGTCAGGCTTGGTCCTGTTTGTGGGCGAGTCCCAGAAAGAGGGCCAATTATCTACAAATTCTATCTTTTGGGAGGGGCAGAAAACAGTTTTCAACCAGCGATTGAGTTGTGAGACTCTGCTGTAGAGCTCATCACTCCCCCTAACTGGGAGGGGCCAGAGACAATTACTCGATGCCGACACATCTTTCTAGCTGATATGCACGCAGAAGCTATGTTGCGCTTGGTGATCTCTGACTGTTTCATCCTAACATCGTTGGTGCCGACGTGGATAACAATATCTCTATACTCTCTACACTCGCCAGTTTTAGCTTTAGCCAGCACCATCTTCAGATTAGCCTTAACGTCGGTAGCCCTGCCCCGGGTAAACAGTGTATGATCGCTGGATGATTCGCTTTAAGTCTAATACTGCGGGTAATGGAGTCGCCAATGACTAGAGTTTTCAATTTGTCAGAGCTAATGGTGGGAAGCTTCGGCGTCTCAGACCCCGTAACGGGAGGAGTAGAGACCAGAGAAGACTCGGCCTCTGACACCGACCCGCTGCTTAATGGGGAGAACCGGTTGAAAGTTTCTGTCTGCTGAATGAGCGACACCGGTTGAGCGTTCCTACAGCATTTCCTTCCAGAAACCGTGAGAAAGTTGTCCGGCTGCGGGGACTGTGCCAGGGATTTATACTACTATCTGTACTTACTGGTGGCACAGACGCTGTTTCATCCTTTCCTACACTGAAATTACTGCCTAACGATTGCGTCTGAAGCTGGGCTTGCAGTACAGCTATCCTCGCCGTAAGGCGAGCACAGCGGCTGCAATTAGAAGGCATCATGTTAATGTTACTACTTAGCTTCGGCTGTTGGAGGTCCTGACGAATCTTGTCCAGATAAATTATGTGAAAAATTGAAAAAAATAAATATATGAGGTGATTAAAAAGTGAAACCTTGAAGTTGTTAGCAAAATGGATTGTAACAGCAATTTGAAAACAAGCCTGGTCAAAACATATTGATACAACAGTAGCTAAGATGGGGAGAAGTCTGTCCATGATAAGGTGCTGCTCTACCTTCTTGACAGCACTGTGAACAAGGCAGGTCCTACAGGCCCTAGTGTTGACGCACCTGGACTACTGTTCAGTCATGTGGTCAACTGCCACATTAAAGGACTTAGGAAAATTGCAATTGGTTCAGAACAGGGCAGCACGGCTAGCCTTTGGGGAAAAAAGAGAGCTAATATGAATAATATGCATGTCAATCTCTCCTGGCTCAAAGTGGAGGAGAGATTGACTTCATCACTGCATGTATTTGTGAGAGGTATTGACATGTTGAATGCACCGAGCTGTCTGTTTGAACTACTGGCACACAGCTCGGACACCCATGCATACCCCACAAGACATGCCACAAGAGGTCTCTTCACAGTCCCTAAGTCCAGAACAGACTATGGAAGGTGCACAGTATTACATAGAGCCATGACTGCATGGAACTCTATTCCACATCAAGTAACTGACGCAAGCAGTAAAATCTGACGCAAGCAGTAAAATTAGATTGAAAAAACAGATCAATAAAAACACCTTATGGAACAGCAGGGACTGTAAAGCAACACTAACATAGGCACAGACACATGCATACACGCACACACACACGATAGCATATGCACAATACACACACGATAGCATATGCACAATACACACACGTGGATTTTGTACCGTATATACACTACCGTTCAAACGTTTGGGGTCCCTTAGAAATGTCCTTGTTTTTAAAGAAGAGCACATTTTTTTTGTCCATTAAAATAACATCAAATTGATCAGAAATACAGTGTAGACATTGTTAATGTTGTAAATTACTATTGTAGCTGGAAACGGCAGATTTTTAATGGGAATATCTACATAGGCGTACAGAGGCCCATTATCAGCAAGCATCACGCCTGTGTTCCAATGGCACGTTGTGTTAGCAATTATCTTAGCACAGCTGAAAACTGTTGTGCTCATTAAAGAAGCAATAAAACTGTCCTTCTCTAGAATAGTTGAGTATCTGGAGCATCAGCATTTGTGTGTTCGATTACAGGCTCAAAATGGCCAGAAACAAAGAACTTTCTTCTGAAACTCGTCAGCCTATTCTTGTTCTGAGAAATGAAGGCTATTCCATGCAAAAAAAATGCTCTGTACCACTCCCTTCACAGTAAAGAGCAAACTGGCTCTAACCAGAATAGAAAGAGGAGTGGGAGGCCCCGGTGCAAGACTGAGCAAGAGGACAAGTACATTAGAATGTCTAGTTTGAGAAACAGACGCCTCACAAGTCCATAACTGGCAGCTTCATTAAATAGTGCCCGCAAAACACCAGTCTCAACGTCAACAGTGAAGAGGCGACTCCGGGATGCTGGCCTTCTAGGCAGAGTTGCAAAGAAAAAGCCATATCTCAGACTGGCCAATAAAAATAAAAGATTAAGATGGGCAAAAGAACACAGACACTGGACAGAGGAAGATTGTAAAAAAGTGTTATGGACAGACACATCTAAGTTTGAGTTGTTCGGATCACAAAGAAAAAAATTCTAAATAAAAACTGAAGATACTGGAGGAGTGCTTGACGCCATGTGTCAAGAATGATGGAGGCAATGTGATGGTCTGGGGGTGCTTTGGTGGTGGTAAAGTGGGAGATTTGTTCAGGGTAAAGGGATCTTGAAGAAGGAAGGCTATCGCTCCATTTTGCAACGCCATGCCATAACCTGTGGACGCCGCTTACTTGGAGCCAATTTCCTCCTACAACAGGACAATGACCCAAAGCACAGCTCCAAACTATGCAAGAATTATTTAGGGAAGAAGCAGTCAGCTGGTATTCTGTATAATGGAGTGGCCAGCACAGTCACCGGATCTCAACCCTATTGAGCTGTTGTGGGAGCAGCTTGAATTATTGGTATGTAAGAAATGACCATCAAGCCAATCCAATTTGTGGGAGGTGCTTCAGGAAGCGTGGGGTGAAATCTCTTCAGATTACCTCAACAAATTGACAAGTAGAATGCAAAAGGTCTGCAAGGCTGTAATTGCTGCAAATGGAGGATTCTTTGACGAAAAGAATGAAGCAAAGTTATTACACAATTATTATCTAAATTAAAAATCATTATTTATAACCTTGTCAACATCTTGACTATATTTCCTATTCATTTTGCAACTTATTTCATGTATGTTTTCATGGAAAACAGGGACATTTTTAAGTGGCCCCAACCTTTTGAACGGTAGTGTGTGTGGTAGTGGTGGAGAAGGGATCTGTGGGCACACAGTCTGTGAATGTATGGTCATGTTTTTAAAATGATATAAACTGCCTTACTTTTGCTGGACCTCAGGAAGAATAGCTGCTGCCTTGGCATCCATAATAAATGGAAATACAAAAGTACTGTAACTTGCAGTGTAACTTCTATATAGCATAGAATTACAATTAGTATTCCCCCTCCATCCTTACCTCCCTGTGAGTGTCTATAATTACCCTGTTAATATATTACTGCACAACATCGATTACCTGGCTAATCTGATCCCAAGCCTGCCATTGATTCTTGAGCTGCCGAGCAGCCCGACAATAAGCACTTTGAGCTGAGGGCCGCTCAATAGCACTCCCACAATGGGCTCTCTCCCTCAGCTAATAGGCTAAAACAAGCCAAACATTTTGGTTTCCTTCTCAACACTTGGATCAATGAAGAGTATGGGAACTGAATTCAGATGACTTTCTTAACAAGCAGTTTTTTTTCTCTCCCTCCTCTGTCCCTCTCTCTCTACTGCTCCTTTTTCACTCCCCTCCTCTGTCCCTCTCTCTCTACTGCTCCTTTTTCACTCCCCTCCTCTGTCCCTCTCTCTCTACTGCTCCTTTTTCACTCCCCTCCTCTGTCCCTCTCTCTCTACTGCTCCTTTTTCACTCCCCTCCTCTGTCCCTCTCTCTACCGCTCCTTTTCACTCCCCTCCTCTGTCCTCTCTCTACCCTCCTTCTCACTCCTCTCCTCTGTCCCTCTCTCTCTACCGCTCCTTTTTCACTCCCCTCCTCTGTCCCTCTCTCTACCGCTCCTTTTCACTCCTCTCCTCTGTCCCTCTCTCCGCTCCTTTTTCACTCCCCTCCTCTGTCCCTCTCTCTCTACCGCTCCTTTTTCACTCCCCTCCTCTGTCCTCTCTCTCTACTGCTCCTTTTCACTCCCCTCCTCTGTCCCTCTCTCTACCGCTCCTTTTTCACTCCCCTCCTCTGTCCCTCTCTCTCTTACCGCTCCTTTTTCACTCCCCTCCTCTGTCCCTCTCTCTCTACCGCTCCTTTTTCACTCCTCTCCTCTGTCCCTCTCTCTCTACCGCTCCTTTTTCACTCCCCTCCTCTGTCCCTCTCTCTCTACCGCTCCTTTTTCACTCCTCTCCTCTGTCCCTCTCTCTCTACCGCTCCTTTTTCACTCCCCTCCTCTGTCCCTCTCTCTTACCGCTCCTTTTTCACTCCTCTCCTCTGTCCCCTCTGTCCTTTTTCACTCCCCTCCTCTGTCCCTCTCTCTCTACCGCTCCTTTTTCACTCCTCTCCTCTGTTTCTCTCTCTACCGCTCCTTTTCACTCCCCTCCTCTGTCCCTCTCTCTCTACCGCTCCTTTTCACTCCCCTCCTCTGTCCCTCTCTCTCTACCGCTCCTTTTTCACTCCCCTCCTCTGTCCCCTCTCTCTACCGCTCCTTTTCACTCCCCTCCTCTGTCCCTCTCTCTCTACCGCTCCTTTTTCACTCCTCTCCTCTGTCCCTCTCTCTCTACCGCTCCTTTTTCACTCCCCTCCTCTGTCCCTCTCTCTCTACCGCTCCTTTTTCACTCCCCTCCTCTGTCCCTCTCTCTCTACCGCTCCTTTTTCACTCCCTCCTCTGTCCCTCTCTCTCTACCGCTCCTTTTTCACTCCTCTCCTCTGTCCCTCTCTCTCTACCGCTCCTTTTCACTCCTCTCCTCTGTCCCTCTCTCTCTACCGCTCCTTTTTCACTCCCCTCCTCTGTCCCTCTCTCTCTACCGCTCCTTTTTCACTCCTCTCCTCTGTCCCTCTCTCTCTACCGCTCCTTTTTCATTCCTCTCCTCATCTCGTGTTTCTCTATTTATTTCCTTTTTTCTCTCCCTTTCCATTTCTCTCCTTCCCTCTCCATCTCTTTCTCTCTTAATCCATCTCTCCTTATCCTCTCTTTCTCCATCTCTCCCTCCCTCTTTATCTGTCTGTTTCTCTCTCTCCCTGTCTCTCTCTCTCACTCTCTCTCTAGCTCTCTCTCTCACTCTCTCCCCTCTCTCTCTCTCTCTCTCACTCTCTCTCTCCCTCTCTCTCACTCTCTCTCTAGCTCCCTCTCTCACTTTCCCTCTCCGTACATGTTTAGAAATAAAGGTGCTATCTAGAACCTAAAAGGGTTCTTCAGCTGTCCCCATAGGAGAACCCTTTGAAGAACCATTATTGGTTCAAGGTAAAACCCTTTGGGGTTCTATGCAGAACCCTTTCCACAGATGGTTCTACATGGAACCCAAAGGGGTTCTACCTAGAACCAAAAAGGATTCTACCTGGATCCAAAAAGGGTTCTCCTATGGGGACAGCTGAAGAACCCTTTTGGAACCCTTTTTTCTAAGAGTGTATCTCTCTTTCCCTCTCACTCCTTCTCTCCCTCTCTATCTATATTTCTCTCTATCCCTCCCTCTTTTTCCCTCTGTCCCTCTCTCCTTACTTCTCCCCCCCCCGCCCTCAGTCCGAGGCCCATCTGAGGGCCAGCTGGCTTGAAACAGCTGAAGCTCATAAATCACAGCAGAGAGGCAGAATTCCATACGCCACGTTGGCATGCGCTCTGTCAGCCATGAAATAAAGATGTAGAGGAGCAGGGGGTCAAAGGATATTACCCCACCACCATCTTATACCCCCTGCTTCCACCTGCACAATGACATCCTCTCCCCAGGAAGTCTGTCTGAGTCTCACATCCCTGTGGTTATGTTTGTGTGGTCCCCACTAGCCTTACATAATTCACAGCTTGTAACACCTCAGTCTCCATGTTCCCCTGTCCTCCTACCCTGGCCCTCGGTCCAGGCTGGGCCCTGCCGCCCTCCTCTCCCAGAAAGGCAGACAGGTCACCCTGCGGCTGACAGAAACCTGACACTCAGACAGAGTGTCTGTAATGATGTCAAACACACCAGGGCTATGTGGCCTCTGCTAGGAGCATATCAGTCACAAGCAGGGAGCAGGGACACTACCTGCCAGTACTAACACACACACACCAACATTAGGTATTTTTACCCTTCCTCTTACCGGGGAAGGTTCTGCCTCTTGTTCAGGAGCAGAACGACAGTTTGTACCTTGTCAGTTCAGGGATTCGATCCAGCACCCTTTCGGGTTACTGGCCCAACGCTCTAACCACTAGGCTACCTGCCACCCCAATGTGTCAGACTGTACGTGATGACATGTTTATCCCATGTCAGGCCTCTTTCCTCCCCTGAACACAACTCTCCAGCATGCCATCATGACACACACACTAATTCAGGAACAAGCAAGACATGGATTATCCAGATATCCTCCATGTGATTCCCATGTGCTCCAGTAGCTCAGGCAGCCATGATGAAGTCTGGGCAGCTGGTCAGCCAGCCACAACAATAAAGCCTTTCACATAGTTACACCTCACTACATTAACACACACTTTCTTTTTAGTTTTCCCTCTTAAATATTTCTTCCTTTTACTCTCTTCCTTTTACTTCCTCAGACTTATTTTATAAAACGTTGTCTAAAAACAACGCCATATGGCCATGAATTGATAGATCTCCATAAATACACACACCAGACTCATTTGTGTTGGTGTGCACATTAATTAACGTTTTAACCTCAATATTACACTTGTTCAAATGTCTTGATGTGTTCATGCTTTTTGCATCACTTTTTCAACAACTGCTCCAATGAACCTAATTATAAACTGGATGGTTCAAGCCCTTGAATGCTAATTGGTTGATGACTAAATAAACACTGATTTATTTCTTACCTTCAATTCAAATTTCTCCCAACCCTCTCTCTCTTTCACCCCTCCTCCATCTCCACCTCCTCTCTCTCTCTCTCTCTCTCTCTCTCTCTCTCTCTCTCTCTCTCTCTCTCTCTCTGTCTCTCTCTCTCTCTCTGTCTTTTCTCTCTCTCTCTCTGTCTCTCTCTCTCTCTCTCTCTCTCTCTCTCTCTCTCTCTGTCTCTCTCTCTCTCTCTGTCTTTCTGTCTTTCTCTCTCTCTCTCTCTCTCTCTCTCTCTCTCTCTCTCTCTCTCTCTCTCTCTCTCTCTCTCTCTCTCTCTCTCTCTCTCTCTCTCTCTCTCTCTCTCTCTCTGTCTCACTCTCTCTCTCTGTCTCTCTCTCTCTCTCTCTCTGAATTCAATTCAATTCAAAGGGCTTTATTGGTAAACATATGTTTACATCTCAATCTCTCTTTCTCTGCGTGTCTCTGTATTCTTCCATTTAAGGGGCTTTATAGGCATGGGAAACATAGGTATATATACATTGCCAAAGCAAGTGAAATAGATCACCAAAAGTGAAATAAACAATAAAAAATTAACAGTAAACATTACACTCTCAAAAGTTCAAAAATAATAAAAACATTTAAAATGTCATATTAAGTCTATATACAGTGTTGTAACGATGTGCTAATAGTTAAAGTACAAAGGGGGAAATAAACGTAGGTTGTATTTACAATGGTGTTCTTCACTGGTTGCCCTTTTCTTGTAGCAACAGGTCACAAATCTACTGCTGTGATGGCACACTGTGGTATTTCACCCAATAGATATGGGAGTATATCAAAATTGGATTTGTTTTCAAATTCTTTGTGTAATCTGAGGGAAATGTGTCTCTAATATGGTCATACATTAGGCAGGAGGTTAGGAAGTTATCATAGCTCAGGCTAAGACCCAGACACAGGAGGTGGACAGTATGGGTCTCGGAGTTTATTATTGTACAAGAGGCAGGCAAAAGGTAGGTCAGGGCAGGCAAAGAGTCATAATCCAAATCAGAGTCAGGCAGGTACAGGACGGAAGGCAGGATCAGGGTCAGGACAGGCAGAAAGGTCAGAACTGGGAAGACTAGGGAGAACTAGAGTGCAGGACACACAAGAACAGGCTGGTGGGACTTGACAGGACAAGACGAACTGGCAACAGATATAGGCAGGTATAAATACACAGGGGATAATGAGGAGAGATGTGAGACACTGGTGGAGGGTGGAGACAAGCACGAAGGCAGGTGAAACAGATCAGGGTGTAGCAAGGCTATGCTCACTGAGTCTGTACAGAGTCAAAGCTTTCCTTAATTTTGAATCAGTCACAGTGGTCAGGAATTCTGCCACTGTGCACTCTCTGTTTAGGGCCAAATAGCATTCTAGTTTGCTCAGGTTTTTTTGTACATTCGTTCCAATGTGTCTAGTAATTATCTTTTTGTTTTCTCATGATTTGATTGGGTCTAATTGTGCTGCTGTCCTGGGGCTCTGTGGGGTGTGTTTGTGAACAGAGCCCCAGGACCAGCTTGCTTAGGGGGCTCTTCCCCAGGTTAATTTCTCTGTGGGTGATGGCTTTGTTATGGAAGGGTTGGGAATCGCTTCCTTTTAGGTGGTTGTAGAATCTTTTCTGGATTTTGATCAGCCTAAATTCTGCTCTGCATGCATTATTTGGAGTATTGGAGGAGTACATGGAGGATGTTTTTGCAGAATTCTGCATGCAGTCTCAATTTGGTCTTTGTCCCATTTAGTGAATTGTTGGTTGGTGAGCAGACGCCAGACCTCACAACCACGAAGGGCAATGGGCTCTATGACTGATTCCACTAAAAATAAATAGCCTGATCCTAATTGGTATGTTGAATTTTATGTTCCTTTTGATGACATAGAAGGCCCTTCTTGCCTTGTCTCTCAGATCGTTCACAGCTTTGAGGAAGTTACCTGTGGTGCTGATGTTTAGGCTGAGGTATGTATAGTTTTTTTATGTGCTCTAGGGCAACGGTGTCTAGATGGAATTTGTATTTGTGGTCCTGGCGACTGGACCTTTTTTTGGAACACCATTATTTTTGTCTTACTGAGATTTACTGTCAGGGCCCAGGTCTGTGAATCTGTGCTGAAGATCTAGGTGCTGCTGTAGGCCCTCCTTGGTTGGGGACAGAAGCACCAGATCATCAGCAAACAGTAGACATTTGACTTCAGATTCTAGTAAGGTGAGGCCGGGTGCTGCAGACTGTTCTAGTGCCCTCACCAAATTTTTGATACAGTAGGTAGCACACATGAGGACATTTATCTCTGTTGAAATAATTTCTAGCCAGATGTAAAATGTTCCTGTTTTGACTAATTGAATAGAGTGGGTTACGTCTGCCCCATACCAAATTAGCATACCCCCTGAGTCTCTTCCCTGTATCACATCTGGTAGTTTGGTGGATGGGACTACCAGCTCTCTGTAACCTAGAGGGCAACCAGTGGGTCCGCCTCCTTTATACCATGTTTCTTGTAGGATGACTGTCTGTATTTTGAATTTCTTTGAAGAAGTCTGGGTTCCTGTTCTTTAAGCCAATGGCAGATGACCTCAGACTTTGTATATTCCAGGCTGTCTTTTTCTCTGTCTGTCATTGTTTGTCCTCCTGCCCCCTGGTCAGTGAGAGGGGTCAAAGGTGAAAAGGATAGGTCCATGTTTGTCCAGTTGTATTGCCTCTGCTGACCTTGGTCTGTCTGACCTAAACTTTCTGTGTACAGACTCACTCACTGGATGTTGCGCCAGGGTCACATCCCAAACACTCCATCGCTGTGTGTGTGAAGTCGGACATGTGTACGACTCACACGTATACCGCATACAAACTTTCTTTTCGGTTTTTCCTCTTTACTCCCTCACACACACACCTCTCACTCATTCACCCACAGCTGTTCTGCTTCCTCTGTCTAATCTGTAGAGCAGAAACATCAATGGGCTCCGAACACATCAGGCCTCTCTGTGTTTTAATGGACTGTGGCCATTGGTCTCCGGTGGAGGAGTTGTCTGTCTGTGTTCTGTTTTGTCTGAGAGGTTTAACTCCACACTGTAAAACCTGAGGTGGATTTCTCCGACCTAAGAACCTTTGACGAGGAACAAAAGAAAGCCTCGTCGTGGAGATTATTCCATTAGGACAAGACCCGATTTGCCCACCCAGGACGTAACACACACACACACACACACACACACACACGCGCACGCACGCACGCACGCACGCACGCATGCACACACACACACACACACAGACACAGACACAAACACAAACACTGTAACCGTCATATCATTGAGGACGTCAACGTTAAACCAGCTCAGCAGGCAGTGGACGTGACACACACACACACACAGACACAGACACAAACACACACTGTAACCGTCATATCATTGAGGACGTCAACGTTAAACCAGCTCAGCAGGCAGTGGACGTGACCACATAATTACCGGTTAGATACTGAACACTGTTGTTCAGGTATTACGTTTCATCCAGATTAGTAAAGGTTTTATTTTACCAGAAATAATATCTCTTTGGGGGGGATGAGACAGTGATAGATGTGAAGAGAGTCTGAGACCAAATGAGAGAGACTAAGGGAGAGATACAGTAAAATACTGACAATTTCGAAAATAATCACACTTTAATCAGATACAGGGAAAAGGAATGAGAGAATTACATTTCAATGAGAAAGAGAAAGACAAAAGGACAGAGATATTGACACTTGTTTATTATCTAGTTCACTTGCTTTGGCAAAGATTTGGCAATTGAATTGAGAAACACTGTTAGACAGCAGGAAGAGGAGACTGTCTACACCTTGTTGGCTCTTGCTTGTTGGCTCTAGCACTGTTGGCTCTAGCACTGTTGGCTCTCGCCTTGCGACTCGTTTCATGGAATTTAGGATGTGTGGAAATATACCCAACAAGGAACAGCCATGATAAAATGCTGTGTGACAGTTTTATTGTGACTCGTGCATCCCTCAACATGAATTTCACTTGCTCCAACACACAGCTGTTATTTAGACGGCAATTAACAATCTCTGCATAGCCATGGCGATTTTATACGACTCAGCAGCGAGGAGGGAATGAATGTAAATAACAGTTTAATGAGACCTGATTTTGATAACGGCAGAAACATAAAACATATTCCCTACATCTGTGCAGTCAATCACAGCCCATGTAGGCAGAGTGGAACAATGCAGCTTCTTTTACAGGTGACAGGGGCCAGGATAGCCTGGTGTGACAGCCTGGTGTGACAGCCTTACAGAGCCTGATAGAGGGTCTGGGACGCAAAGGCATGTAGGACACACCTGTAGAACAGCGATGCTATCATTGGGAGCCCTGCCAACCCTCTGACCCTCCAAGCCCATGTGTTTGGAAGAGACACAATCATAGTACTCGTAGAATGGCAGCCATTGGCATCAACTCACCCCCCACCCCCTCCTCCTCCTCCACCTCCACTTCACACACCCAGAGTGTTTCCCTCTACATCACAGGCATCCACTTGCCCCCCATCACTTCACGACAGGGGTAAACAAGCTGCTGGTATCTAACTAAGGTTACATCTGCCACTCCAAGTGTAGGAGGATGAAAAATAAAGAGGTATTTGCCCACAACAGCAGACCAGAGAAGACCAATCCATCTGAAACAGTAGCCTGTGCTGGGAGCCAGTGGACCAATGGGAAGAGTTTGAGTATGAGACATGGTGAAAGGAACAGGACTGTGAGTGCAGCCAGCAGAGAGCTGCCATTCATCGATTTACCTGGAATGGAACCTAAATTAAAAGTGTGTGTGTGTGTGTGTGTGTGTGTGTGTGTGTGTGTGTGTGTGTGTGTGTGTGTGTGTGTGTGTGTGTGTGTGTGTGTGTGTGTGTGTGTGTGTGTGTGTGTGTGTGTGTGTGTGAGATGGAGGAGTCGGGTCAGATGGCAAATAGAGAGGTCAGTGACAGCGAGATGGGGGCTGGGAGGGTGGAGAGACAAGAGTGAAAGATGGACAAATAGAGCATAGGATGGGGGTGTGTATGCTCTACAAGGAGGAGGAGATAGGAGGTAGAAATAGGCAGATACCATAGAGTCAGGGGTGGATGGGTTGTGTGTCTGTGTGTCTGGCAGACAGGTGGGGTGAGTGATAGTCTTATGTCTCTATCCACTGGCCGAGAATCTGTCAGGTTTGTTGCCCAGGGACTACGCGGAGTCGAGGCTTGTGGCTGGCTGCTGTATCAATGTCACTCAGAAATGGGGAGGGAGAGCAGGAGTGGGAGGTGGGAGCTGGTGTGAGGAGGGAAAGGGATATAGGGCCACAGGGGTAGCGAGGTGGAGCCACAAGTCTTCACCCCGGAATCACAGCTGCCCACTCACTTACATCAGGAGAGGAGAGAGGGTGGGGGTGGGTCAAGGAAGCAAGGGAAGGAAGCAAGAGAGGGTGGGAATGGATAAGGGAGCCACCGCTCCTGTTTCCTTGCATATTACATTAAACACATTACATACCACAATCACAATCTCAGTGGTACTTCTATATAAGGATATGAATGTTTGTGTATGTATGTGACTAGGATGAACATGAACATGTCAACAGCTGTACGATTGTAGTCATGCAAACGTGTGTGTGTGTGTGTGTGTGTGTGTGTGTGTGTGTGTGTGTGTGTGTGTGTGTGTGTGTGTGTGTGTGTGTGTGTGTGTGTGTGTGTGTGTGTGTGTGTGTGTGTGTGTGTGTGTGTGTGTGAACTGTAAGTGTAAAGTTCGAGGAGGTCACCTTGCGTGACACTAGGCTCCTCCCCCCTAAGTCCTCTCAGTAATGCAGACTGCCAGTCTGGACTGGGGCATGTGGGATCTGTTCTGGGGTCAGCTTCCCCTGCTGACCTTTTTAACACCTCACAGCCCCCAGAAAGCATCGGGGCAAAAGTGACTTTTGAAAGAGTCCCGGAGCGCAGTGGAAGCGTGCTCTGAGGGACTAACACAGTAGAGATCTACAGCATGTTAGGAATCCACCAGCAGTTAGACTCCCAGTTTCACCCAGCAGGCTCCCCCTGCTGCCACTGACTATTCCTCTGTCCCAGTGTCTTACACCTCCATCTCCATGGTGCCGTTAGCTCAGTCCCAATGCTGCCGTTAGCTCAGTCTCAATGCTGCCGTTAGCTCAGTCTCAATGCTGCCGTTAGCTCAGTCTCAATGCTGCCGTTAGCTCAGTCTCAATGCTGCCGTTAGCTCAGTCTCAATGCTGCCGTTAGCTCAGTCTCAATGCTGCCGTTAGCTCAGTCTCAATGCTGCCGTTAGCTCAGTCTCCATGGTGCCGTTAGCTCAGTCTCAATGCTGCCGTTAGCTCAGTCTCAATGCTGCCGTTAGCTCAGTCTCAATGCTGCCTTTAGCTCAGACTCAATGCTGCCGTTAGCTCAGTCTCAATGCTGCCGTTAGCTCAGTCTCAATGCTGCCGTTAGCTCAGTCTCAATGCTGCCGTTAGCTCAGTCTCAATGCTGCCGTTAGCTCAGTCTCAATGCTGCCTTTAGCTCAGACTCAATGCTGCCGTTAGCTCAGTCTCAATGCTGCCAGTCTCAATGCTCAGTCAGTCTCAATGCTGCCGTTAGCTCAGTCTCAATGCTGCCGTTAGCTCAGACTCAATGCTGCCGTTAGCTCAGTCTCAATGCTGCCGTTAGCTCAGTCTCAATGCTGCCGTTAGCTCAGTCTCAATGCTGCCGTTAGCTCAGTCTCAATGCTGCCGTTAGCTCAGTCTCAATGCTGCCGTTAGCTCAGTCTCAATGCTACCATTTCTTATAACCCTCACATAGAAGAAAATTACACTATAGATTGCGTTTTGCAAATGAGATCTTGGGGAACAGTGTAATTTCCATTAAAGTCCATATCCACCTGTGGCCTCCAGCCAGCCAGAGAGATGACCCAGGACCTGCTGGGGGAACACTAAAGAAATAAACACACTCATCCATTCCAAACACCAGCCAGCCCTGTCTGACAAAACACTGGTAGAGTCTGCAGACACAGGCTGCTGAGGAGTGTGTGTGTGTGTGTGTGTGTGTGTGTGTGTGTGTGTGTGTGTGTGTGTGTGTGTGTGTGTGTGTGTGTGTGTGCGTGCGTGCGTGCGTGCGTGCGTGCGTGCGTGCGTGCGTGTGTTGGGCCGACATGCTCCCCCTGAGGGTATTGTTTTCAGTAGCAGTGTGGGTCGTGGAGAGGGCCTGTCCTGTCACACTGAGGCCTGGTCCTGTGAGAGGTCTTGTTAGCACAATAAGCAGTGGCCAGGGAATCCAGGGACAGTGTGTTTGCCCAGGTGAGAGCCCCTACAGTCAGGGCAAGCATAAATCTACCAGGGTCAGGAGAAGGTAGGGGTGTGTGTGTGTGTGTGTGTGTGTGTGTGTGTGTGTGTGTGTGTGTGTGTGTGTGTGTGTGTGTGTGTGTGTGTGTGTGTGTGTGTGTGTGTGTGTGTGTGTGTGTGTGTGTGTGTGTGTGTGTGTGTGTGTGGTGGTGGTGCCAACTGGAGGTGCTCTACGTGCCAACTGTAGGTGCTCTACGTGCCAACTGGAGGTGCTCTACGTGCCAACTGGAGGTGCTCTACGTGCCAACTGGAGGTGCTCTACGTGCCAACTGGAGGTGCTCTACATGCCAACTGGAGGTGCTCTACATCCCAACTGGAGGTGCTCTACATGCCAACTGGAGGTGTACATGGTGTAGTTCTCTCCATAGTACAGGGTGTAGTTCTCAACCCTCCATAGTACATGGGTGTAGTTCTCAACCCTCCATAGTACATGCGGTAGTTCTCAACCCTCCATAGTACAGGGTGTAGTTCTCAACCCTCCATAGTACATGCTGTAGTTCTCAACCCTCCATAGTACAGGATGTAGTTCTCAACCCTCCATAGTACATGCGGTAGTTCTCAACCCTCCATAGTACAGGGTGTAGTTCTCAACCCTCCGTAGTCCATGCTGTAGTTCTCAACCCTCCATAGTACATGATGTAGTTCTCAACCCTCCATAGTACAGGGTGTAGTTCTCAACCCTCCATAGTCCATGCTGTAGTTCTCAACCCTCCATAGTACATGATGTAGTTCTCAACCCTCCATAGTACAGGGTGTAGTTCTAAACCCTCCATAGCACATGGTGTAGTTCCTAACCCTCCATAGTACACAGTGTAGTTCTCAACCCTCCATAGTACAGGATGTAGTTCTCAAGCCTCCATAGTACATGGTGTAGTTCTCAACTCTCCATAGTACATGGTGTAGTTCTCAAACCTCCATAGTACAGGGTGTAGTTCTCAACCCTTCATAGTACATGGTTTAGGGTCTCAACTCTCCATAGTACAGGGTGTAGGTCTCAACCCTCCATAGTACAGGGTGTAGTTCTCAACCGTCCATAGTACAGTGTGTAGTTATCACCCCTCCATAGTACAGGGTGTAGTTCTCAACCATCCATAGTACAGGGTGTAGTTCTCAACCCTCCATAGTGCAGGGTGTAGTTCTCAACCATCCATAGTACAGGGTGTAGTTCTCAACCATCCATAGTACAGGGTGTAGTTCTCAACCCTCCATAGTACAGGGTGTAGTTCTCAACCATCCATAGTACAGGGTGTAGTTCTCAACCCTCCATAGTACATGGTGTAGTTTACAAACCTCTCAATCTTCTTTGTCTCCCAGTCTCTCTCTCTCTCTCTCAACTGACAAAACATTATCTGAGCACAGGTGCAGCGTGGGCAAAAGGAACTAATCATATGAAACATGTTACTGTAATAACGAGGTGTTAAACCTCCTCGTGTTTACATCCTCCCTCCAGAACCACAACAGGAAACATTAACAGGTTTTGCCCTCTGGTATCAGTGAGAAACTAACTACTAACACATAAAGTGTGAAACTCATGTGTCATTATCAGGGAATACATTCAAACCATGCTTTAACCCCTATTAACACACTTCCTGCTCTTCACAAATGGTTAACTTTACACATAAACAGCTAATAACAGGCCATTTAAACAGGAGTCTTTCTGCACATTTACAGTGTTCTAGTGTATTGGAATGTGTTGGCTGAAAGGTAGTTTGAACATTTAACTGCAGTGAAGCAGTGCGAGTCTTCTCTGCTGCCCTTGACTGAGGAAGAGGTCAGACTGTGCTTTCACTGTTAAGCGGAGCTTGAGGGGATGACTTCACAGGACAGGAGAGAACCCTTCTCTGTTCTGCCTATTCTCTGGGCATTGATGTGTGTGAGTGTGTGCATGTGTGAGTATATGTGTGTTAGTGTGTGTGTTTGTTATCCTCCTGTCCATGTACACAGCTGGTAATAAGGTGCAGGAGGATTGCAGCTGGATGACCAAGGCAGCGTAAACATGGCCTCACCTCTCTTCTCCTCTCTCACCTCTCTCATCTTCCTCCACCCCCCCCCCTCGCTCACATTGCCCTCTTGTATTCCTCTCTCTGCTTTTCTTCTCTCTCACCTTCCCCTCTCCCCTTTCTTTCTCTCTCTTCTTTTTTCTTGTGTGTAACGGACAGCCTCCCCTCTGTTGTATGTTTGTTAAAGGCCTTGTTACAATCCTGATGGAGAAACAAGTCCTTCCGAAAGTCTCTTTCTTGCTCTCTCTCACCTTCCTTCCTCCCTCTCCCTCTCTCTATCTCTCTCTTGCTCTCTCTCCCCCTCCCTCTCTCTCTCCCCCCCCCTCTCTCTCTCTCTCTCTCTCTCTCTCTCTCTCTCCCCCTCTCTCTCTCTCACTTGCTCTCTCTCACCTTCCTTTCTCTCGCTCTCTCTGTCTCTCTTGCACTCTCTCACCTTCCTTTCTCTCTCTCTTTCTCTCTCTCTCTCTTGCTCTCCATCACCTTCCTTTCTCCCTCTCTCTCTCTCTTGCTCTCTCTCACCTTCCTTTCTCTCTCTCTCTCTTCTCTCTCTCTCTCTTGCTCTCTCTCACCTTCCTTTCTCTCTCTCTCATTTTTTCTCTCTGTAACATGGCAGGATAAACAGATGGTGTCACATCTGGAATGGATCTGCAAGAACCTTAATTGACTTGCAACATGACTATTTGCTTTCCACAACATGCACTAATTTCTCTCCACATTCCATCCACCAGATTCAAGAAGCACACCGGGAGTCTGGTTCCAGATCTGTTAGTGCTGCCTTGGCAATGGTGTGACAGCATAAACAGGTCTGGGACCAGGCTAGCAGGCCAGGGATTGGAGAGAGAAGAATGAGGAAAGTGCAATTCCCTGAGCATGATCTCCATTCATTATTGATGTCTCTGTCTATTATTAAAAATGAAATTCTTAAACTAGCCAAGAAACCAAAACGCCATTAAATATGACCACCCAGCCCTTGAAATGTGAAGGAAGGGGACCTTCTCATTCTTGGGGCAGGGGTGTGAAGGAAGAGGTCCTTCTCATTCTTGGGGCAGGGGTGTGAAGGAAGAGGACCTTCTCATTCTTGGGGCAGGGGTGTGAAGGAAGAGGACCTTCTCATTCTTGGGGCAGGGGTGTGAAGGAAGAGGACCTTCTCATTCTTGGGGCAGGGGTGTGAAGGAAGAGGTCCTTCTCATTCTTGGGGCAGGGGTGTGAAGGAAGAGGACCTTCTCATTCTTGGGGCAGGGGTGTGAAGGAAGAGGACCTTCTCATTCTTGGGGCAGGGGTGTGAAGGAATAGGTGTTGAGTGATTACAGAGTGCTAATGGGCAAGGAAAGGAAAGTGTGTCTAAGATCTTCTCTAACTGAGAACCACCTGTTCAGAATGTGTTATAGTGTTATCCACCCAGCTCCTCTGTAGTGGGACTAATAGACCCAATGTAATATCTACTATGGCCTCATCTCTAACCTTAATCACAGTAAAGAGTGAGAGAGAGAGAGTGTGTGGGGGGGCTGGGGAGAGATAAAGAGAGAGAGAGTGAGTGAGTGAATGAGTGAGTGGGGAGGGGGAGGGGCTGGGGGAGAGAGAGAGTGAGTGGGGCTGGGGAGAGATAAAGAGAGAGTGAGGGAGTGAGTGAGTGGGGAGGGGGCTGGAGAGGGAGAGGGAGAGAGAAAGAGAGAGTGAGTGAGTGGGGAGGCAGTGCTGTGGAGAGAGAGAGAGTGAGTGAGTGGGAGTGGGGGGGCTGCTGAGTGAGTGAGTGAGTGAGTGAGTGAGTGAGTGAGTGAGTGAGTGAGTGAGTGAGTGAGTGAGTGAGTGAGTGAGTGAGTGAGTGAGTGAGTGAGTGGGGAGGGGGAGAGAGGGGGAGAGAGGGGGAGGGAGGGTGGAGGCTGAGGAGAGAGAAAGAGAGTGTAAGTGTGGGGAGGGGGCTGTGGCGAGAGAAAGAGAGAGTAAGTGAGTGGGGAGGTGAGGCTGGGGGAGAGGGAAAGAGAGAGTAAGTGAGTGGGGAGGTGAGGCTGGGGAGAGGGAAAGAGAGAGTGAGTGAGTGGGGAGGTGAGGCTGGGGAGAGGGAAAGAGAGAGTGAGTGAGTGGGGAGGTGAGGCTGGGGAGAGGGAAAGAGAGAGTGAGTGAGTGGGGAGGTGAGGCTGGGGAGAGGGAAAGAGAGAGTAAGTGAGTGGGGGAGGTGAGGCTGGGGAGAGGGAAAGAGAGAGTAAGTGAGTGGGGAGGGAGGGGGCTGGGGAGAGGGAAAGAGAGAGTGAGTGAGTGGGGAGGTGAGGCTGGGGAGAGGGAAAGAGAGAGTAAGTGAGTGGGGAGGTGAGGCTGGGGAGAGGGAAAGAGAGAGTAAGTGAGTGGGGAGGTGAGGCTGGGGAGAGGGAAAGAGAGAGTAAGTGAGTGGGGAGGTGAGGCTGGGGAGAGGGAAAGAGAGAGTAAGTGAGTGGGGAGGTGAGGCTGGGGAGAGGGAAAGAGAGAGTAAGTGAGTGGGGAGGTGAGGCTGGGGAGAGGGAAAGAGAGAGTGAGTGAGTGGGGAGGTGAGGCTGGGGAGAGGGAAAGAGAGAGTGAGTGAGTGGGGAGGTGAGGCTGGGGAGAGGGAAAGAGAGAGTAAGTGAGTGGGGAGGTGAGGCTGGGGAGAGGGAAAGAGAGAGTGAGTGAGTGGGGAGGTGAGGCTGGGGAGAGGGAAAAGAGAGTAAGTGAGTGGGGAGGTGAGGCTGTGGCGAGAGAGAAGAGAGGTAAGTGAGTGGGGAGGTGAGGCTGGGGAGAGGGAAAGAGAGAGTGAGTGAGTGGGGAGGTGAGGCTGGGGAGAGGGAAAGAGAGAGTAAGTGAGTGGGGAGGTGAGGCTGTGGCGAGAGAAAGAGAGAGTAAGTGAGTGGGGAGGTGAGGCTGGGGAGAGGGAAAGAGAGAGTGAGTGAGTGGGGAGGTGAGGCTGGGGAGAGGGAAAGAGAGAGTAAGTGAGTGGGGAGGTGAGGCTGGGGAGAGGGAAAGAGAGAGTGAGTGAGGGGGGAGGTGAGGCTGGGGAGAGGGAAAGAGAGAGTGAGTGAGTGGGGAGGTGAGGCTGGGGAGAGGGAAAGAGAGAGTAAGTGAGTGGGGAGGTGAGGCTGGGGAGAGGGAAAAGAGAGTGAGTGAGTGGGGAGGTGAGGCTGGGGAGAGGGAAAGAGAGAGTGAGTGAGTGGGGAGGTGAGGCTGGGGAGAGGGAAAGAGAGAGTGAGTGAGTGGGGAGGTGAGGCTGGGGAGAGGGAAAGAGAGGGAGTGAGTGGGGAGGTGAGGCTGGGGAGAGGGAAAGAGAGAGTAAGTGAGTGGGGAGGTGAGGCTGGGGAGAGGGAAAGAGAGAGTAAGTGAGTGGGGAGGTGAGGCTGGGGAGAGGGAAAGAGAGAGTGAGTGAGTGGGGAGGGAGGGGGCTGGGGAGAGGGAAAGAGAGAGTAAGTGAGTGGGGAGGTGAGGCTAGGGAGAGGGAAAGAGAGAGTGAGTGAGTGGGGAGGTGAGGCTGGGGAGAGGGAAAGAGAGAGTGAGTGAGTGGGGAGGTGAGGCTGGGGGAGGGAAAGAGGAGTGAGTGAGTGGGGAGGTGAGGCTGGGGAGAGGGAAAGAGAGAGTAAGTGAGTGGGGAGGTGAGGCTGGGGAGAGGGAAAGAGAGAGTAAGTGAGTGGGGAGGTGAGGCTGGGGGAGGGAAAGAGAGAGTGAGTGAGTGGGGAGGGAGGGGGCTGGGGAGAGGGAAAGAGAGAGTAAGTGAGTGGGCAGGTGAGGCTGGGGAGAGGGAAAGAGAGAGTGAGTGAGTGGGGAGGTGAGGCTGGGGAGAGGGAAAGAGAGAGTAAGTGAGTGGGGAGGTGAGGCTGGGGAGAGGGAAAGAGAGAGTAAGTGAGTGGGGAGGTGAGGCTGGGGAGAGGGAAAGAGAGAGTGAGTGAGTGGGGAGGTGAGGCTGGGGAGAGGGAAAGAGAGAGTAAGTGAGTGGGGAGGTGAGGCTGGGGAGAGGGAAAGAGAGAGTAAGTGAGTGGGGAGGTGAGGCTGGGGAGAGGGAAAGAGAGAGTGAGTGAGTGGGGAGGTGAGGCTGGGGAGAGGGAAAGAGAGAGTGAGTGAGTGGGGAGGTGAGGCTGGGGAGAGGGGAGAGAGAGTGAGTGAGTGGGGAGGTGAGGCTGGGGAGAGGGAAAGAGAGAGTAAGTGAGTGGGGAGGTGAGGCTGGGGAGAGGGAAAGAGAGAGTAAGTGAGTGGGGAGGTGAGGCTGGGGAGAGGGAAAGAGAGAGTAAGTGAGTGGGGAGGTGAGGCTGGGGAGAGGGAAAGAGAGAGTAAGTGAGTGGGGAGGTGAGGCTGGGGAGAGGGAAAGAGAGAGTGAGTGAGTGGGGAGGTGAGGCTGGGGAGAGGGAAAAGAGAGTGAGTGAGAGTGGGGAGGTGAGGCTAGGGAGAGGGAAAGAGAGAGTAAGTGAGTGGGGAGGTGAGGCTGGGGAGAGGGAAAGAGAGAGTGAGTGAGTGGGGAGGTGAGGCTAGGGAGAGGGAAAAGAGAGAGTGAGTGAGTGGGGAGGGAGGGGGCTGGGGAGAGGGAAAGAGAGAGTAAGTGAGTGGGGAGGTGAGGCTGGGGAGAGGGAAAGAGAGAGTGAGTGAGTGGGGAGGTGAGGCTGGGGAGAGGGAAAGAGAGAGTGAGTGAGTGGGGAGGTGAGGCTAGGGGAGGGAAAGAGAGAGTGAGTGAGTGGGGAGGGAGGGGGCTGGGGAGAGGGAAAGAGAGAGTAAGTGAGTGGGCAGGTGAGGCTGGGGAGAGGGAAAGAGAGAGTAAGTGAGTGGGGAGGTGAGGCTGGGGAGAGGGAAAGAGAGAGTGAGTGAGTGGGGAGGTGAGGCTGGGGAGAGGGAAAGAGAGAGTAAGTGAGTGGGGAGGTGAGGCTGGGGAGAGGGAAAGAGAGAGTAAGTGAGTGGGGAGGTGAGGCTGGGGAGAGGGAAAGAGAGAGTGAGTGAGTGGGGAGGTGAGGCTGGGGAGAGGGAAAGAGAGAGTGAGTGAGTGGGGAGGGAGGGGGCTGGGGAGAGGGAAAGAGAGAGTAAGTGAGTGGGCAGGTGAGGCTGGGGAGAGGGAAAGGAGAGGAGTGGGGGAGGTGAGGCTGGGGAGAGGGAAAGAGAGAGTAAGTGAGTGGGGAGGTGAGGCTGGGGAGAGGGAAAGAGAGAGTAAGTGAGTGGGGAGGTGAGGCTGGGGAGAGGGAAAGAGAGAGTAAGTGAGTGGGGAGGTGAGGCTGGGGAGAGGGAAAGAGAGAGTGAGTGAGTGGGGAGGTGAGGCTGGGGAGAGGGAAAGAGAGAGTGAGTGAGTGGGGAGGTGAGGCTGGGGAGAGGGAAAGAGAGAGTGAGTGAGTGGGGAGGTGAGGCTAGGGAGAGGGAAAGAGAGAGTGAGTGAGTGGGGAGGTGAGGCTGGGGAGAGGGAAAGAGAGAGTGAGTGAGTGGGGGAGGTGAGGCTGGGGAGAGGGAAAGAGAGAGTGAGTGAGTGGGGGGAGGTGAGGCTGGGGAGGGAAAGAGAGAGTGAGTGAGTGGGGAGGTGAGGCTGGGGAGAGGGAAAGAGAGAGTAAGTGAGTGGGGAGGTGAGGCTGGGGAGAGGGAAAGAGAGAGTGAGTGAGTGGGGAGGTGAGGCTAGGGAGAGGGAAAGAGAGAGTGAGTGAGTGGGGAGGGAGGGGGCTGGGGAGAGGGAAAGAGAGAGTAAGTGAGTGGGGAGGTGAGGCTGGGGAGAGGGAAAGAGAGAGTGAGTGAGTGGGGGGTGAGGCTGGGGAGAGGGAAAGAGAGAGTGAGTGAGTGGGGAGGTGAGGCTAGGGAGAGGGAAAGAGAGAGTGAGTGAGTGGGGAGGGAGGGGGCTGGGGAGAGGGAAAGAGAGAGTAAGTGAGTGGGCAGGTGAGGCTGGGGAGAGGGAAAGAGAGAGTAAGTGAGTGGGGAGGTGAGGCTGGGGAGAGGGAAAGAGAGAGTAAGTGAGTGGGGAGGTGAGGCTGGGGAGAGGGAAAGAGAGAGTAAGTGAGTGGGGAGGTGAGGCTGGGGAGAGGGAAAGAGAGAGTGAGTGAGTGGGGAGGTGAGGCTGGGGAGAGGGAAAGAGAGAGTAAGTGAGTGGGGAGGTGAGGCTGGGGAGAGGGAAAGAGAGAGTAAGTGAGTGGGGGAGGTGAGGCTGGGGAGAGGGAAAGAGAGAGTGAGTGAGTGGGGAGGTGAGGCTGGGGAGAGGGAAAGAGAGAGTGAGTGAGTGGGGAGGTGAGGCTGGGGAGAGGGAAAGAGAGAGTGAGTGAGTGGGGAGGTGAGGCTGGGGAGAGGGAAAGAGAGAGTGAGTGAGTGGGGAGGTGAGGCTGGGGAGAGGGAAAGAGAGAGTGAGTGAGTGGGGAGGTGAGGCTGGGGAGAGGGAAAGAGAGAGTAAGTGAGTGGGGAGGTGAGGCTGGGGAGAGGGAAAGAGAGAGTGAGTGAGTGGGGAGGTGAGGCTGGGGAGAGGGAAAGAGAGAGTAAGTGAGTGGGGAGGTGAGGCTGGGGAGAGGGAAAGAGAGAGTAAGTGAGTGGGGAGGTGAGGCTGGGGAGAGGGAAAGAGAGAGTGAGTGAGTGGGGAGGGAGGGGGCTGGGGAGAGGGAAAGAGAGAGTGAGTGAGTGGGGGGGGCTGGGGAGAGAGAGAAAAAGAGAGAGTGAGTGAGTGGGGGGGGGCTGGGGAGAGAGAGCGAGAAAGAGGGAAAAATAGTGAGTGATGTAAAAAGTGAATCTCTGAAAAAGCAGCAGCACCAAATGGTGTGTTTAATTCATATCCAATCCTCCCACACAAAATAGGGCATTTGTATGTTAAAGAAGGGAGAATGGAGGGGGTGGGGGACGTCCGACATGAGGGAGTGCCCCTAGGTGCCCTCAGCAGCCACCAATCTGTTGCCTACTGATGACTGGTAATAGTGGTGTTTAGATAGCGAGACGTGCTGTTGGAGTCTGGGTGGAGGGTTGGAGGACCATGGGTGGATAGACAGAGAGACAGACATACAGGATGTCGTGAACATGGGTATGGGGGAGAGATGAAGACGGGGAAAGGGGGGGCATTGAGACGGGCAGAGGGGGGAGATTGAAAGTTGGAGAGGGGAAAGCAGGGGGAGATGGGGAGGGGGCACGGGGAGGGCAGGGGAGCATGAGCTAGGATGTATTTTCCTTTGTTCCCTATTATCTGCTTAAACACACAAACTCCTCATTCTGCTGTTAACACTCAGCTCTTCCAGTCTGCTCAGAGACAGATGGCTGAGAACCTCTCCCAGCACAACACTATGGTACACACACAGATACAGACAAACAAACAGATACATATTCAGACACTCAAATCCCACACTATGGTACTCAACATGCACACTTACATGCTCATTTACGCATAAACTACACACCTACAGTAAATGCATCCCAATACTGAAATACAGTGACAGTCAAAAGTTTGGACACAAGGGTTTTTCTTTATTTTGACTATTTTATACATGGTAGAATAATAGCGAAGACATCAAAATGATGAATTAACACATACTATATGGAATCATGTAGTAACCAAAAAAGTGTTAAACAAATCTAATATATAAATCTAATATATTTTATTACTATCTATTTGAGATTCTTCAAAGTAGCCACCCTTTGCCTTGATGACAGCTTTGCAAACTCTTTGAATTCTCTCAACCAGCTTCACAAAGTTAATTTGTGGATTTTCTTTCCTTCTTATTGCGTTTGAGCCAATCAGTTGTGTTGTGACAAGGGAGGAGCGGTATACAGATGACAGCCCTATTTGGTAAAAAACAAAGTCCATATTATTACAAGAACAGCTCAAATAAGCAAAGAGAAACGACAGTACATCATTACTTTAAGACATGAAGTCAGTCAATCAGGAAAATGTAAAGAACTTCAAAGTTTCTGCAAGTGCAGTCACAAAAACCATCAAGCGCTATGATGAAACTGGCTCTCACGAGGACCACCAGAGGAAAGGAAGAGCCAGAGTTACCTCTGTTGCAGAGGATAAGTTCATTCGTGTTACCAGCCTCAGAAATTGCAGACCAAATAAATGCTTCACAGAGTTCAAGTAACAGACACATCTCACAATCAACTATTCAGAGGAGACTGTGTGAATCAGGCCTTCATGGTCGAATTGCTGCAAAGAAACCACTACTAAAGGACAACAATAGTAAGAAGAGACTTGCCTGGCCCGAGAAACACAAGCAATGGACATAAGACCGGTGGAAATCTGTCCTTTGGTCTGATGAGTCCAAATTTGCGATTTTTGGTTCCAACCGCAATGTCTTTGTGAGACGCAGAGTAGGTGAACTGATGATCTGCGCATGTGTAGTTCCCTCCGTGAAGCATGGAGGAGGTGTGATGGTGTAGGGGTGCTTTGCTGGTGACACTGCCTGTGGTATATTTAGAATTCAAGGCACACTTAACCAACATGTTTACCACAGCATTCTGCAGTGATACCCCATCCCATCTGGTTTCCTCTTCGTGGGACTATAATTTGTTTTCAAAAGTACAATGACCTAACACACCTCCAGGCTGTGTAAGGGCTAATTAACTAAGAGAGGGGGTGATGGAGTGCTGCATCAGATGACCTGGCCTCCACAATCAACCCAATTGAGATGGTTTGGGATTAGGTCGACCACAGAGTGAAGGAAAAGCAGCCAACAAGTGCTCAGAAGATGTGGCAACTCCTTCAAGACTGTTGGAAAAGCATTCCGGGTGAAGCTGGTTGAAAGGCAAAGGGTGGCTACTTTGAAGAATCTAAAATCTAAAATATATTTTGATTTGTTTAACACTTTTTTGCTTACTACATGATTCCATTGTTGTTATTTGATAGTTTTGATGTCTTCACTATTATTATACAATGTAGAAAATAGTAAAAATAAAGAAAAACCCTTGAATGAGTAGGTGTGTCCAAACCTTTGACTGGTACTGTATATCAAACAAGACTTTCATCAAATCTATCAAACAAGATACATAAACAATCTAATTGTGCCATGTTCCATTGAACTTATGTCTATTTATTTTTAACTATACAAGTGGCTAGAAGACATTTCTACTTCCTCAAACAGTCATTATATTGAATTGTTCGAAAATCAGCATTAATCCATTTACAAGACATCCAATCTTCAGATGGAAAACAGTAACACAAACTGTTGATTTTTCAAAGAGAGATTAGTTTTGAGACACATTTCTCTCAGTAATTGCTCATCAGCCAGGGCAGGACAATCCACCTCTCTAAATCAGGCGGAGCAGATAACTTCAACAATGGAAAAGCTAAGGACCTCTCCAAAGCTAAGGACCACTACAATACATCAGCCGACACTCAGCAGGTTTTGCATCACACAGTCCTGCTCTCTCAGAATAACCCTGGTCTTCTCGGAATAACCCTTGTCTTCTCAGAATAACCCTGGCCTTCTCAGAATAACCCTGGTCTTCTCAGAATAACCCTGGTCTTCTCAGAATAATTCACTATGGAAATGTTTTGACTCAATGATGTTTTTAGGTTCCAGTTTTGATTGCTGCCTTGTTGGATAAAATAGATGGGGGGGAGGAATTATTTGTTTTCTGTATTTCTTTCTCCTTATTTTTCTCGTCAAACTCCTACACCGTGAACTTTCACCCCAGAATGTTGTTCTAAACAAGCACCTGGACACGTTCTTCCTCAAATCAATTATACTCCCTTAATCCATGTTAGTATGTACATTACAGAATTTACACACAGAATGAGTGTGTGTGTGTGTGTGTGTGTGTGTGTGTGTGTGTGTGTGTGTGTGTGTGTGTGTGTGTGTGTGTGTGTGTGTGTGTGTGTGTGTGTGTGTGTGTGTGTGTGTGTGTGTGTGTGTGTGTGTGTGTGTGTGTGTGTGTGTGTGTGTGTGTGTGTGTTTGTGTGTGTGTTTGTGTGTTTGTGCGTGTTCGGGTGCTTGTGACCCCGTGTGCCTTGTCACACTCATCAAGTTTATTTTCATCACAGCAGGAGAGAGAATCTTTAGTCACTGCAGAGGCAGAGCGTACTGAACCGACTTCACTCTGTGGATTTTACACACTTTCATCTCAACCAGGAACAATAGGGCATACATTATTGTTCATTTTGTCACATACTGACAAGCGGGGGGTGGCAGGTAGCCTCGTGGTTAGAGCGTTGGGCCAGTAACCGAAAGGTTGCTAGATCAAATCCCTGAGCTGACAAAGTATATCTATGTTGTTCTGCTCCTGAACAAGGCAGTTAACCAACTGTTCCTAGGCTGTCATTGTAAACAATAATGTGTTCTTAACTGACTTGAATAGTTCAATAAAAATAAGATCAAGAAATGCATGGCTGTGTTGTGTAAGTGACTCTGAGAGTGTGATAGTATGGTGCTGGTATCTAACCATTGATCGTGACAGGCTTTGTTTGACTTTCCCTTAGGTAAACATTCCAGTTGTATCCCTCTGTCCATGTAGCACCATGCCACTCCACTGGGCCTCGTAAAGCTGTGGTGCAGCTGGCCCAGAACACAACTGATGAGGGGGCTTTCATCCTCTCTTTCCATTTAGCCTTTATCTTTGATGAGGGGAATCAGAGATAAGGCTGGACTTGCCATGAGAAAACAGAGGGAGACACATGAAGCCGGAGAGGAGGAAAGGAGGAGAATAGGAGGAGGATGTAGGTGTTCTGTTTCAGGATCCTGTCGGACTTAGTGAGAAAAGGTTGTGAAAATAACACTGGAGTCAAAAGCTGAGTATGAGACCCATGTGTGAAATCGCCAACAGAGGGATTAATTGAGACTGTGAAAGGAGCATTAGAGTGGCGGGCGGGGTGGTAGGAGGACCACTCCTTTCATAGAGGTATGTGTGAGCCAACCCAATGCAGCACAAGTCTTACAGAAAAATGTCTGTCCCACTTTTGGAAGAGGGGGTTTCAAGGATGAGGGTTTCAAGGATGAGGGTTCAAGGATGAGGGTTCAAGGATTCTTTGAGAGTGACCTCATATAGCATGAAGAAAGTGGAAAATATAATACAATATGGCTTTATTCCAAAAACACAAACTGAAAGGTTTGAGATTTAGGTTTCGTTACTGTGTGGCCTTAGGTGGTTTGTGAGGGATGTCATCACGCAAGAAAGACGATAGACACTGTATGAAATTCAAATGTATGATCCCACTTCACATCCAATTGTATTAGTCACAGAGACCTTGTAGACCTTGAAATGCTTACTTACAAGCCCCTAACCTACAATGCAATTTCAAAAATACGAATGAGAATAAGAAATAAAAGTAACAAGTAGTTAAAGAGCATTGCCTTTAAATTGATTAACTTGGGTCAAACGTTTCGGTTAGCCTCCCACAAGCTTCCCACAATAATATGGGTGAATTTTGGCCCATTCCTCCTGACAGAGCTGGTGTAACTGAGTCAGGTTTGTAGACCTCCTTGCTCACCCACGCTTTTTCAGTTCTGCCCACAAATGTTCTATGGGATTGAGGTCAGGGCTTTGTGATGGCCACTCCAATACCTTGACTTTGTTGTCCTTAAGCCATTTTGTCACAACTTTGGAAGTATGCTTGGGGTCATTGTCGATTTGGAAGACGCATTTGTGACCAGGCTTTACAGTGGGGCAAAAAAGTATTTAGTCAGCCACCAATTGTGCAAGTTCAGCCACTTAAAAATATTTTCTATGGGGTTGAGATCTGGAGACTGGCTAGGCCACTCCAGGACCTTGAAATTCTTCTTACGTAGCCCCTCCTTCATTGCCTGGGCGGTGTGTTTGGGATCATTGCCATGCTGATAGACCCAGCCACGTTTCATCTCCAATGCCCTTGCTGATGGAAGGAGGTTTTCACTCAAAATCTCACGATACATGGCCCCATTCATTCTTTCCTTTACATGGATCAGTAGTCCTGGTCCCTTTGCAGAAAAACAGCCCCAAATCATTATGTTTCTACCCCCATGCTTCACTGTAGGTATGGTGTTCTTTGGATGCAACTCAGCATTCTTTGTCCTCCAAACACGACGATTTGAGTTTTTACCAAAAAGTTATATTTTGGTTTCATCTGACCATATGACATTCTCCCAATCTTCTTCTGGATCATCCAAATGCTCTCTAGCAAACTTCAGACGGGCCTGGACATGTACTGGCTTAAGCAGGGGGACACGTCTGGCACTGCAGGATTTGAATCCCTGGCGGCATAGTGTGTTACTGATGGTAGGCTTTGTTACTTTGGTCCCAGCTCTCTGCAGGTCATTCACTAGGTCCCCCCGTGTGGTTCTGGGATTTTTCCTCACAGTTCTTGTGATCATTTTGACCCCACGGGGTGAGATCTTGCGTGGAGCCGCAGATCGAGGGAGATTATCAGTGGTCTTGTATGTCTTCCATTTCCTAATAATTGCTCCCACAGTTGATTTCATCAAACCAAGCTGCTTACCTTTTGCAGATTCAGTCTTCCCAGCCTGGTGCAGGTCTTAATTTTGTTTCTGGTGTCCTTTGACAGTTCTTTGGTCTTGGCCATAGTGGAGTTTGGAGTGTGAGTGTTTGAGGTTATGGACAGGTGTCTGTTACACTGATAACAAGTTCAAACAGGTGCCATTAATACAGGTAACAAGTGGAGGACATAGGAGCCTCTTAAAGAAGAAGTTACAGGTCTGTGAGAACCAGAGATCTTGCTTGTTTGTAGGTGACCAAATGCTTATTTTCCACCATAATTTGCAAATAAATTCATTAAAAATCCGGTCGGAGGCCGAGCAGTTGCCACACCAGGCAGTGATGCAACCGGTCAGGATGTTCTCAATGTTGCAGCTGTAGAATCTTTTGAGGATCTGAGGACCAATGCCAGATCTTTTCGGTCTCCTGAGGGGAATAGGTTTTGTCGTGCTCTCTTCACGACTGTCTTGGTGTGTCTTGGTGTGCTTGGACCATGTTAGTTTGTTGGTGATGTGGACACTGAGCTCTCATGCATGTTTCAGTGTTCTTTTCTTCGAAGCGAGCACAGAAGTAGTTTAGCTCGTCTGGTAGGCTTGTGTCACTGGGCAGCTCTCGACTGTGCTTCCCTTTGTAGTCTGGAAAGGTTTGCAAGCCCTGCCACTTGCCATCTGATTGGTTGAAGAGAAAATCACATGATCAGTCCCTGAACAAGCCTCCATGTCTGAATACCATCATAAAATGTACATATTGTACACTTGTACATTTAGGCTATATACAGTACATCTGTATACATTTATAATACACTTACATTATACTACACAGTTAGCAATGGAAGACAGTAGTACCACCAGCAAATCTTTTCAAATATATTCAATAAAACATTTGATCTAAAGCCTTATTGGTTTTTGCATCTGTAACCTTTCTCTGTGCAGACGTATCAAACTGGACTGTGTTGTTTGCTGTGACATTTTCTGACATTTGAGCATATGAACAAACATTTCAGATGGGACAAGAATATATAATCTGGACTAGCATCAAGATAATCCCTAAAACTAACAGTGAAGTTTGTGCTTGTGTGGCTAGGATCAATATAATAGACAAGATGATCTTTTCACAGTTGAATAACAGGTTGGTGGAGTAAACAAGCCTTCTGTTCAGGCAGATGGACGCACTCACTCACTCACTCACACGCACGCGCACACACACGGACAGACAGTGGCCCTCTGCTCGTCACAGGGAAAGACATATACAGTACCTTCGGAAAGTATTCAGACCCCTTGACGTTTTCCACATTTTGTTACGTTACAGCCCTATTCTAAAATGGATCAAATATTTTTTCCCTTATAAATCTACACACAATAACCCATGATGACAAAGTAAAAAACAGGTTTTGCACGTGTGTTAAAAATAAAAAAACATAAATAACTTATTTACATAAGAATTCAGACCCTTTGCTATGAGACTCGAAATTGAGCTCAGCTGCATCCTGTTTCCATTGCTCATCCTTGAGATGTTTCTACAACTTGATTGGAGTCCACCTGTGGTAAATTCAATTGATTGGACATGATTTGGTAAGGCACACACCTGTCTACAGTGGCTTGTGAAAATATTCACCCCCATAGGCATTTTTCATATTTTGTTGCCTTACAACCTGGAATTAAAATAGATTTTTGGGGGGGTTTGTATAATTCGATTTACACAACATGCCTACCACTTTGAAGAGGCAAAATATTTGTTTTTGTGAAACAAACTAGAAATAAGACAAAAACATTTTTTTGGAGCATGCATAACTATTCACCCCCCCCCCCCCCGCCCAAAGTCAAAGTCAATACCTTGCAGAGCCACCTTTTGCAGCAAATATAGCTGCAAGTCTCTTGGGGTATGTGTCTATAAGCTTGGCACATCTAGCCACTGGGATTTTTGCCCATTCTTCAAGGCAAAACTGCTCCAGCTCCATCAAGTTAGATGGGTTCTGCTGGTGTACAGCAATCTTTAAGTCATACCACAGATTCTCAATTGGATTGAGGTCTGGGCTTTGACTAGGCCATTCAAGACATTTAAATGTTTCCCTTAAACCACTTGAGTGTTACCTTAGCAGTATGGTTAAGGTCATTGTCCTGCTGGAAGGTGGACCTCCGTCCCAGTCTCGAATCTCTGGAAGAATGAAACAGATTTCCCTCAAGAATTTCCCTGTATTTAGCACCATTCATAATTTCTTCAATTCTGACCAGTTCCCCAGTCCCTGTCGATTAAAAACATCCCCTCAGCATGATGCTGCCACCACCATGCTTCATTGTGGGGATGGTATTCTCGGGGTTATGAGAGGTATTGGGCTTCCGCCAGACATAGCTTTTTCCTTGATTGCCAAAAAGCAAAAGTTTAGTCTAATCTGACCAGAGTACCTTCTTCCATATGTTTGGAGAGTCTCCCACATGCCTTTTGGCAAACACCAAACGTGTTTGCTTTTTTTTTTTAAGCAATGGCTTTTTATGGCCAGTCTTCCGTAAAGCCCAGCTCTGTGGAGTGTGTGGTTTAAAGCGGTCCCATAGACAGACACTCCAATCTTCGCTATGGAGCTTTGCAGCTCCTTCAGGATTATCTTTGGTCTCTTTGTTGCCTCTCTGATTAATGACCTCCTTGCTTGGTCCATGAGTTTTGGTGGGCGGCCCTCTCTTGGCAGGTTTGTTGTGGTGCCATATTCTTTCCATTTTTTAATAATGAATTTAATAGTGCTCTGTGGGATGTTCTAAGTTTCAGATATTATTTGATAACCCAACCCTGATCTGTACTTCTCCACAACCTTGTCACTAACCTGTTTGGAGAGCTCCTTGGTCTTCATGGTGCCGCTTGGTTGGTGGTGCCCCTTGCTTAGTGGTGTTGCAGACTCTGGGGCCTTTCAGACCTGGTGTATATATATTGAGATCATGTGACACTTAGACTGCACACAGGTGGACTTTATTTAACTAATTATGCGACTTCTGTTTGGACGTTTGTAACCATCAAGACTCTTCCTTGAGCTGACCCCCCACCAAACTAAGCAATCGGGGGAGAAGGGCTTTGGTCAGAGAAGTGACCAAGAACCCGATGGTCACTCTGACAGAGCTCCAGAGTTCCTCTGTGGAGATGGGAGAAATTTCCAGAAAGACAACCATCTCTGCAGCACTCCACCAATCAGGCCTTGATGGCAAAGTGGCCAGATGGAAGCCACTCCTCAGTAAAAGGCACATGACTGCCCGCTTGGTGTTTACCAAAAGGCACCTAAAGGACTTTCAGATCATTAGATAAGAGTCTCTGGTCTGATGAACCAGATTGAATTATTCTGCCTGAATGTCAAGTGTCACATCTGGAGGAAACCTGGCACAATCCCTGCGGTGAAGCATGGTGGTGGCATGATCATGATGTGAGGATGTTTTTCAGCTGCAGGGACTAGGAGACTAGTCAGGATCGAGGGAAAGATGAACGGAGCAAGTACAGCGAGATCCTTGATGAAAACCTGCTCCAAAGCGTTCAGGACCTCCGACTGGAGCGAAGGTTCACCTTAAAACCAGACAACTACCCTAAGCACAAAGACAAGACAACGTAGGAGTGGCTTTGAGACAAGTCTCTGAATGTCCTTGAGTGGCCCAGCCAGAGCTTGAACCCGATCTAACATCTCTGGAGAAACCTGAAAATAGGTGTGCAACAATGCTCCCCATCCAACCTGACAGAGCTTGATGATCCAACCTGCAGAGAAGAATGCGAGGAACTCCCCAAATACAGATGTGCAATCTGTGTCGTACAAAAGAAGACTCAAGGCTGTAATCACTGCCAAAGGTGCTTCAACAAAGTACTGAGTAAAAGGTCTGAATTTGCAGTTTTTGATTTGTTATTATGGAGTATTGTGTGTAGATTGATGAGGGGGAGAAACAATCTAATTAATTTTAGAATAAAGCTGTACCGTAACAAAATGTGGAAAAAGTCAAGGGGTCTGAATACTTTCCGAATGCACTGTACACATCACAGACATCTACATATCACAGACATCTATGTATAACAGACATATACATATCACATCTACATATAACAGACATGTACATATAACAGACATATACATATCACATATATGTATAACAGTTACAGTGAGAGAGACAGGAATGGCTAACACCCAAACTATCGAGGATTGAACCAGATGTAGACGTGATGTGGAATTTGGACATGAAGCTAGTGTTAGGGCTGTTGTTGAGGCTAGAGTAGGGTTGAACCAGATGTGGACATGAAGCTAGTGTTAGGGCTGTTGTTGAGGCTAGAGTAGGGTTGAACCAGATGTGGACATGAAGCTAGTGTTAGGGCTGTTGTTGAGGCTAGAGTAGGGTTGAACCAGATGTGGACATGAAGCTAGTGTTAGGGCTGTTGTTGAGGCTAGAGTAGGGTTGAACCAGATGTGGACATGAAGCTAGTGTTAGGGCTGTTGTTGAGGCTAGAGTAGGGTTGAACCAGATGTGGACATGAAGCTAGTGTTAGGGCTGTTGTTGAGGCTAGGGTAGGGTTGAACCAGATGTGGACATGAAGCTAGTGTTAGGGCTGTTGTTGAGGCTAGGGTAGGGTTGAACCAGATGTAGACGTGATGTGGGATTTGGACATGAAGCTAGTGTTAGGGCTGTTGTTGAGGCTAGGGTAGGGTTGAACCCGATGTGGACATGAAGTGGGATTTGGACCAGATTTGGGGCGGCAGGTAGTGGTTAGAGTGTTGGGCCAGTAACCGGAAGGTTTTTGGATCAAATCCCCAAGCTGACAAGGTAAAAATCTGTCGTTCTGTCCCTGAACAAGGCAGTTAACTCACTGTAAGAAACCATTGTAAATAAGAATTTGTTCTTAACTGACTTGCCAGGTTAAATGAATAAACATTTAAAAAATGAAGCTAGGGCTAGAGCTGTTCAACCTTAGCCTCAACCACAACACTAACTGATGCATGTGTGTTTGTGTACTTCTTATGGTGGCTATGAACATACAGTACTATTTCTGTTGTGTGTTACAATGTGTTATTTACACATGCTGTGTGTGTGTGTGTCACATTCTTGGGGGCAACAGCAGGCCCTCACCTGTCTGGGCTCCACTACAACAACGGGCTCTGGTTTCCTCACTGGGCCTGATCCAAAGCCCTGTCATAAACAGCACAGGATTAGACAATCAGAATTGGTGCCTTCTTGTCTTTCTTTAGGGACGCGCCACCAAAATGGACACCTTCTGTTTGGACAATATTCTGCAGTTGGCAACTGTGGTGGCTAAGCTATCCTCTGTGTGTTGCTTCTGGAAGTTAAGAGAGAGAGAGGAGGAGGGGTCATGTACTAAGGAACAGTACTTATTCTTCCACAAATGATGAGCAAACAACCAGTTCTGACCAACAGTCGTTTTCTGGCTGGTTAGGACCTAAATACAACAGATCCATTTGCCTTGGTCATTGAGAATATATCACAACATTGGCTTGGTCGTTTCCATCCCCAAGAGCTTGAGAATGGAAAGGCATCTGTAAATGATTAGTGAGTTTATGGAGTGTTGGATGGATGTATACAGCCAGCCCATGGGTGGATGTATAGTCACAGTGAAAGGTAGCATTATAAATGAAGCTGGTCATTAACCCCACTGGACCACCATTAGACATGCACTGATACTTCTGCAGGGAAAGGGGGGGAGGGGAGTGTGAAAGATGACTCTTATTTCCTCTATGGGGAAACACCCAGTCATTTCAGTATCCTGGTTAATCCAATCAGAACATCTAACGGTTGGAGATTTAACAATAGAACCCTAACCAGAGTGGACATAATACCTGAGTAATATAGCAATGTGTTTAAATCCACTCCATAGACCTCCTCCAGTCCAGCATCTAGTAGCTATCCAGGCCATTGAGGAGGCCATGCATTGAACTTCATCTAACTATCGAAATACAATTATTCTAGTTGATTTTGTTGACTAATTAGGTTACATAGTGTTCTCTTTAAAAAGAAAATAATAAAAATACTGTGCATAAAGTATATAAATCCAACAAATATATTGCATACATCCAATCTTTATCAACCATGTATGCTTTCCTCCCTAACCAATGTTAAACGTATGAGTCAGACCTGCATTAAAATAATATTTCAGGTATTTCGATTACTTTTAAACACATTTCAAAAGAAGTATTAAGACCACCTTTCTTTTTTTTAAACAGTAGTTGAATATTGGAATATATCTGTAAAATACACTTGGAGACTGTACAGACTCAAATGCACTCCCATGCATTTAACCCAGGTATTTGAAAATAGTATTTGAAATAATAATTTGAAAATACTTTCAAATACTATTTGATAGACTATTTGGTTTTTACAAATAACTATTCAAATACATATATATATATATATATATATATATATATATATATATATATATATATATATATATATATATATATTGTATTTGAATATATATAGTGGGTGGGTGGGTAGGTAGGTTATAGGCTGACCCTTATAAGAAAAAGTCATACATGACTCTTGCAGAAATACAAACCGGGGCTTTACTTGGCTCATCGCGCTCTACCAACTCCTTGTGGCGGGCCGGGTGGCTGCAGGCTGACCCCGGTAGCCAATTGAACTGTGTTTCCTCCGACACATTGTTGCGGTTGCCTTCCACGTTAAGCTGGCGGATGTTAAGGGCGGGTCATGTAGAGCGGGTCATGTTTCAGAGGACGCATGACTCTACTTTTGCCACTCCCAAGCCCTTTGGGGAGTTGCAGCGATGAGACAAGATCGAAAATTGGGGAGAAAAAGGGGGTAAAATAGAAAAAATGTATATGATTCTCACACATATGCATACCCACAGATGTTGATGTACCAGCCATATTGAAACCAACTATTACTAAGTTTATCATTGCAGACAACTGTTTAACTTCACAACAATGCACACATTACTCACAATCACTCTTGTTACAAAATATGTTTTTATCATGATCCTATGAATCATATTTTATGCAGTGATGGTGAAATGGACAATCAAACATTGGATAATAAAATAACCATGCTGTCTGTTTTATTGTGATTTCTTTTGAAATATTGTGCCCACAGATTAATGTCCTACATGAAATTCTCTGAAGGATGAGGAAAGGATCCAGCAGGTTTGTCCTAGAGGAAAGTGGCCCCAAAAATCCTGTGGAATATCCTGCATGACTTCCTGCAGGATTTCCTATCCTATACCGTATATTCTGCTGTTTTCCCGTAGATTTTTTCATGCAGGATTCCTGTAGGGGAATATTCATTTTTTTAGATCGCTATGGTAATTTAGATTCTAAAGTGCTTTTTTTTTTAAATCTTTTTTTGTCTATTCTGACATTTCAGGAGAAATCTTAGTTTGTTAATCATTTATTAACAAGGGATTATAAATAAGCTCTCTAGCCTGCCTATCAAACTATGTTCTTTTGTATGACAAATATCTCCTTTCTTCTGGTCCTAGCTGAGGAAGCAAAGTGAAGAAGAACATATGGGTTTAAAGGGTATTAATGTCCTTGTAATAGCTATGGCAGACAGAGGCACAGGGATGGGGAGAGTGATGCAGTGCTGGAGCCTGAGGTGTCTAGGGTTGAAACGACTATAGCAAACACCCAGTAAACATCCATCAGACAGTAGAGAGGGGGGGAGGAGAAGGGGAGATAGAGAAAAAGAGGGAGAAAGAGAGTGAAGAAGCTCCTCATCACTGACCTCTCTAGACCCACAAATCTTTTCGCTTAATTGGAGATCGTCCCGTATCGATTTTCATCAGTCTCTTTATTTGCCATAGCAGCCACACATAACCAGGGGACATTTAGTGTGCTTCTCACTGCTAAAATGTCCCATCTCTGAAATGCTATTAAATTGAATCATTGCAGAAAATGGTTTAAGTAAACATCACAGTTTTGGGGTGTCTTTTTTGCCTTTAAAAAACAACAACTTGCAATTCACTTCAGTTGTTTTGTGTATTATTAGCTGGACAGAATGTAATACATTTTATGGTTAATGTAATAGTAAAGATACAGTTTCATGTAGTCCAATAGATTTTTTTTCCTATTTTTTTCAGTATCTAAAGTCAATATAAGTTAATTATTGCATTTACACTCAAATGCCTACAGTAGCCTACAATAGAAAACACACATGTAAATTATGAACATTTTTTCTTTGGAAAAAGTGTTGTTTATTATTTTTCTTCATAGAATTTGTTTAAATCAAACACACTCATATGCAAGCAGACTGTTTTGATTGCAACTATGTTTCAAAACCCAAAATAAACATTCACTAAATAAATACAACTTTTCCCTTGTGCTTCAAAGTGGTGTCTTTTTCTCAGCATATTTACATCATAAATAACTTTGGAAAAGCACAATTCAGACTCTGACAAAAACAAAAACAAATCCAAACTTATAAATATAAAGAGATATGGTAACCACATTTACAACAGAATCCAGGGGAACGCTTGAAATGTGTCACACTGCCTACAAAACAGAATAATAAACATGATATGAAGCGTTAGAGAAAGGTAATGCTAGTTTATAACAAACAAGCATTATCATGATCAGATGTGATAATGATTTAGGCTGTCTAACTGACTACCCAACTGGTTGGATTGCATATTGCTGCATGTATCATGACTTTGTGAAAACATTTCATGAATTGTCATATAACTCATTATTATGGTAATATTAACTAATGTCATGTTGGTACAAGCAAGCGTTGCCACTACATCATTCTGTAATATTAGAACAGTGCACAAGTCGATCAACCACATCAGACACAATCTCTCCATTTCACATCACTTGATTTTTCCTTCAACTCATCATATGTTCAATAAACAATGGGCATCTCTTTCCAGTACAATAACTGTACAATTACCCTTGTTGACAATTTAACAAGACATGCCTCGGAGGTACACACACGTTAGCATGCTAACTCTCACGTCAGCCTAGTTAGCATGCTAACTCCTACCTCATCCTTGTTAGCATGCTAACTCCCACCTCAGCCTTGTTAGCATTCTAACTCCCACCTCAACCTTGTTAGCATGCTAACTCCCACCTCAACCTTGTTAGCATGCTAACTCCTACCTCATCATTGTTAGCATGCTAACTCCCATCTCAGCCTTGTTAGCATGCTAACTCACACCTCAGCCTTGCTAGCATGCTAACTCCCTCAGTGTTTACCTTGAAAGCATGCTAAATTCCCCCTCTGTGTTTACCACTACACCTGGCAAATGAGACAATCCATGCCATCATATTGACCCTTAGCCTCCCAGTAATCACATCTCAATAAGATTGTTCATTAGAGGTTGTATATAATGTTGGTATCCTCACTGAGGTGATATTATACCACTACAGACCAAATCACAAATAAATGTTGTTATCCACGCCAACGAGACATTTAGCCCAAGTAAAGCCTGCTACCTGACAGTCCAGGTGAACTGCTGTATGTCTCAATGTAAATGTAGGCATATGTATCTCTTTCTCTGAAAGTGTGGGTACACTTCCCTTAATCCATAGCTTACCTACTGGGGAGAACATAGATAGAATGAATTTGCATAATTGTTGATGTCTGTGAAGCTTTTTTTGTGTCATTTTTGCTTCATCTCTATACTACACACCTTTAACCATAGGTACGGAAAGTAGGGGTGCTGAGGATGCTGTAGTACCCCCTGAATTATTATCTTAAAAGTAGTGCACTGGGCCTTTACTAGTCCTGTATTAGCAGACAGATATAGCCGTCTGTAGAGCGGGCAAAAAATATATCAATTTAACCAGGTCTAGTTCTAGAGTTGTGTTGTGATAAGGGGATTCTGACCAACACTAAAAGGGGCACTAACGTTGAACCCTGTCCTGTTAACTCAAAGCATATCCACAACCCTATCTACAACCATAGGGGTGAGGTTCCCACAATTAAACTCTATTTCTGGCAGTGCAAATGGAATAATGTAGCTCTGTAAAGATTAAAAGAAAAGGAAACAAATGTTTTTGCTGGATAAGACACAGAAGAGGCCGTTGAGGCTGGGCTATAGAATGAATATTCCATGGATCCAGTTTCTTCTTCATGTGTTTTAGTGTGCATCTGAAATGGCACCCTATTCCCTATGTAGTGCATTACTTTTGACCAGAGCCCTACGCAGGCTCTGGTCTAAAAATAGCATGTAGGGAAATGGCACACTTTTCCCTATACAGGGAATAGGCTGACATTTTAGACATCCCTTTAGTGTTATTGGACAAGCAGGCGTTAGCTGCCGTTGGTGATGATGACTGAGGTCCCCTTGTGTCCCGGCCCCTGCTCTGCCTGCATGCGCAGGTGTGAAGTCACGTCATAGTGGGTGGTGCCAGCGGAGGAACAGAAGTCCCTGAGGCTCTTGGGGTCATACAGGTGCTCTAGGGCATAGCCCGTCAGGGAGTAGGCAGCAGCTTGCTTGTCCAGATAGGGCCTCCCCGTTTGGGTTTGGGGGTGGGAAGGGTAGAGAGCTGGGGCAGGAGTAGGGGAGGAGTCTGAGCAGGGGCCTGGACAGCCAAGCTGGTGGTGCAGGGGCTGGGGGTGAGGGGACAAGTCTGTCTGTCCTGTCTGTTGGAGGTAGTTTTTGGGCTTGGGGAGGAGGGGATCAGACCCCGGGCTGCTGAGCCTGGAGAGAGGGGCAGGGCTTGATGCGGGGCTGATCACCTGACCCAGGCCACGGCACAACACGCTATGTAGCACTCCCTGGGGGTAGTCAGTGGTGAAGCTGGGTCCGGGGCCCTTCGGGAGGCCGTTGGCAGGACCTAGAGGAGTGTCAGGGCCTGGGTGGAGCTTGCTGCGGTGCTGCAGACGATTCTCCTCCTCCTTGATCATCTGCTGCGTGGCTCGGATCAGGGTCTCGATCTTGCTCGGCTCCTGGGGGCTGACCCGGAAGTAGTCTGCGCGGTAACGGTCCCCTGAGTCGCTGGCGGAGCCCCCGTCTGGCGAGCTGCCCACACTGTCCTGGTCCCATTGGCCACAGTCTGTAGAGGGAGGGACAGGACACTGATCTTAGAGCCAACAGGAAGCTATATCCAGGGCTAAGCAGCACTAGCAGCATGTTATCCTACAGGTTAAGGGTTAAAACTAAACTGTATTTTCCTGCTGACCTCTTCCAGGTCACCATTGCAAAAGTGTTTTTTAACCACAATATTCTTTCCTGGTTAAATAAAGGTTAAATAAAGCAGAGGTGGGAGATCTGAAGTGTGAGCAGGCTTTTGTACCAACCCGAATCAAATCTGTGTGTCTTTGAGCCTGCAACAGTGGAGTTCACCCATCTCCAGCCTCCTACAGTAATACAAGCTAAAGGGCCAGGGATAGGGACTTACTATGCAGACTGTGGATGGAGGTGATGTGGGGCACGCTGCTCTCGTATCCCTCTCCATTCTCCAGGGGCGAGGTCTTGGCCAGGGGCAGCACAGAGCGGGCAGCTCCCCACCACGCCTCTGTCCCACCCTGGGGAGCACCCAGGAAGTACCTCCCTGCCTCACAGCGGCCCCGCTCGCACGTCTGGTTGTGGCCGTGTCTGTCGAGGTGGGGGTGACTTTCGCTGGGGATGTGGTGGTGGTGCTCCTCAGTGATTGGGAGGCTGTAGCAAAGGGGACGTGGCTCGGAGAACTGCCTGTAGGCACAGGAGGCGCTAAGCCCCTCCCCCCGCTCCAGCAGCTGAGGGGAAGCGGAGTCTGTGAGGGGAGATCCTGCCCAAGGACTATCCTGGTCCGACTCTGACCGCTCGGCCTGGAAACCAGTGTACTGCAGAGATAGAGAGCGAGCAATAGGGGGAGAGAGGGAGAGAGACAGAGAGAGAGAGAAAGACAGAGAGCGAGAGAAGAGAAATATGAGTCATTACCCAGGTAATCAAGAAGTGAAAAATCAGGTATAAGCCACCTCCCATCACTGACAGATCATTCAGTATCCTGGCTCAAATAGAGAGTTGCCTCTGTGAAGGATGTGTACAGGACCAGCGCTGTATGTTCCTATAGAGCCTCACCTGTGTGTAAGGGGAGAGTCGAGCCTTGGCCTTGGCTCGGGACACTCTGCTCTTGGGTGCTCTGCGGTTCTCAGTGAGGCTGGTGGGAGCACTGCTGAAGGGGAAGGAGGGCTTGGTGTCTGTAACCTGGTCCAGAGACAGCTGGAGTCCTTTATACTCAGTATCCCTACAGAAGCATACACATACAGTATGGACTGTAGATCATGTTGATACACAGGTATATTCCTGATTTAACTATGTGTTAGGATTACATAAAGACCATCATTAAACAAGACAAGATAGCTCCACTGATAAGACTATTTATCCAAGTGTGTCTTGTGCATTTGTCTAGCTGGGGATTTTATTTTTTTCACTCTCAGGGTGCAAATACACACTTACATCGGTTTGGTAATTAGAGCATGGTGTGTGTGTGTCTGTGTGTGAGAGAGAGAAGAGAGAAAGAGAAGAGAGCAGAGAGAGAGAAGTGAGAGTGAAAGAGAGCGAGAGCGAGAGTGAGAGCGAGAAAGAGCGGTAGAGAGGCTTTCGGAAGGACTTGTTTCTCCATCAGGATTGTAACAAGGCCTTTAACAAACATACAACAGAGGGGAGGCTGTCCGTTCAAATACACATGCGATTAAGGGCTATGTCTGGCTAAACCAAGCCCACAGGAACACCATGCCAGGAGACAGTACTTGGAAATGGGAATTGATTTCTCTGTAAAGCAGGGGTGGACTAGGCATCAGGCATTTCGGGCAAATGCCAGATGGGCTGGTACATTTTTAGCTGAGTGGGACTGTCCAACTTAATTTATTTTCACAAATAATAAGCATTATCTGGATAATAATGTGGCATCAAGGAACAAAAATGGTCCGGTGTAGGGGCGTCAAGGAAGAAAATGGGCCAGTGTGTTAGAAATGCCAGGGCCGATTTCAGGTCCCAGGCCTCCCCGTATGGATTTTGTTCACTATGATGAATCAAGTTGGAGAAGATGGATGGAAAAGCCTGGACAGGGTTTACTCTGGCCAAACACTGATCCATTCCACCCACCCACGCACGCACGCACGCACGCACGCACGCACGTACACACGCACACCCTATGCATGTGCACACGCTCACTCGCACACAGACACATATACAGGTACATGCACATAAATACACATACACAAACTTTGATTTCTAAAACACACACAATCACAATCAAGAAATACATGTTCCATACAAACACTCTCAAAAACATACAGAATAGTATTCTCATAGGATCAGGTCAGGTCACGCATTTCAGTGCATGACACAGACACCAACTCCTTTATGTGATAAAGTGTTCTTATCTTGCTGTAAACACAGAGTATTGCCTAAGAAAGGTCAGGGTTCACAGGGACAGGCTCTGGCCAATAGGAAGGGAATGAAGGTGGAAGGGTTATCAGTACTAGCCAATAGGACAAGGCAAAGAGGTTATCAGTACTAGAACACATAGAGGCAGTTCAACCAGAGGTGAACTCCTGTGTTCCCTACTAGCTGTGTGTTAATCAGTGTAGACTAGTACACCTCTACCTGCTACTGTGTGAATCACCCACCGTTGCCTCTGATAAGAACAGTGAGAAAGGGGCTGTGATAGTTCTCTGATGAACTGACTAAATCCAATGCCATTCTCTCAGAAATGTATGGGGAAATAATGAGCTCATTATTATCATTATTATTTAGCCTCAGACAGGACAGGAACACTCAGTGGATGACATTTATTGTTATCTCTCTCTCTGCTAATGAACTGAGTTACAATGAACTCATTATTATCATTATTATTTAGCCTCAAACAGGACAGGAACACTCAGTGGATGACATTTTATTGTTATCTCTCTCTCTGCTAATGAACTGAGTTACAATGAACTCATTATTATCATTATTATTTAGCCTCAGACAGGATAGGAACACTCAGTGGATGACATTGTATTGTTATCTCTCTCTCTGCTAATGAACTGAGTTACAATGAATTCACTGACTGACTGATGCTATTCTCACAGATACGTTGAGGCAAACAACACGTTTGCACAATGTCTCATTACAGCTTAATGTCTCACACGATAAAACATCTCAACAAGATCACAAGACGGTAATAATTGACTGTACAGTATATGTGATTCAATAAAAAGTAAAATAATTGTTTTTAAAAAAAAGATGACATGGGGGAATGAGAAATCTTCATCCACAAATTCTAAACTCCCTACTCTCTCACCAAGCTGGCAGCCATAAACACTCCTCATCTTTATGGCTTATCAATTAAAACCTCATAAACACCGTTATGGATTTGGGGAGGGGGGTAGTCTGCGGCAGTGCATGTCGAGTCATTTCCTTCTTCTCTCCTCTGTACGGAGCAGCCTCTTCTGCCTCCTCTGGTTAATGGAGTGTTTTATGGGCCTAATTAATTTACTGGAACACTTTTACATCTGCAGCAATACACATTACACACAGCAGCACACCAGGAAATGTGCTAAATGTCCCATCCTAGAAGGCAGTGGCACAGTTTTCACAGGCCTAACCAGAAGGTACAGATGTAGGTTCTTAATTTGAGCCAGTTTGCTACAGCAGGAAAATAATCCTGCAGAAACAGGAAATGCGAATTATGTTGTGGATTATAATTATAAGATTTCTAAGTGAAAATGACAAACTTCAGAATCCTTTTTAAACCTTAAATACATTACAAGTTTTACATTTCCTGCATTGTAGGAAAGTTCTCCTGCAACAGAGTGATCAAATTAAGATCCTACATCTGTACTGAGCCAATACTAACACTCACAGAACCAATAGAGCTTGACTCAGACTATATCTCTATCTGGACTGTTTGCAGTTCAGTTGATAAAGTAAGTGCATGCTGAGTGAAAAGAGGTTTGAACGTTATGGTGACTTTTCCAGTGGAAAACTGGGTGGAAGCAAATTGTGTTGCTTATCAGTGCTTATCAGTGCTCATGCATGACGGAGGCCCACACTCAATACCACTGTCTGAGAAAGACAGTCCACCAGATCTGGGTTCAAACTGTATTAGTTTTCTTTCTAATACTTAAGCTTGACTGGATTGAGGTTTGCCAAGGCCAATGGAGACAATGGAATCAGGCCAATGGAGACAATGGAATCGTGCCAACAGTGCACCCCCTTCTATCTGACACCTCGGGCAAAGGTTGACTCAACCAAACAAATTAAAACTATTAGGAAGAAAAAAAAGACTTTGTGAACCCATGCCTGACTGAGACAGTTGACAGTCTGCAGACAGACAGATGGACATGTTGTTCATTCCAGAGACACCTTGCCAAGTGACTTTCCCTTCCTGGGTGAGGGTTCCAAAGGTAACAGCCAGGTTCTACACACAGACATCCACATCATAACTATTCTACACACAGACACCCACACTACTACACATCATAAGTATTCTAAACACAGACATCCACACTACTACACATCATAACTATTCTACACACAGACATCCACACTACTACACATCATAACTATTCTACACACAGACATCCACATCATAACTATTCTACACACAGACACCCACACTACTACATATCATAAGTATTCTAAACACAGACATCCACACTACTACACATCATAACTATTCTACACACAGACATCCACACTACTACACATCATAACTATTCTACACACAGACATCCACATCATAACTATTCTACACACAGACACCCACACTACTACATATCATAAGTATTCTAAACACAGACATCCACACTACTACACATCATAACTATTCTACACACAGACATCCACACTACTACACATCATAACTATTCTACACACAGACATCCACACTACTACACATCATAACTATTCTAAACACAGACATCCACACTACTACACATCATAACTATTCTACACACAGACATCCACACTACTACACATCATAACTATTCTACACACAGACATCCACACTACTACACATCATAACTATTCTACACACAGACATCCACACTACTACACATCATAACTATTCTACACACAGACATCCACATCATAACTATTCTACACACAGACATCCACACTACTACACATCATAACTATTCTACACACAGACATCCACACTACAAATATTCTACACACAGACATCCACACTACTACACATCATAACTATTCTACACACAGACATCCACACTACTACACATCATAACTATTCTACACACAGACATCCACACTACAACTATTCTACACACAGACACCCACACTACTACACATCATAAGTATTCTAAACACAGACATCCACACTACTACACATCATAACTATTCTACACACAGACATCCACACTACTACACATCATAACTATTCTACACACAGACATCCACACTACTACACATCATAACTATTCTAAACACAGACATCCACACTACTACACATCATAACTATTCTACACACAGACATCCACATCATAACTATTCTACACACAGACATCCACACTACTACACATCATAACTATTCTACACACAGACATCCACACTACTACACATCATAACTATTCTACACACAGACATCCACATCATAACTATTCTACACACAGACATCCACACTACTACACATCATAACTATTCTACACACAGACATCCACACTACAAATATTCTACACACAGACATCCACACTACTACACATCATAACTATTCTACACACAGACATCCACACTACTACACATCATAACTATTCTACACACAGACATCCACACTACAACTATTCTACACACAGACATCCACACTACTACACATCATAACTATTCTACGCACATACATCCACACTACTACACATCATAACTATTCTACACACAGACATCCACATCATAACTATTCTACACACAGACATCCACACTACTACACATCATAACTATTCTACACACAGACATCCACACTACTACACATCATAACTATTCTACACACAGACATCCACACTACTACACATCATAACTATTCTACACACAGACATCCACACTACTACACATCATAACTATTCTACACACAGACATCCACACTACTACACATCATAACTATTCTACACACAGACATCCACATCATAACTATTCTACACACAGACATCCACACTACTACACATCATAACTATTCTACACACAGACATCCACACTACTACACATCATAACTATTCTACACACAGACATCCACACTACTACACATCATAACTATTCTACACACAGACATCCACACTACTACACATCATAACTATTCTACACACAGACATCCACACTACTACACATCATAACTATTCTACACACAGACATCCACACTACTACACATCATAACTATTCTACACACAGACATCCACACTACTACACATCATAACTATTCTACACACAGACATCCACACTACTACACATCATAACTATTCTACACACAGACATCCACACTACTACACATCATAACTATTCTACACACAGACATCCACACTACTACACATCATAACTATTCTACACACAGACATCCACACATCATAACTATTCTACACACAGACATCCACACTACTACACATCATAACTATTCTACACACAGACATCCACACATCATAACTATTCTACACACAGACATCCACACTACTACACATCATAACTATTCTACACACAGACATCCACACTACTACACATCATAACTATTCTACACACAGACATCCACACATCATAACTATTCTACAGAAGAAGAAAGTCACAGTAAACAACTTTCAGTTTTTCAAGAAATGATTATTCTAAATTGAAAACAGTGATAGAACTCTGCATCCTTCCTGTCAGCTACTGTAAACTCTCCCCCTATTAGACAGAGAAATCTAACAGAACATTTCATCCTAACATCTACAGAACAACAAAAAACACAGTCGACAGGCTTTGATGAGATGAAAATACACAACTTCGTTCCACTATAAATTAACTCAACAAATAAAAAGGTCCTATTTACAATCCTGTCAAAACTCCTCATACACTACACTTAAGTCACAAAAAAAACGTGTCATGTTTCTTATTAACCTAAAAATAAATATATTTCTTATTAACCTCTCGTTAATTGATTTGCAGTGAAGGCTTGTGTAAACCTTGATAATACTCATTATCTTATCAGAGAGGGAAACGACAGCTAAGCTGAGCTACAAAGAAGCCTGTGTGTGTGTGTAAAAATCTGAACAGGCTCCCTCCCAGAGCCAGGTATCACATCAGACCAAACCAATCAAGGACAGATGTGACTGCTGATCTCTCTCTGCGGTGCCATGACTCCCGCTAGGAGATATAACCATCCACTGAAAAAATAACAGACACCCTAGACCTACAGCACCATTCTTTCCACTGACAGTACTACAGACTTATTGGTGATGTACAGAAAAATCTAAAGGGTAGGCTATACACACTAGAGGTCGACCGATTTATCGGAATGGCCGATTAATTAGGGCAATCGGTAATCGGTATATAACAATATAACAATCGGTAATCGGCATTTTTGGACACAGATCATGGTCGATTACATTGCACTCCACGAGGAGACTGCGTGGCAGGCTGACTACCTGTTACGTGAGTGCAGCAAAGAGCCAAGGTAAGTTGCTGACTAGCATTAAACGTATCTTATAAAAAACAATCAATTTAAACATAATCACTAGTTAACTACACATGGTTGATGATATTACTGGTTTATCTTGCTTGTCCTGCGTTACATATAATCAATGCAGTGCCTGTTAATTTATCATTGAATCCCAGCCTACTTCGCCAAACGGGTGATTTAACAAGCGCATTCGCAAAAAAAGCACTGTCGTTGCACCAATGTGTACCTAACCATAAACATCAATGCCTTTCTTAAAATCAATACACAAGTATATATTTTTAAACCTGCATTTTTAGTTAAAATAAATTTGTGTTAGCAGGCAATATTAAACTAGGTAAATTGTGTCACTTCTCTTGCGTTCATTGCACACAGAGTCAGGGTATATGCAACAGTTTGGGCCGCCTGGCTCGTTGCAAACTAATTTGCCAGAATTTTACGTAATTATGACATTACAGTGGAGGTTGTGCAATGTAACAGCAATATTTAGACTTATGGATGCCACCCGTTAGATAAAATACGGAACGGTTCCGTATTTCACTGAAAGAATACATTCCGAATTTGACCATATTAATGACCTAAGGCTTGTATTTCTGTGTGCTATTATATTATAATTAAGTATATGATTTGATAGAGCAGTCTGACTGAGCGGTGGTAGGCAGCAGCAGGCTCGTAAGCATTCCTTCAAACAGCACTTTCCTGCTTAGGCCAGCAGCTCTTTGCAATGCTTCAAGCATTGCGCTGTTTATGACTTCATGCCTATCAACTCCCGAGATTAGGCAGGCAATACTAAAGTACCTATTAGAACATCCAATAGTCAAAGGTATATGAAATACAAATGGTATAGAGAGAAATAGTCCTATAATAACTACAACCCAAAACGTCTTACCTGGGAATATTGAAGACTCATGTTAAAAGGAAACACCAGCTTTCATATGTTCTCATGTTCTGAGCAAGGAACTGAAACGTTAGCTTTCTAACAATACACATATTGCACTTTTACTTTCTTCTCCAACACTTTGTTTTTGCATTATTTAAACCAAATTGAACACGTTTCATTATTTATTTGAGACTAAATTGATTTTATTGATTTATTATATTAAGTGAAATAAAAGTGTTCATTCATTGTTCATTCAGTATTGTTGTAATTGTAATTATTACAAATACATATATAAAAATAGGGCGATTCATCGGTATCGGCTTTCATTTGGTCCTCCAATAATCGGTACCGGTATTGAAATATCATAATCGGTCGACCTCTAATACACACGGTGGGTCTTGCACACATATTATGACCCACTGATGTAGTGTTGGGCCTGTATGTCATCCACCAAGGATCACATAAGAAATAACTGTTGTACAATGCTTTCATGTGTTATCCTCTGGGGTTCTGCTGAGGCACCTACGTCAGGACGTAGTTGACACTGACGATACAGTGGGGTCTGGAGGAACGGCTGTTGTGTACGATGGTGGCATAGCTCTGGACCCAAACCCAGCCACCCTGCTTAGCCAGGAACCTATAGTACTTAGTGGTCACTTGGCCTTTCACCAGCACTAGAGAGGGAAGGAGAGAGGGAAGGAGAGAGAGAGAGAGAGAGAGAGAGAGAGAGAGAGAGAGAGAGAGAGAGAGAGAGAGAGAGAGAGAGAGAGAGAGAGAGAGAGAGAGAGAGAGAGAGAGAGAGAGAGAGAGAGAGAGAGAGAGGGAGACAGAGACAAATAGAGGGGAAGAGAGAGTTAGAGGGAAACTGAAATTCTTGTTTATATCATTGTTACAAAAATAATGAAGCATTAATTAGTGGTCATGGACAGTTGAAGTCGGAAGTTTACATACACCTTAGCCAAATACATTTAAACTCAGTTTTTCACAATTCCTGACATTTAATCCTCGTAAAAAGTCCCTGTACTAACTAGGTCAGTTAGGATCACCACTTTATTTTAAGAATGTGAAATGTTAGAATAATAGTAGAGAGAATGATTCATTTAAACTTTATTTCTTTCATAACATTCCCAGTGGGTCAGAAGTTTACATACACTCAATTAGTATTTGGTAGCATTGCCTTTATATTGTTTAACTTGGGTCAAACATTTCGGGTAGCCTCCCACAAGCTTCCCACAATAAGATGGGTGAATTTTGGCCCATTCCTCCTGACAGAGCTTTTGTAACTGAGTCAGGTTTGTAGACCTCCTTGCTCACCCACACTTTTTCAGTTCTGCCCACACATGTTCTATGGGATTGAGGTCAGGGCTTTGTGATGGCCACTCCAATACCTTGACATTGTTGTCCTTAAGCCATTTTGTCACAACTTTGGAAGTATGCTTGGGGTCATTGTCGATTTGGAAGACCCATTTGTGACCAGGCTTTACAGTGGGGCAAAAAAGTATTTAGTCAGCCACCAATTGTGCAAGTTCTTCCACTTAAAAATATTTTCTATGGGGTTGAGATCTGGAGACTAGCTAGGCCACTCCACGACCTTGAAATGCTTCTTACTTTGCTTTGTTCCTTCGTTACCCAGGCGGTGTGTTTGGGATCATTGTCATGCTGAAAGACCCAGCCATGTTTCATCTTCAATGCCCTTGCTGATGGAAGGAGGTTTTCACTCAAAATCTCACGATACATTGCCCCATTCATTCTTTCCTTTACACGGATCAGTCTTCCTGGTCCCTTTGCAGAAAAACAGCCCCAAAGCATGATGTTTCCACCCACATGCTTCACAGTAGGTATGGTGTTCTTTGGATGCAACTCAGCATTCTTTGTCCTCCAAACATGACGAGTTGAGTTTTTACCAAAAATTTATATTTTGGTTTCATCTGACCATATGACATTCTCCCAATCTTCTTCTGGATCATCCAAATGCTCTCTACAAACTTCAGACGGGCCTGGACATGTACTGGCTTAAGCAGGGGGACACGTCTGGCACTGCAGGATTTGAATCCCTGGCGGCGTAGTGTGTTACTGATGGTAGGCTTTGTTACTTTGGTCCCAGCTATCTGCAGGTCATTCACTAGGTCCCCCCGTGTGGTTCTGGGATTTTTGCTCACCTTTCTTGTGATCATTTTGACCCCACGGGGTGAGATCTTGCATGGAGCCCCAGATCGAGGGAGATTATCAGTGGTCTTGTATGTCTTCCATTTCCTAATAATTGCTCCCACAGTTAATTTCTTCAAACCAAGCTGCTTACCTATTGCAGATTCAGTCTTCCCAGCCTGGTGCAGGTCTACAATTTTATTTCTGGTGTCCTTTGACAGCTCTTTGGTCTTGGCCATAGTGAAGTTTGGAGTGTGAGTGTTTGAGGTTGTGGACAGGTGTCTTTTATACTGATAACAAGTTCAAACAGGTGCCATTAATACAGGTAACGAGTGGAGGACAGAGGAGCATCTTAAAGAAGTTACAGGTCTGTGAGAGCCAGAAATCTTGCTTGTTTGTAGGTGACCAAATACTTATTTCCCACCATAATTTGCAAATAAATTCATTAAAAATCCTACAATGTGATTTTCTGGATTTGTTTTCTCATTTAGTCTGTCATAGTTGAAGTGTACCTATGCTGAAAATTACAGGCCTCATCTTTTTAAGTGGGAGAACTTGCACAATTGGTGGCTGACAAAATACTTTATTGCCCCACTGTAACTTCCTGACTGATGTCTTGAGATGTTGCTTCAATATATCCACATAGTTTTTATCCCTCATGATGCCATCTATTTTGTGAGGTGGACAAGTCCATCCTGCAGCAAAGCATCCCCACATCATGATGCTATCAACCCCATGCTTCACGGTTGGGATGGTGTTCTTCAGCTTACAAGCGTGCCCCTTTTCCCTCCAAACATAACAATGGGCATTATGGCCAAACAGTTATATTTTGTTTCATCAGACCAGATGACATTTCTCCAAAAAGTATGATCTTTGTCCCCATGTGCAGTTGCAAACCATAGTCTGGCTTTTTTATGGCGGTTATGGAGCAGTGGCTTCTTCCTTGCTGAGCCACCTTTCAGGTTATGTCGATATAGGACTCTTTTTACAGTGGATATAGATACTTTGTACCTGTTTCCTCCAGCATCTTCACAAGGTCCTTTGCTGTTATCCTGGGATTGATATGTACTTTTCTCACCAAAGTACATTCATCTCTAGGAGACAGAACGCCTTCCTGAGCGGTATGACGGCTGTGTGGTCCCATGGTGTTTATACTTGCCTAGTATTGTTTGTACAGATGAACGTGGTACCTTCAGGCGTTTGGAAATTTCTCCCAAGGATGAATCAGACTTGTGGAGGTCTATCATTTTTTTCATGACATCATTTTCTGCAATTTTCCAAGCTGTTTCAAGGCAGAGTCACCTTAGTGTATGAAACTTCTGACCCACTGGAATTGTGATGCAGTGAATTATAAGTGAAAAAATCTGTCTGTAAACAATTGTTGGAAAAATTACTTGTGCCATGCACAAGAAATGTGTGAAGTGGTTGAAAAACAAGTTTTAATGACTCCAACCTAAGTGTATATAAACTGTGTAACATAATTGGATGATATGATTGTAGTGCAACATCAAATCAAAGTTTATTTGTCACTTCCCCCTAATACAACAGGTGTAGACCTTATAGTAAAATGCTTACTTACAGGCTCTAACCAATAGTGCGAAAAAAAAGGTGTGTGTGTGTGTGTGTGTGTGTGTGTGTGTGTGTGTGTGTGTGTGTGTGTGTGTGTGTGTGTGTGTGTGTGTGTGTGTGTGTGTGTGTGTGTGTGTGTGTGTGTGTGTGTGTGTGTGTGTGTGTGTGTGTGTGTGTGTGTGTGTGTGTGTGTGTGTGTGTGTGTGTCTTCACAACTGTCTTTGTGTGTTTGGAACATTCTAGTTTGTTGTTGATGTGAATCTTGAAGCTCTAAACCTGCTCCACTACAATCCCATCGATGAGAATGGGGACATGCTTGGTGCTCCTTTTCCTGTAGTCCACAATCATCTCCTTAGTCTTGGTTACGTTGAGGGATAGGTTGTTATTCTGGCACCCCCCGGCCAGGTCTCTGACCTCCTCCCTATAGGCTGTCTCGTCGTTGTCGGTGATCAGGCCTACCACTGTTGTGTCGTCTGCAAACTTAATGATGGTGTTGGAGTTGTGCTTGGTTATGCCGTCGTGGGTGAACAGGGAGTACAGGAGGGGACTGAGCACGCACCCCTGGGGAGCTCCAGTGTTGAGGATCAGCGTGGCATATGTGTTGCTACCTGTCCTCACCACCTGGGGGAGGCCCGTCAGGAAGTCCAGGATTCAGTTGCAGAGGGAGGTGTTTAGTCCCAGGTTCCTTAGCTTAGTGATGAGCTTTGAGGGCACTATGGTGTTGAACACTGAGGTGTAGTCAACGAATAGCCTTCTCACACAGGTGTTACTTTTGTCCAGGTGGGAAAGGGCAGTGTGGAGGGCAATAGAGATTGCATCATCTGTGGATCTGCTCGGACGGTATGCATATTGGAGTGGGTCTAGGGTTTCTGGGAGAATGGTGTTGATGTGAGCCATTACCAGCCTTTCAAAGCACTTCAAGGCTACAGATAGTGCTACGGGTCTGTAGTCATTTAGGCAGGTTGCCTTAGTGTTATTGGGCACAGGGACTATGGTGATCTGCTTGAAACATGTTGGTATTACAGACTCAATCAGGGACACCTGCCAGTTGGTCAGCACATACCCGGAGCACACGTCCTGGTAATCCGTCTGGCCCCGCAGCCTTGTGTATATTGACCTGTTTAAGGGTCTTACTCACGTCGGCTACGGATAGCGTGATCACACAGTCATCCAGAACAGCTGATGCTCTCATGCATGCCGTAGTGTTGATTGCCTCGAAGACAGCATAGAAGTGATTTAGCTCGTCTGGTAGGCTCGTGTCACTGGGCAGCTCGCGGCTGTGCTTCCCTTTGTAGTCTGTAATAGTTTGCAAGCCCTGCCACATCCGATGAGTGTCGGAGCCGGTGTAGTATGATTCAAATCTTAGCCCTGTATTTTGCCTTTTTTATGGGTCGTCACAGGGCATAGCTGGATTTCTTGTAAGCTTCCAGGTTAGAGTCCCGCACCTTGAAAGCGGCAGCTCAACCCTTTAGCTCAGTGTGAATGTTGTCTGTAATCCATGGCTTCTGGTTGGGGTATGTATGTACAGTCACTGTGGGTACGACGTCCTCGATGCACTTATTGATAAAGCCGGTGACCGATGTGGTGTATTCCTCAATGTCATCGGAAGAATCCCGGAACATGTTCCAGTCTGTGATAGCAAAACAGTCCTGTAGTTTAGTATCTTTTTCATCTGACCACTTTTTTATAGACCGAGTCACTGGTGCTTCCTGCTTTAGTTTTAGCTTGTAAGCAGGAATCAGGAGGATGTGGTTGTGGTTGTACATTTAACATGTTGATAGAGATTTAGTAGAACTGATTTAAGTTTCTCTGCATTAAATTCTCTGGCCACTAGGATCGCCATCTCTGGGTGGGTGGTTTCCTTTTTGCTTATTTCCTTATACAGATGACTGGGTGCTGTCTTAGTGCCAGCATCGGTTTGTGGTGGTAAATAAACAGCCACGAATAGTTTAGCTGAGAACTCTCCAAGCAAGTAGTGTGTAATATCACAATATTCTCTACTTCAGGCGAGCAAAATCTAGAGACTTCCTTAGATTTCGTGCACCAGCTGTTGTTTACAAATATGCACAGACCGCTCCCCCTCGTCTTACTGGAGTGTGATGTTCTATCCTGCTGGTGAAGCGTATATCCCGCTAGCTGAATATCCATGTCGTCATTCAGTCACGATTCCGTAAAACATAGGATATTACAGTTTTTGATGTCCCGTTGGTAGGATATCATGATCGTATCTCACCTAATTTATTGTCCAACAATTGCACGTTGGCGAGTAATATTGATGGTAACGGCAGCTTTGCTACTCGCCTTCTGCGGGTCCTTTCAAGGCATCCGGCTCTGTACCTGCGTCGCTTCCTCTTGCGAATAACTGGGATGTCGGCCCTGCCGGGTGTTTGGGGAATATCATGTGAGTCTTGGTTGTTATTGAAAATAATCTGTGTCTAATCCGAGGTGAGTGATCTCTGTCCTGATATCCAGAAGCTCTTGTCTAATCCGAGGTAGTGATCGCTGTCCTGATATCCAGAAGCTCTTTGTCTAATCCAAGGTAGTGATCTCTGTCCTGATATCCAGAAGCTCTTTGTCTAATCCGAGGTAGTGATCGCAGTCCTGATATCCAGAAGCTCTTTGTCTAATCCGAGGTAGTGATCGCAGTCCTGATATCCAGAAGCTCTTTGTCTAATCCGAGGTAGTGAACGCTGTCCTGATATCCAGAAGCTCTTTGTCTAATCCGAGGTAGTGATCGCAGTCCTGATATCCAGAAGCTCTTTGTCTAATCCGAGGTAGTGATCGCAGTCCTGATATCCAGAAGCTCTTTGTCTAATCCGAGGTAGTGATCGCAGTCCTGATATCCAGAAGCTCTTTGTCTAATCCAAGGTAGTGATCTCTGTCCTGATATCCAGAAGCTCTTTGTCTAATCCAAGGTAGTGATCTCTGTCCTGATATCCAGAAGCTCTTTGTCTAATCCGAGGTAGTGATCGCAGTCCTGATATCCAGAAGCTCTTTGTCTAATCCGAGGTAGTGATCGCAGTCCTGATATCCAGAAGCTCTTTGTCTAATCCGAGGTAGTGATCGCAGTCCTGATATCCAGAAGCTCTTTGTCTAATCCGAGGTAGTGATCGCAGTCCTGATATCCAGAAGCTCTTTGTCTAATCCGAGGTAGTGATCGCAGTCCTGATATCCAGAAGCTCTTTGTCTAATCCGAGGTAGTGATCGCTGTCCTGATATCCAGAAGCTCTTTTTTGCCATAAGATACGGTTGCAGAACTATTATGTACAAAATAAGTTACAAATAATGCGGGAAAAAAAACATAATAGCACAATTGGTTGGGCGCCTGTAAAACTGCTGTCATTTCTTCCGGCGCCATTTTTGTTAGAGGATGGATGTTGTTCTAAGTAGAACAGGTTATTGCAATTACACAAAATATATTAGATCTGATAAGACATCATTTAAAAAGATTATATTTTATTTGTCAGATAATATTTTAGACTTGAGTCACGTGAAACTATAATATCAATCAGATAGTTCATAAAGCATTTAGAAATGGAAAAAAAGGCACTTTGTTTCATGTGATGTAAAGCAATTATTAAAGTACAATTACAGTGCATTCGGAAAGTATTCAGACCCCTTGAATTTTTTCCACATTTTGTTACATTATATCCTTGTTTTAAAATGTATTAAATTAAATTAAAATAACAATACCACATAATGACAAAGCGAAAACAGGTTTTTAGAAATACCTTATTTAAATAAGTAATCAGACCCTTTGCTATGAGACTCTAAATTGAGCTTAGGTGCATCATGTTTCCATTGATTATCCCTGAGATGTTTCTACAACTTGATTGGAGTCCACTTGTGGTAAATTCAACTGATTGGACATGATTTGGAAAGGAACACACCTGTTTATATAAGGTTCCACAGTTGACAGTACATGTCACAGCAAAAATCAAGCCAAGAGGTCAAAATAACTGTCCACAGAGCTCCGAGACAGGATTGTGAGGCACCATAAAATGTCTGCAGCATTAAATGTCCCCAAGAACACAGTGGCCTCCATAATTCTTAAATTGAAGAAGTTTGGAACCGCCAAACTGAGCAATCAGGGGAGAAGGGCCTAGGTCAGGGAGGCGACTAAGAACACGATTGTCACTCTGACAGAGCTCCAGAGTTCCTCTGTGGAGATGGGAGATCCTTCCAGAAGGACAACCATTTCTGCAGCACTCAGGCATTTATGGTAGAGTGGCCAGACGGAAGCAACTCTTCAGTAAAAGGCACATGACAGCCTACTTTGGCAAAAGGCACCTAAAGACTCTCAGACCATGAGAAACAAGATTGTCTGGTCTGACGAAACCAAGATGGAACTCTTTGGCCTGAATGCCAAGCGTCATGTCTGGAGGAAACCTGGCACCATCCCTAAGGTGGAGCACGGTGGTGGCAGCATCATGCTGTGGGGATGTTTTTCAGAGGCAGGGACTAGGAGACTAGTTAGGATCGAGGGAAAGATGAACTAAGCAAAGTACAGCGAGATTCTTGATAAAAACCTGCTCCAGAGCACTTAGGACCTCAGACTGGGGTGAAGGTTCACCTTCCAACAGGACAACGACCCTAAGCATACAGCCAAGACAACGCAGAAGTTGCTTCAGGACAAGTCTCTGAATATCCTTGAGTGGCCTGGCCCAGCCAGAACCAAGACTTGAACCTGATCGAACATCTCTGGAGAGACCTGAAAATAGCTGTGATAGCAACGCTCCCAATCCAACCTGACAGAGCTTGAGATGAACTGCAGAGAACAATGGGAGAAACTCCCAAATACAGGTGCGCCAAGCTTGTAGCGTCATACTCAAGAAGATTCTACGCTGGAATCACTGCCAAAAGCGCTTCAACAAAGTACTGAGTAAAGGGTCTAAATACTTACGTAAATATGATATCTGTTTTTATTTTTAATACATTTGCAAAAGTGTCTAAAAAACATTTTTTGCTTTGTCATTATGGGGTTTGCGTGTATTTACATGAGGGGGAAACAACTATTTAATCCATTTTAGAATAAGGCTGTAACGTAACAAAATGTGGAAAAATTCAAGGGGTCTGAATAGTTTCTGAATGCACTGTAAGTACATTAGGTATCTGTATAACATTCAGCACAGACAGTGGTGTTAGTTATGCCTTTTGTATTACTATTGCCAATACACTGTTAATATATCACAGATAGAGAATTCTAGTTCTGAGGACTGGGAGATAGTAACTGTAGGAGAGCAAAACAAACCTAACTCACACAAGTGGTGTGCACATCTCAGGTGGAAGGAGTCACAGCTATGGACATGGTGATAGAGCGTCTTCTCTATAAGATCCTGGGGCTCATAGCCTGTCAGCTCAGCTACCCTGGGACACAGACAATATTAAATACACTCAGAATTACTGATACATGTGCATACAGAACGTACCCAATTTCTGCATCTTCCTCATTATTTCAGATGTGTATGACTACTCATGCATCTATGTAGTGTTTATGAAGACGTTATGAATGCTCAACAAAGCCGTTAGAAGTTGTTTAAAGTGGAACCTTAAGTATTTGGGACCACTAAGCATCTCCAGTGTGTGAGTTGGGTTAAATGTTGTATTTACCTGGAGTCGAGGAAGATGAGCTTCATATCCAGGCTGGCTCTGAACATGAACATGTTGCTGTGTAGTTTGATTTCAGTGACAGCGCTAGGGGGTAGAGAGTGGCCCACCGCCACCAAGCCCACGTTCTGATAGCAGCCATCAAATGGAGACATGTCCAGGCTGTACTGACGGATCTTTAGGTACCCGCTGCAGTGGATCACCTGACAGAATTGTACACACAAATATGCATGAAGGCCTACAATATATAAGAATAGACATATGGAAATATGTATTCAACCAGTTTAGAGGTATTGCAAGAGATTTCTGTTACTATGGACTGCATGGGAACGGAGTTTCTAGCAGGGCTAAAACTACAGTTTGAAGGATTTTTCAAAAACCAAGTGCAGTTTGCCAGAGAAGTTTAAAATATAGGCTTCAATTATAAAGACCCTGTGCCAACTATCAACAATTCAGTCACGCCATCAACATAAACTGGAATGGCTGACTATATAACCTAACAACTTTGACATTGAGAAAGATGGCAGCAACATAGACCTACCTTGTATCCACCACATGTCAGACCGGCATTTCTTTTCGCGAGGACGCATTTCATTCTCAGAAAGAATGAACGTTCCATTTCATATTCTTCAAAGACAGAGAGAAAACGCAATCAAAGACGATCATATAATGTAAATACCATGACACGTGATTCAGTGCTCAGTCAGTCAATCAACATAGCATACCATACCTTGGACAAAGTGCGAGTGGCAGGGTTGGTGAGCTGTCAGCACGGCTGTCATTTCGTCGTGGTCAGCAGGGTGGATGTACTCGTAAATACTATTTCCGGTCAGCTCTACCTGTTAAAATACACGTTTAGTCATTGTTTTCAAGAAACGTAAAACATAGGACTATAGGCTATGTCTACTGTAGCACAAAGCACAAGGATCGATTTAAATCGAATGCAAAATAAAGCAATCAATATAATCGAAATCAAGACGGATTGTGCAGCAGCCTACCTGTGATAAGCCCAAATGGACCGATGTGCAGCAGCCTACCTGTGATAAGCCCAAATGGACCGATGTGCAGCAGCCTACCTGTGATAAGCCCAAATGGACCGATGCCGTTTCAGATATGTACATTATTTTCCCGTCCGGAGCCACCACAAAGATGAACCCGTCCAACGTCTGAAAAGTAATTGGAACGTATATATTAATTAGGTCAAATGTGGACAAAATGCGTGGATCTTTGCCTAGCTAGGCCTTCATATTAATGCTACTATACAGGTTATTGGATTATTTAATTTCTCAAATGAATAATCAATCAATCTGTTGTTAATACAAAATAAGAAAACTACCAGACACGTCTATGACAGCATCGTAGCATTGTGGTTTTTTATCGGTTGACTATCAAAAAGGTTGTTACAATTAGCATAATAATAATAATAACATGTTATTCAATGTATCCAAATTCATTATCTTGAAATTATTAATAACCTTGAAATTATCAATAGAAACACACTAATAATGTCTGCATACTTATTAATATCATTATTATAGTCTAGAACTTCGACTATACTATAACTACTAGGCCATGGTACTTTTGCTGTGTTGCATTTAGTGTTGTTACGATCATGTAGGAACGAACCCTTGTTAACTAGAGACTCCTGGAGGAGAGAAGAGAGGCGCAGCGCGTGACTATGAATGCGTTGAAGATATTTCCAGATTTATATCCACAAGAATGAGAGCGGCAGGAGGGAGATGTGAGGAAGAAAATCACTCTCCCTTTAAAATATGGATAACGGGCGACAACTGCTGCTGTCACGTGGGATAATGATGATAATAATAATGATAATAATAATAATAATACAATAAAACAAAGTCATGTGTACAGAATTTACAATAATAAAAACACTTTACCATTCGACATTTTTTTACATTTCTATTATATTCCAAAGATAAAAATGGCGTTCATAATTCAAATAAGTCTGCACCTGTAGGATATGTGATCCCACCTGTAACAGATGTGATCCCAGCTCTCGCCCAACATTATCCAGAGATCTGGTCCGACTCACGTGGCCCCAGGACTCTCCCAGCCCTGCAACACACATGGGAAAATAAGTGAATATTAGTTTGTATTTTAGAATGAATGTACATAAGTTAAATAAAATCGACATAATAATAAAATCGATATAATAATAAAAGCGACATAATATAATACTCATCATCATAATAGAGGGGATGCCTTTGAGATGCATTATTCATTTTCGACGTAATTGTGTAAATGTAATAATATGGCTATCAGCGTTAAAATAAATTATTTTAGTGTGAATAATAATATTCATATTCACACTTGAAATAAATATCATGTTTGAGTATATATTTAAAAACCTAATATTATTCGTTCAGTTGAGCACACCTGATTTCACAGTGATGACTGGACTGTAAACAGGTTGGCAAGACATTGGACGTGCAAATCTCCTCCACCGCACACCCGAAGGAACCAACAAAATTCGATAAAGCAAATACGAGTTGCTGTCCCCGGTAAACCACCGCGCAATCCCGATTGCAATGCAAATTCCATACGAAAACAAACACGTGCCCGTGCAAAGATCACAACAACAACAAAAACGTTTCGCACTTTAATATTAACCAAAAATGCACTTCACGTTTACACAACTGAAACAAACAAATTACTCCTTAACCACAACTCAAATATGCAGCATCTTCACTACAGGAGCTGGACCATTCAGTGTCATATGAAAAATCATATATTATTCGATAGACAATGATTGAATCTAAATCTCTTAACCTTTAGGATTTGATATCATTCTGATGAATGACTATCACCGATAGACCTATAGGCCTACTGGCAATAACGTAACATGTGGAAGCTTGTTGGGGGAAAAACTATAATCATACTAGGCCCGTTTTTAGTGTGTCAATACGTCACGTTTTAAGCTAATTACAAGTAAGCAGGGCCATAGGTACCACTAGGTACCAAAACCACAAAGTCAAAATTGTCTATATTGTAAAAATGTATGAAAAGATAAATTCGTTTTATTGGTATTAATTTAAGGTTAAGATTGGGCATAGGGTTAGCAGTGTGGTTAAGATAAGGGTTAGATTTCAAATGTGGTTTTAAAACATGTATAATTGTACAAATAGGCTGTGGTAACTAGTGATGACCCCATAGGTGGGACTGTCTGTTCCTCTCCGCGCCATGGTAATCTGTGTGGGAGCTCGAGCTGGGGCCTTTAGGTTCTCGCACTTGACCTACCGCAGGGAATTAGGCTCTCTTCGACATCAACGCGCGTTTAAGATAATCACCAAATTGGGCATTACATTCAGAAATAGGATCTAAAGATACTCCTGCGACATGAAGTGGTCCAAGCTGAACAAAAGTAGGCCTACATTTCAAACAAAAGAGGCGTTAGCGACGACTCAAAGATTAGTCTGGAGAGCCCTGTCCTGAAAGAGTGTTCAATTGCTCACATGCATGGCTAGAAAATTGTATTCGTCTCCCATAAAATTGCAGTTGAAAATGCTCCCAGTTTCTCTGAGCTAAATTTGTTATTTTGCTCACGTGCGCGTCCACAACAGATTTAGATCATTATTTACACGGGCCTCAGCTCTTAGAAGAAGCATAATATGTTTTGTAGGTCTACACACACATAAATCGTGTTCCGTTAATTGTGCAGGTTTCAACAAGGTATAGGAATTACAAAAAGCTTAAAAATCCTTCAAAGAAATGGGCTAGGCCTAATAATGTCCTATATTGGAATTATGACTTTAATATTGCCGTTTTTTGCGTCAGTAACGCCTGATAAACCAGACACATGCTTTACTGTTATGATGATTTAATGCCAAAACATTTTGTTGAACCAAATAAAATGTGAGGTGGCCCAAATACGCATTGTATGTCTGTTTGTGTTTTCGATTGATCTAACAGCGGCGGAAGACTTCAGAAAAACAAACGCATCAACACGTCTCTCCCGCTCTCTCTCTGATGTGACTTGTAATTCAACTCGGTGGGACCACATGGGGTGGAGCAAAGGTTATTGACCGCTCAATAAAGGCCATAAAACCCTCTCACCTCTATACATTTTCATATAATCTTTTACTGGCGAATACTCGGAACACTTTCTTTGCAATACACGCTGTCACTTTCCGGGCCTAATTCGACGTTGTGTTATGTGTTTCAAGGCGATTTGTTTTGCACTCCTTGCAGCAGTGTGTGTTTGGACAGCCCTTTAAAACAGCAGCGGCTATTTAATGAGGAACGCACATGGCTCGCAATACCGATCGTAAAACGCATCAGTGACAGGACCCTCCTAAACTGAGTATACAGAATATGCCCCGATACAGCCACTATCCCCCCTCCCTGTGAGACTGTAGCTTCAATTATTTATCAGTTGATTTTACCATATGCTTGTGTTGGGAAACGACCGCATGCTTTGTTTCCTTATCAAGTGTGGAAACCGTGAGCCGTAGCCTATTAAAACGGCGATTAAAAAAAACGAATTAAGCATAGGCCTGTCAGAATTTCCTCATCATTCCATTCACCCAGAAAAACTGCGACTGAAATGAGCTTCTGGTAATACTAGATGGACTATTTCTGGTTTACATTTTTTTCTACTCTCCTCTTTTATCAATATTAAAGAGTAGTTATAACGATCTATAACGAGCTTAAGTTGATAACCTATGATGCCTTTAGCCTACACTGTAACGGAAAACTCACATTTTAGGTATTATCAACAGTAAAAATTTAAAAAACGTATCTTTGGAGCATGGCAGGCTTATTGTTGTTTCTGGCTCATTAACATATGTTGAGGAAGCTATAAGAGGCTATATTTGTTGCACCCGTGAATTCTGTACCAATTTAACTTCAATGGTGATCATGGCTCATCGATTGAAAATGTATTGGGGGCAGATTGGAGTGGCCAGATTTGGGGAATTTTCACTAGATGTAATCGAAAGTAGGGACCTTTGGAGAAATAATTGTTGACATATATTTGACATTTGTATCTTAAATCATGATTGAGAAATAATTAATTGAAGTTGGAATATTTCTGACATTTGTCTTAGCCAGGCCGCCTTTTAGACTCCATAATGTTTCATATGTAGGTGCTACAAAGCAAAGATTGGTGTCATATGAAGCTTTACTGTTAGCTCTGTGATATCAGCTATTTATTTTTTTATAAAAATGTATAACACATGTATTAATATTGAAAAATAAACATGAACATTGAAAATATAGGTTACCAATTTGAATTTGGCTAATTTCTCTATATATGGCTGAACATAATATACTCTACAGGCTATCAAAGTTCCAGAGTGGGATCTCTGCTACTTTTAGAGTAATTTGTAAGTATTATCAATGAGGGAATGTGAAAATGGATTCAAAATGGTCGCCCTCTGCTGGCCATTTGCAGGATGTGCAATAATGCAAGTAAAAGGAGGGCTGCGATTGGCTACATTGCCTACTTTGTCAATTTCACTGTATAAAATGGTCCACAAATGTAAAACTAACAGAGATCCCACTATGGAACTTTGATATGTCTGTAGAGTAGGTAAATCTGCACTATGTTAAACCATAGGTCTATATTGAAAAAATAAAATAAAAAATGTTAAATTGTTATAAATTAATGTAATAAAATTGTCATTGAAATCAAAATACTACTAATATCACAGAGCAAGTGGTAAAGCTTCATATGAAACCAATTTCTGCTTTGTAGCACCTACAGATGAAACATTATAGAGCCTTAAAGAAGGCCTGGGAAGGTCGAAAATGTCACAAATATTCGAAATTAAAGTCTTTATTTCTCAATTATGCTTTAATATACAAATGTCAAATATATGTCAACAATTCTTCCTCCAAAGGACCCTTCTACGGATTCAATTTCGTGAAATCCCCCAAATCAGGGTATTTCTTTGTTTTTAGTTCGTGAGGAATCCTCCAATTTGAAGTAGATGTATAGTGTAAACCATATATGCGGTCCTTCCGCAACTCAGTAAAACAGTAAAACACTGATGAAGATAAAAAATAACTGTAGGCGAGATATGACACTTGTCACAATGTCAAAACAACTAATCGTGTGTGCTATTGGAATTTGTCAAATAGAATTTAGATTAAATATATTCCACTTCTTATACTGACTGCATTAACATTATTGATATGATCATATCTACGGGTACGCCCAAGACGCCTGTGCATGCGGTGAATCGTTGATCACCTGCAACGTCATACATAGGTTAGGCCTATAGGCCTAAAAACAACATTCGACACAGGGGGATCGATTTTAAGCAAAATCCACAATCCATATACTCTCGTGCGTTTTTTTGTTTGTTGTGTGTTGTCTTAACAGCCTGAGCTTGAGAAGTCATTCTTGAGAAGTCGCTTCTCTTCTTTGCCTCAGTGTTACAAGGCCCCCCCATATGTTCGTAAGGATCAGACCGCTAGTCGCCCGGGCGACGCTAATTGGCGCGGCTCTGTAGCGGTCACGCAGAACAGGGGCCCGTTGAGACCGCGGGGAGAAGGTGGCAAATGACGGCTAATCGTCTTCCAGGGGCATCATGGTCGCCTGACTCTGAAAGGGGACTACACGTGTATACATGTAAAAACACACGCAGTGTATTCTTCACAGACAAAGAGGTGTGTACAACGGTAAGTTATCCATGTATGCGCGCACACTACTAATTTCACAGGACATTGTGTGCATAAAGTTGCCATCTTTAGGCTACTTAGGCATGAATCAAGTTTGTTTTGGAAAAACATGGTCGATTTTGATAGAATAAATTCCAATGAATTGTATTTTTAGTCCTAGTTAATAATATTGCCACAATTTCGAAAGGCCTACAAAAGTTATCTTAAATCGGTATGGCATTTTGACTCTCTCTCGGACTGCTTATATTTGACAATATATAACCAACTAAAATATAGAACTATTCCATATATCAGTATGGGAAATAACATAGGTAAATAAAAGTATTCCCTTCACATGTAACAGTGGAAAGATTATTGAATGGAATTTAATTGGGCCTAACGAGTTATGTTATGCAACATATAGCTTGATTTAGATTCATGTAGGCCTACACCTCTCCCATACGTAAACACAATAATTACTGTAGTCTTATTGATTCCCCAATGATTCGTGTAAATGAGGAGAAGTGGCAGCACAGGCGTTTTGCAGAATGAGAGCAATAAAGACGTTAATAACATGACATAATTCATCATTATAAGACATCATTATAATATAACACATTACACATGTATATCAGTGACTAGATGAGGCAACAAAGTCATTTGATAATATGTGGCAACATTTGGAATTATGATTTGAATTATTAGCCTTGCATAAGAACATTAATATCTAGCATCAAAATAAAAACGAAAAGCGTAACTGTAACACAAAAATATTTTTAAAAATACCAATAACACTTATGTTAACATCATATAAACGTTGGTTGTTATAATAGCCTAATAATAATAATCATAATATAAGAACGTTTAATGTAATAATATCAGAACCTTACCTTCAGGAAAAACAATTCTCATTTTCAAGTAACTTGTTGTGAGTCGAATAATTGAAGCTTTATCAAGCTGAGACGTGATGGCAGAAGGTAAAGGCAACAGCTTGGCAAGCTCATAGAATTCACTATTTTCCTTTTCCCGTCGAGTCCGGGCAGCATTTTTCGACTTTTCTTTCATTTTCAAATAATTCTATTTTCTTCGACCTTGGCGTGAATTCACCAAACAATACAAGTCAGTCAATATACAGATCTCAATTCTATATCATTTTACTGCTTTGACACCCATGCATTCTGTTTTACGCGCTGGCTCTTCCAATGCACGAACTGTTTTGCTCGGGCGCGGATAACTTGTGTGGTGCGTCAAGGTAACACTGTAGCTGCTCGGTTCTCCTTCCTGACTAAATCCAGAAATAAAATATGAACATTCCCATGTTACTTCCAGGATAGATTAAGATGGCGAAGAAGGATCTGAGTATCCTGTATATTATGAGGAGTAATCGGCCATAGCTCCAGATTCATTGTACATGACATCCACTTGGGCCCAACATCTCTGTGAGGAGTTCAGGTCCTTCACACCGTTGCCGAAGATATCATGCCCTTCTGAAGAAAAATCATAATAATATGCGAGAATAGATTAACACTTTGAACCTAATATTGTTCAAATAGGCATATGCCAACTGATGTAAAATGGTGATTTGCATACGTTCAATTGCACCAGATAGGCCTTGTAAAAATGTGAACATCACACTTGTGGTGACCATTGATTGCAATGCGCATTACGCACCAATTAGGTTGGTTTACTAAACTTTAGTAATTAGCCTAGAGACAGAGTGGCAATAAACGCACACTCATTTTATTAGTCTATAATGACTGTATCTTCGTTTCAAGGCAGTGTCAGATACAGTAATCGAAACATGCAAGATTATCAACCTTACCTCGGAGCACGGATTACAACCAAACCCAACTTTTTTTCCCCAGAAATCTGCAGCAATGTTACCTCTTCTCACTTCTGCTCTTATGTCCTAGTTTCCCCGAAAACCCTCAGTAGAACTTCAACGACGACAGCAGAGGCACACTATACTTCCCTCACCTCTGCTTTATGGATGCGAGTGTATCAAAAATAATTTACAAACCCTCCTCTGTTTTTTAACTCTATCTCCCTATTTCTCCCGTAGAATCCGAGAACAGCCCACCCCCGCGTTTCCACCAGCCAGCCTGTCCCTCATTGGGCAGTAAGTAGTCTGTTCCATTTCCCTATTGGGCATTATTATTATAAACGTGTCAGTGCTCGATGTGAATCCGGGATTTGCTCGTATAGATCCTCACCTCTAGCCTTGTTGAAATCATACTGGGACACTATAGAGAGCCATACGGCTCATGTTATTCGTTTATTAGGTAGGCTTATACGTTGATATATACACTTTTTTTATAGCGATACATTGTTTTAGATACTTGTTTTAATGCTGTGTGACCCAAGTTTAGCATATAGGGCTAGTCGTTTAACGTTATCTTCTGATTCTCCAGATTAAAATTAAAGCTTTCATATCTGATAGGAATTATAAGGAAATCTAGGCTCCGTTTACGGCTATGGATGAATAAATTAGTAGATTAATAACCAAAAAGCATAAACAAGGTTATGGTAAAATTTCAAAATGTCAAGTGGTTCAAAAGTGTAGGTATGCAAAATGTTTTTCAAATGTAATATCTCGAGGATAGCAGGTTAGATGACCATGCACTATAGATGGCCTTCAATTCCATAACATAACCTGAGGTATGTTGATAGACCATTGCCACAACGCATTTAGTCCGCAGAGCTTATTCAATTGCCTGATGCAGTTGACAAACTGCCAAACGAGATGGCAGATATTGAAACGCTAGGGGTCTAGCGCATATAGGGTACATTTGACGCAATACAGATTAATAATGTACGTTTGTGATATTTAATACAATTGCAAAAGTTGCAATATTGAAGTGATTCTTTGTTGAAAATATAGGCCTATAAAACGGGAAAAGATAGGCCTATATTATTTTTCGATGGGACACTTTTCACGCCATTTCGATACCTAGTGATTTTCGTATGAGGTTAGGTGAGTATTTTCGCTTACCCCTAACAACCCTTTTCCTAACCTCAGCCTCTTTACCTGCTACGAAAATGTCACTTCAGTATCAAAGTGGCGTGAAAAGAGTGTTTCCCATATGTCAACCTTTCCGTTTAATTTCCGATAAAACAGACACTTGCACAAAATAAAATCGCTTATGACTAACGGCAAAGTATATAATTATAGCCACAGCAGTTAATATACAAAATAATAATTAGTTAATGCATTGTAACCCAGGGTTAAACAACTAAGCCTATGCGAAATACATTTGGAACGTAATAGACCGTTTTTTCTCTGATGTGGACACCATATTGGGATACGTCAACGGAAAGACAAGTGTGCCCTTGCACTATCTCCCACCCCATCCACACTCTTCTAGTATTTCTCTCATGTTTTGTGTTCGTATTTCTTTCACTTCGACACGGCCCCTGGATGATAGGATATCGCCTGTGGCGCGCGAGGAAGAAAAATAACACAGGATGCGGTGCATGCACGGAATAGTTGACGCCAGTTTAACCTTAAAATAAAAACAAAAAAACTACTAATTAGACTGCAAATATATGTGGAAAAGAGAACAATAGAAAATAGTCGAGCTTATTAACTCCCCAGGATGGACTCAAAATGATGCCACATAGTAAAACATCTACCTAGGCTACCTCCACTGGGTAGGCATTATTAGCCTAACATGACGAAATTCACAGTAACATATCCCCTTGTCATTGATGTCCTTAATCGACAGTAAGGTGGCATGCCTCAAGTCAGGCAATCTAACAACGTTTCGTCTAAATGGCTACACACAGAGACAGCCTACATTTCACTGTGAAATTAACAGAAAAGATTATTCTTAAAGAGTCAAAGCAGGGGTTCTACTAAGATAACACGACTCTGACTAACATAACATGTTTTAAGATGGTCATACCAAGGCTCATTTAGCTTTGGTTAGGGATTTTAAGACCCCTTTAGGTAGGCTAATAAAAAAAGAGTATTTACTTAATGGATGAAACATTAAATTTGGCCTTACTGCTATTCACTTATAGAAAAGCATTGAATAACAGATTCATACATGAAAAAAAAAACGATTATCAAAAAGTTAATCAAAGTCATGTTTATTTTAAAGTGTCTGTCCTATATATGATAGATTAAAGATCAGGAAATATGTTTTTTTTAACACATATAAAAAATAAATAAAATAAAAACATTTTGGGCCCTAAACTATTTAGATCAATTTGGTACTGGGCTACATTCAGATGAGTCTTGTGTGGCTTGTAGGTGTCCAAGAGCAAAACATGTGTGTGTTCATGATAGCCTCACCTATAGAGGGGTCATTGGGCTACACACTAACTGATAATACAGATGAAAGTTGGCAGATCAGTGGTAAGACTTCAGATGAGTTCCATGAAGTGTAGGGGTAGTAGAGAAAAACGGAAAACAAATTGATTTGTAGACCAAACCGTTCGGATGATAGAGACATCTTTGTGAGATTTCTCATGATCTGACAAACACAGCTGTAGCTCGACCACCTTCCACCACAGATGCAGAAGGCTGCCATTGGCCAATGCAGTAGATTGAGACGCAACCCATGCAAAAATATCAGATATAAACAGATACCTCTAGCTAGCTTAAACAGAAGGATTTTGATGAGGAGTTTTTCATTATGCTAATTAATTAGATTAGACTATAGTTTTTAACTCGAAAATGTGGATGTTAGGCACTGCTAGGCTAATATCCATCACTAACCGTAATGCAGTAGGCTACACTACCAAACAACCTACACCTATAATAAAATACAGGTCTGGCACTGAGGCCTGCACAGCCCACTATTTAGCTATATGGCCTACTCAGATGAAAATCATCAAATTACATTGGAGTCCCTGTCACACTTGGGCTATAAAGTAACAATTATATTCATATTTAATTAAGCTCAAATATGGGATACCCTACATAGACTGAAAAAAAGTAGCTTATGCTATTTTGCAGAGACATAGGGAATGCATTGCTATGGTTTAATTCCTATACAATAGGCCTATTAGCATTCTGCAAATCTGGATCCAATAGTGAAGAGGTGGAAATACGGCGATGGCGTGGTGAACCTGACCAGGAGAGGAGAGTCCATTGCAGGGGTGTAAGTACAGATCTAAATGATGCTCACCACAATCACTACCAAATACTTCAAACTGTTTGACATGTTTATTTAACCCATGTCTGACTGACAGAGTTGTTCTTTAGGACCATATTCAGATGAAACCATAGCAGAGGAAAATGGCCGCAGTGACAGACTGTATCCTATAGAAATTACATGGTGATGGAACCAGACAGAGTGTCAGTAGAGAAGGTATTTGTACATGCGGTGTAGTTTGAGATGAAATGGTGTGCTTTTTATATAAGGAGGTTTAATTGGTAATTATTTGCATGTTATGTCTTTTGGCATTGATGGTAAGTGTAATATGTATAACATAACAATATATAGGTCACTATCTCAAAGTTGAAAACCCCCCAAATTATTGAAAGACTTTTCAAACCAAACAAAAGTATTTTTCAAAAGTCATTATATTCAATCAACAGAGAAGTTACATCTGCTTCAATTGATTGGACAATCCAAAAATCAGAACAAAGACGCAGCTGGATTTTGTCTCATAAGTTTGGTTCTAAAATATAGTTGTCAGTTCTCCCAAGAAAATAAACAGTTACAACATACTAATCAATGAAACAATTTGAGACACCTTTACACATTTATCTCTGTGTATTTTGGTTATGTTCTTCTGTTCCTTGTATGACTGTCTACAGAAGTTTGATCAGCTTCTATAGATGAATCTTCCACAAAGAAAGAGGAGGAATAAGGAAAGGAGGAGGCAATTCTGTGCTATACACTAAGGATTGTGGGGGTGGGGGGCAGTACCTGTAGCCCCACCGCACTACAGGGAAGCACACACACCTGCACAGAATTCCAGTTCCACCCCACCAGCCTAAATAAACAAAACTCTCCGGGAGCAGCTTTTCCCTGTTGGACACAGTGATGCCACGTTTTTCCTGCAGTTAACCACCACGCTTTGTGCTGCTCTCTCTTACTACTGTTATTCTTCATCTCAACAACGTCTCAATAAAATATGTCACCCCTCCCCAGTCCCTAAATCAACTGAGTAAAACAAGCCACCGTTTATCAGGTTTTATTTTCCTCGCCACCCGTTCAAACATTGGTGGATTTGGGGAGTTTTAGATAGTAGGCCAATGCCTGGAAATATAATTGACATAATATGACTGGGGAATGATATGATATACTGCAACAAAATAGGTATTCATTGTATTACACAATGTTGATGAGGTAACTTCACAGCCCCGTCTTTCATGAGTATTTCTATTGACTGACTGATCATTGTACAGGGTCCCATTAGGCCCAACAGTTTCTTATAGCCCATGACCCAGACTCTCCCTAGTACCTTAACCCTGTATCCTCGTTCCCTCCCTCCCTCTATATTACCAGACAGGCATGGAACCCTTTAAGGCACATGTGTCAAACTCATTCCACAGAAGGCAGAGTGGCTGAGGGTTTTTGGCTCATCCCTTGTCCTTGATTGATAAGTTAAGGCCACTAATTAGTAAGGAACTCCCTTCACCTGGTTGTCAAGGTCTTAATTGAAGGGAAAAACCAAAAAACCCGCACACACTAGGCCCTCCATGGAATGTGCTTGACATCCCTGCTTTAAGGCTAACCCACAGTCACACAATCACAACCATCACATCATCAGTGTAAACATACCGAACATTGGCATCTAAAGACGCTCATGGCCATTGTCTTGTCATTTGTATATGCTCATTTCAGTCACTGTCATCATGTCATGTTGACGTATCACTTGACGGACATGCCTCCCATGGCCTCAGTGACTTCACTGTTGACCTGGGCAGCGATGCAGGCAGGGGTCACGTTGAGGTGGAGGTCATACTGCTGGTCCAGACCCAGGTAACTGTCACTCATCAAGTATAGTGTGTAGATACACCTGGAGGGAGAGGAGAGGGTTACTAGGGGAAGTAAGAGTTCGTGGTGGGATATATATCAATTAATCAAACTATATTATAAAGCCCTTTCACACCGGCAGCTGTCCCAAAACGCCTAAAGTAACCGGGCTTAGACACCAAAGAAAAAAATGTGTTGAACTTTTTCCAATTCTTTTTAACATTTCTGTACGTACTTTCCGGTCTTCACGGGGGTGTAGAAGGCCAGGGAAATGGTGCTGCGGTGTCGGCAGTATCCGATGCGTTTGACGGCCAGTAGCTCTCTGCGCTCCACCTCTCCTAGAACCAGAAACCAGCCCTCATCCTTATTCTTGGGGAACCTGGGGGCCTGGGCCTTAGTGTCCTGCTTCCTCTGGAAAATATGACGACAAATCAACTTATCAGCAGTCAACTAACATCAATAATGTGTGTGAGCTCCTTTATACATGTGTGTATGTACCCTCTGCTGGCCGGTGTTGATGCGCTGCAGTGAGACCTGCAGGACGTACTCCTGGTCAGCGTGGACATCTAGCCAGCTTCTGTCATCCCTGAGCTTCCCCCCGGCCGCAGGGAGGGGGCGCTCTGTCTGCTCCCCACACCCCTCCCACCAACCCTTCACACTCAGACGCACCTCCACCACTGGCAGATGGCTGAGGAATGACCAGGCCTGGAGGAGAGAGGAGAGGGAGGAGGGATAGTAAGAGAGAAACAGAGAGGGAGAAAGAGAAATGAGAGAGGGACAAAGAGACAAGAAAATGTGTCAGACCGGAGTGCAGAGAGAGAGAAAAGAGGAGGGAGAGAAACAAAGAGCCAAAGGTGAAGAGAGACAGAGTCAGACTTAAGTGAGAGCCTTGTTTAAGATGGACATATCTATCTGGTAAGACTGGAGCGTTTGATGAAAGCTTGATTCATTCAAACACACATAATTCCCATGGTCTTAGGTGCCTCTTAAAGCTTTGTCACGGTGACTTTAACATCTCTGACTCAAATGGAGAACACAAATCCAAAAGGGGATAGAGAGCAAGAGAGGTAGAGGGAAGGTAGAGACAGAGAGCGTATGGATGATAGGTGTGTGAATGTGCGTGTCTGAGTATGTGTGTGTGTGAGAGTGTGTGTGTTTTCCTCCTGAAGACCCTGTCAGTGTCAGGGAGGGACTGGGATGAGAGAAGGAGAAAAGCCTCTCAGATTCACCCAACAAAAGCTATTTATGTAAGGATTACTGTCCCCTGGCGAATCAGACTGGGACGTTGCCACGCATCTAGTTATTTAATTAGCCAGGCTGCGATGCCATGGGGGGGGAGAGCGTTGAGGGGCTGGGAGGAGGGGGAGCGGGGACACTGATCGGGCAAGGCCGCTGGGCTGGCAGTGGCGCCTGGACGCTCTCATTACAGCTGCAATTAGCACTTAGATTGGTGCTGTAAACCCTTGCATTGGACCGTAATAGGAGATCCTGGAGGTACCTTGGACCACTGCGACAGACTGATGCTTCTCACTGTGTGTGTGTGTGGATGTGTGGGTTGACGTTGGTAGAGTGTGTGTATATGTTGTTTGGTAGTGCTCTGGTAGTGTATTTGAGAACGTTACATGAATAGAGAGATGAGGCCGACACCTTGGAAGTATTTCACGTTATTTCATTGTGGTGGAGGACAATGGAGACTGGAGGGTTCATGGTGAAGCATATGTACCCCTAGAAAGCATCTGTTTCTAATGGAAAGTGACACTTTATACATCCAGTATCTGGATGTGTCCTATAACAGTGAGGCGAAGGAACGCAGAATGTTAGAAGGTTGTTACCTGGGAGATCTGATGGGGCTGAAGCTCCTCTCCCACGATGGCAGCGAAGGTGTTCTCCCGCCCCTCGCAGGTGGCAATCAGCTCAGGGAGCCCTTCTATTGGTCCGTGGAAGCCCCTGGCCCCGCCCTTCCCTCCCTTGGAGCTCCACCTGCTGCGGGGAACATCAGGGGGCAGATCTAGTCATGTGATTTTAAATCCTAACCACACTTCCTGCTGTGTCGTCGCCACTGGAACCTCTGTCCTCTCTCATCCCTCTATTTCTTTCTCCTTACCATATTTATTGAGTTTGCACAAAATGATTCTTCACTGCAGGACACAGTGTCTCAAATCCACATGGTGTGTATGTAAAAATAATTAAGATTGCTTTGGACACTCACTCTTGAATTTCCTCTCTCTGTGTGTGTTATTGTGTATGTGTGTGTGCACGCGCTGAATGTAACTGATGCTGCTTGATGATAAGAATGCTTACAGAGTTTGATAGTGTCTGTGGATTATAAAATGGTCCATGCCATAGAGCGTTAATTAAAGAGTCCTAGCCCCATTCTCATCCTGTGTGTGTGTGTGTGGGGGGGGGGGGGGGGGGGGGTCAGTAGAGTCATGTCTACCTGAACAGGTAGAGGTGCTGCTGCTCTATGGTAGGTAGGGTCAGTATAGAGGAGTCATTGAGCCACCTGCCCTGAACGATCATCTGTACCAGGTTACAGATGCTGAGAGCAGTCACCAGCCAGCCCTCGTTGGCTGCTACATCCAGCATGGCCTGTAGACAGACAGGAAATACTTTAGTTGAAAAATGCACGCATTTATATGACTATATAACATCCCCCACATCAGCGTGAGATTTACCCACAATGAGTTACGTTACGATTGAGCCACTTTTGCACACTCAAATTCAGCATGTCTTTACACATTCATGCACATATGCTAAACAGCTACACAATAAATACACCCCTCAATATCGCTAACACACTCCTCCCCCCTCCTTTGCAGGTTGACATTTATTGAGTCTTGTCCTGGAGGCAGAACTGGGGCAAGCTGAAAAGTAAAAATTGGCTATATTACTTGTTGGTGTTCATTTAAGATTAGGGTTAGGCATCAGGGTTAGCAGTGTTGTTAAGGTTAGGGTTAAGTTTAAAATCATATTTTATGACTTTGTGGCTGTGCCAGCTATAGTGACCACTCCGCAGAGATCCCTCCAGAACAAGATGAAAAACGCTAGCCTGCTCCCTCCCTCCTTCATAAGGTAGAGTTTGCCAAGCTCCGCTGCATTCTAACAAACTTAATTAATCAGAAAGTAATTCCCCGGCAGTAACTATGACTAAAGAGGACCTTGAGTGCACAGGCAAAGCCCCGGCAGAGTTAATCAAAATGCTAATGCAGTACAAATTAAAGTAGTACTGATTAACATTTCACAGAAGCTGAAGAAGCAAATGGATGGTGACAGAACTACGGCTGATGTCACTGGAGTCCCCGTTAGCTGGGCCATATTCATTAGGCACCAAACGGAAGAAAACGGCTTCAACTTCAGTTCAAAAAGAGACGCTTGATTTCATTTTCCGTTGCAAAACGTTAGGCTCTAATGAATACGATACCCTCGCCACATGAGGAAAAAGGCTCTGTTAGCCTGTGAACGAGCAACGGACAATCACTACCAGACACACACACAGTCAGCGCTTCGCAGATCATCCCCCCACACATAAAAAGGCAGCAACAATGGGTTACAGAACCAGACCCTACAGGCAGACATGGACCAAATCTCTCCCAGGCATGGCCAATCACCAGCAGACCTGGGATCTGGTGCCCAGGGAACTTGTTGGGCAGGCCTGGTTGTTAGGAGGAATCCCTGATAAGGCTCATTTTTACAAGGAGTTACAACTCATCTACACACCTCAACAGCCTCCTGAGTGACAGGGCCTCCTGTCATTATGTGTGTGTGTATGTGTGTGTGTATTCTAAGATTGTGTGCATGTGTGTGTGTATTGTGTATGTACTGGAACTATCAGCAGTAAGTGTGTGTGTGGTGGTTAGGTTAGTGGCAGACAATGCAGTCTGTCCTGTTAAAGCTGTGCTGTCCCTGTGAGGTCCTGTGATCAAACATGACTGTCTTCCTCATCACACTCAACAATTTCATGCTAGGAAGTCAGAAACCCAAAATAGATACAGTATTTTGTCTTTCTCTTTTAAAAAGGCAGAATTGATCAACAACAGCAAAAACATATCCTGATCCATTATCACACTGAAATGTAAATAGTTTCAAAACAAGACACCTACAAGACACCTCCATGACATGTTTATGTCCAGGGCTCTAAAGTGCAACCATTTGGTGGCACATGCTGCTGGATATTTTGCTGTGCGATCTGACATTTCATTTTGGGAGCACCAGTGCAATCAGAAAAAAACGAAATAAAATCATCCAGATAATAATGGTTGTAATGACATGCTTCACTGTGCCGTTGTTTCTGAGTGCCCTAGCGTAGATTCCTTCAATCCAAAGCCTATTTGATTAATCCAAAGTAAAGATTATTGAAGAATTTTCAAGTATGCATCAGTGATTTTGTATTTCCCTTCAACTTTGTGAAGACGTGACGGCATGGGAACGCCCGTGTGCACTGTCCACCACTTCCTGTAGCCAGTTAGCGATGCCGAAACAGTCATTTCCAAAGGCTTTCCATACAACTTCCCAAATGAAATGTTAACGGCGAAGTAGACGTACCTGGAAGAATGATATGATATCTTGATGATTTGTATCAATCGAGTGGTCTTTTCTTTTGCAAACTCTATTACACACGCAGTACACAAACCCCACCTGCCAAACACTGGCATTTAAATGACAAGTTTTTGTATCAACATTTTAGCTTTTGACAATAAACAAATGTCTTACAGGGTTAAATATTAGTTATATACCACAACATGTACCTCAAAAGTAGCTAGAATTCATATAGGCCCAATATGCTATATCTCAATCAATTAAAACATATATATATTTTGGATTTTATGTGCTCCTAACTTCTTAAAAGTTGGGAGCACCAGTGCTACCAATAAAAAACATTAATTTAGAGCCCTGTCTAAATCTTCTCTATGTCATCCCTATGTCACCTCTACTGCACTCTGTCCTGACCATGCTAGAAAGTGGCTCCAAGCACTAAGCAGAAACTGCCTCTCTGTGTCTTTAGACAAGCCTTCCATTTCCCATATTGAATGAACAGGGAAGAGCTTTCTTCCACCCAGAACATCTAAGTACTGGTGCTCTGACTGACACATGGACATGTGCTCAGGGTCTGAATCCCAGGGCTGAGAGAGGATCCATTCTGGGATGTATTACATCAAACTGTTCTTTTTGATGGGAACAAAAGGACAAGAAAACAGAGGAATTATTTCAGAGGTGCACTGTTCAGAAAGGAGCAGGGTGGTGGGTGTCCCCAGAGGGAAGCAGTGTGTGGTACAGTACATAAACCTACACAGCAGATCTTGCACACACACAGCCAGCCACTAACCTGACAGATGCGTATGGCGTTGTCCAGCACGGTCTTGGTGTCGGTGCCGTAGTCGGAGCAGGGCAGCTGGGCGCGGCTGAAATGGGCCTGCAGCAGCAGGTGGGTCTTGGTGTGGGCGCTGTCGTAGCTGTGGGGGTTGACCTGCAGGGGGAGACGCTGAGCCAGCTCACTGTTCAGCTGGTCCTCGTTGTGCCTGACGGGCAGCTCCGCGTACTCCTCAGCATCCTGGAGAAGGGAGGGAGGGAAGGGGGAGTGGGAGGGAAGGGGGTGAGAGAGGAAGGGAGGGGGAAGAGAGAGGGGGATATAAAGAAAAAGAGAGAAGGAGAGACATGGAAGTAAGCAAGGTTCCCTGCTGTGGTTCTGTGGTTAGATCCTTTGTTTCAGTCATCTCTGTTAAAACAGCTGCATCAGGATCACTGGCTCACCCAAGAGAGCTGTCCCCCCAAAATATATTTAATAGCAAAACCTCTCAGCGAATGAAGAAACATTAAGTTACAACTGTCCAAACCTGCTCATAAAATCCTATGAACAGTCAGCAACTACACAGCAATTCTCCACAATATAACATTTATTTTTTTAATACAATGTACAGTGGTGGTTCCCTTTCATATTGTTAGACTCTGTGCTAAACTGTGAATGGCTGATGTCGAACAGCCAAACACTCAGTCTAGGTTGAATGTCTAAATTCTTCACTCCTCATAGGATATATATAGCCTACATAAAACCATTTGGTCTAGTATAAAACCATTTGGTCTAGTATAAAACCATTTCATCTAGTATAAAACCATTTCATCTAGTATAAAACCATTTGGTCTAGTATAAAACCATTTGGTCTAATATAAAACTATTTGGTCTGGTATAAAACCATTTGGTGTAATATAAAACCATTGGGTCTAGTATAAAACCATTGGGTCTAGTTTAAAACCATTGGGTCTAGTATAAAACCATTGGGTCTAGTATAAAACCATTGGGTCTAGTATAAAACCATTGGGTCTAGTATAAAACCATTGGGTCTAGTATAAAACCATTGGGTCTAGTATAAAACCATTGGGTCTAGTATAAAACCATTGGGTCTAGTTTAAAACCATTGGGTCTAGTTTAAAACCATTGGGTCTAGTTTAAAACCATTGGGTCTAGTATAAAACCATTGGGTCTAGTATAAAACCATTGGGTCTAGTATAAAACTATTTGGTCTAGTAATAAAACCATTTGGTCTAGTATAAACCAATTTGGTCTAGTATAAAACCATTTGGTCTAATATAAAATCATTTGGTCTAATATAAAACCATTTGGGTCTAATATAAAACCACAATGCCCTATCAATCGGGCTGTGTTTAGTGCTGACGGTGTGTTCTGAGTTGAGGCTTGTTCAGGGGAGACAGATGCATGGACACGCATGGCTCTTTTTCTGTGTTACTCTAATTCACTGCAGCACGTTAAGTTTCCCCAACGTATTTCCATCAACAGAAGACCAGCGGAGACATTTGTCATTGGGCCTACCCTGCTCTGGACTGTTAAGCTGACATCCATCAGCAGAGAGATGCAGTGTTAGAAAAGAGGGGGATTGAGGAACAGGGAGAACGATGAGGGGAAAAACAGGACTAAAATGATTGATATGGCAGTGGTTTAGTGTCTGCATGCAGATGTGCAGGGGATAAACACAATAGATCTTTATACAGAGGTCATCACAACACACTAACTGCTAACTCCCCTACTCACTCCATCCAGCAATCCATCCCTGCCTCCCTCCCTTCATCCATCTCTCCTGCACACTTTCTCTTTAGTGACATTTACAGACAGGGAGGGAGGGAAAGAAAGGAGAAGGTTGGAAAGGACAGGAGAGAAATAGAGAGAGAAACTTGTAAAAAACTTTTTCCACATACTCTTTCAGTGTGTGTGTGTGTGTGTGTGTGTGTGTGTGTGTGTGTGTGTGTGTGTGTGTGTATAGTAGGTCCCTTGAGAACTTTAAGAAGAGGAAATAGTAGAGCTTCAAAGGGTGGGGGGAGTGGACAAGGGATGAGGGGGCTGGCTGGGGGCATTGTGGGAGCAAAAGAGGGGAAGCTAATGTCTAAATCTTTTCTGCATTTTCAACACATTTCTTTCCCGACAATTCCTCTCTAATCTGTGATCCTTCACCCTCCCATCTCGTCGAAATGTCTGGGTGAGAGCCATCATTGGGGGGGTCAGAGGGTGGAGGGGGCACGGCGGGTTATCTGACACAGCTACGACCGACATTGAGGAGAGGTGTGAAACCACTGTGTCCTAATGATCCCACCAATTACCAGCCACCAATCAACAGCCTCACTAGGAATAACAGACATAAACAGGGAGTAGAGGGAGAGGAGGAATAGGTACTCGCTATTAACAGGGAAAAAGAGGAAGAAAACCATATGGAGGAGAAAAAAAGACCCAGGAGTAATGAGGGGATTTAATGAGGCCCAGATAAAGAGGTGTTCATTTTACAGAACTGAGATCCAGACCCCAATCATGATCATCTACCTATCCTACTGTCCAGTAGTCTATCCCTCTCTCTCAATGTGAACACAATGGGAGAAGCACATGTAGAAGCACAGTAGTATGGTAAACAAATTACATCGGCCTGCACAATGCCTGATAGACTAGAAGAATAAACTACACACTCAAACATTTAGAAAATAAAATGTAATTCAATGGCTGTAGTCCCACCCTGATGGAGTACAGTCTAGTACAGCCTCGTCTAGTACAGATGCCCAGGGCACTCCAGATGCCCAGGGCACTCCAGATGCCCAGGGCACTCCAGATGCCCAGGGCACTCCAGATGCCCAGGGCACTCCAGATGCCCAGGGCACTCCAGATACCCAGGGCACTCCAGATACCCAGGGCACTCCAGATACCCAGGGCAGTCCAGATGCCCAGGGCAGTCCAGATGCCCAGGGCAGTCCAGATGCCCAGGGCAGTCTATAGTGGAGGTGATTGATGCCCGGATGAAGACAATGTCATCATGTTCTGTGGTCATTCCCAGCAGTCAGTCAGACATACCGTGAGGACAGAGAGGATGTCCTGGATGGGCAGCTCAGCCCTCAGCCTCTCCTTGAACATCCTGACTGTCTGGTGCTTCAGGTAGTAGTAGGAGGAGATACGACCGTACGTCAGGGCCTCAATGGTGCAATCATCCTGAAGGGAGGGAGACCGTAGGAGAGGAGACGGAGGAAGAGAGGAGGGAAGACAGAGAGGAGAAGAAACAGGGAGGAGATGAAAGGATACAGGGAGGAAAATAAGAGGAGACAGGGAGGAAGACAGAGAGGAAAGAAGACAAAGAGGAAGAGGGGTGAGAAGACAGGAGGGAAGACAGAGAGGAGAAGAAACAGGGATGAGATGAAAGGATACAGGGAGGAAAATAAGAGGAGACAGGGAGGAAGACAGAGAGGAAAGAAGACAAAGAGGAAGAGGGGTGAGAAGACAGGAGGGAAGACAGAGAGGAGAAGAAGTCAAAGAGGAAGAGGGGTGAGAAGACAGGAGGGAAGACAGAGAGGAGAAGAAACGGAGGAGATGGAAGGATACAGGGAGGAAAATAAGAGGAGACAGGGAGGAAGACAGAGAGGAAAGAAGACAAAGCAGAAGAGGGGTGAGAAGACAGGAGGGAAGACATGGTCAACTGTACTGATTCATGTTAAATCTATCAACACAAACCACAATGGTTCCCTCAGTATGTACCGGTGTGCCTTATATCTTCACACTGCCTTACTACGACAGGCAAATGAATTAATATGAATACATGTCGTACACACAAACACTCCCCTACCTCTCCTATCTCCATACAGTAGGAACACTCCAGGTCTCGGAGACTCCGCTCCACCAGGTTGGACAGGTACTTGTTGATGGTCTCGTGGCTGATGTCATCCAGGCTGTAGTAACTGGACAACACACAACAACCACGGTTAGTTTGGGACCACTTGGAAATGTCCTTGTTTTCCATGAAAACATACATGAAATGAGTTGCAAAATGAATAGGAAATATAGTCAAGATGTTGAAAAAGTTATAAATAATGATTTTTAATTTAAATAATAATTGTGTCCTTCAAACTTTGCTTTCATCAAAGAATCCTCCATTTGCAGCAATTACAGCCTTGCAGAGCTTGATGGTCACTTCTTACATACCATACGGTCAAGCTGCTCCCACAAAAGCACAATAGGGTTGAGATCCGGAGACTGTGCTGGCCACTCCATTATACAGAATACCAGCTGACTGCTTCTTCCCTAAATAATTCTTGCATAGTTTGGAGCTGTGCTTTGGGTCATTGTCCTGTTGTAGGAGGAAATTGGCTCCAAGTAAGCGGCGTCCACAGGGTATGGCATGGCGTTGCAAAATGGAGCGATAGCCTTCCTTCTTCAAGATCCCTTTACCCTGAACAAGTCTCCCACTTTACCACCACCAAAGCACCCCCAGACCATCACATTGCCTCCATCATTCTTGACCCATGGCGTCAAGCACTCCTCCAGTATCTTCAGTTTTTATTTTGAATGTTTTTCTTTGTGATCCGAACAACTCAAACTTAGATTCGTCTGTCCATAACACTTTATTACAATCTTCCTCTGTCCAGTGGATGTTCATTTGCCCATCTTAATATTTTCTTTTAATGGGCAAGTCTGAGATATGGCTTTTTCTTTGCAACTCTGCCTAGAAGGCCAACATCCCAGAGTCGCCTCTTCACTGTTGACATTGAGACGGGTGTTTTGCAGGTACTATTTAATGAAGCTGCCAGTTGAGGACTTGTGAGGCTTCTGTTTCTCAAACTAGACATTCTAATGTACTTGTCCTCTTGCTCAATTGTGCACCGGGGCCTCCCACTCCTCTTTCTATTCTGGTTAGAGACAGTTTGTGCTGTTCTTTGAAGGGAGTAGTACAGTGTTGCCCGAGATCTTCAGTTTCTTGGCAATTTCTCACATTGAATAGCCTTCATTTCTCAGAACAAGAATAGAATGATGAGTTTCAGAAGAAAGTTCTTTGTTTCTGGCCACTTTGAGCCTGTAATCGAACCCACAAATGCTGATGCTCCAGATACTCAACTAGTCTAAAGAAGGACAGTTTTCAGCTGTGCTAACATAATTGCAAAATTATTTCCTAATGATCAATTAGCTTTTAAATTCTAAACTTGGATTAGCTAACACAACATTGGAACACAGGAGTGATGGTTGCTGATAATGGGCCTCTGTACGCCTATGTAGATATTCCATAAAAAATCTGCCGTTTACAGCTACAATAGTCATTTACAACACTAACAATGCCGACACAGTATTTCTGATTAATTTGATGTTATTTTAAATGGACCCGTTTTTTAAAGAAAAGCACAAAAAAAAGAAGACATTTCTAAGTGACCCCAAACTTTTGAACGGTAGTGTACATGTAACAGAAACTAGGAAGAGAGATTATATATAACATTTAGGAAACATACAACAAAAAAGCAGCAGCCACATTTATAAAAGATCCAAGTCTATTTAATAGAGGAAATTGAAACTTCATATCAGTTTCATATCTAGTTCCAGACTAGTTCCAGACTATTACTCCCAAATCAAGTGACTTCTGATAGGTCCAAAACAACACATGAGCAAAAGTCCCTAAAAAAGGAGTCATCTTTAAGGAAACAGCTGACACATACAATGCTTTTCTACCTCTCCCTTCTCTCTAATAAACCCTCTGTAGCCGCTGCAAAGTTATGCTAAAACAGATAAATACTATTGGACATGTTTAAGATGTGGCCAGTGGCAGTAATAACTCAGCGGTATTAAAGGAGTCTATGGGGAGTCTGTAATATATGTATGTTTTTACTGCTTATTGATTTACTCATAACCCTGCGCTGACCATAGTAACGACTCCATGCTCCCCACACTAACACAGATACACTTCATCTATACAGATAACGTATATTATCAACACACCACACACCTCACACCTACACACACACCTACACACACACCCACACACACCCACCCACACCCACACACACACACACACACACCCCCACACACACACACACACACACACCCACACACACACCCACACACACACCCCCACACACACACTATATTCTCTAGCTAGCACATAAAAATCAATACACAGAATAAACGGCACACATCGATCAAAAGCCACTGCATCATAAGCATCAATAATAGCACAGAATAGGCCTGTTAGTTTTCTCTGCGTTTGTTTTAGGGGTAGAACTGAGGTAACAGATAATTATTAAGACTTTAGACAAACTGTAGGTCTAGAGGAACCTTGCCCTTGGGCTATGCCAGCCCACAGCCTGGAACAAACAAAATACCCTCATCACAAAATGATTCCCAGGTTTTGGGCCATACAGTATTTGCTGAGCTAAGACAACGCACAGCCAAAATGGCTTCCATGCGTGGCTCAACGGCTCTAATGGGTAAGAGCTACCACATGAGACATGGCCATAAGTGCACACAACTATGTGCTTCATTAACTTCTAACGACAAATGACATTTGAGTGTGTGTGTGTGTGTGTGTGTGTGTGTGTTTGTTTGGGGGTGGGCATGTGTGTTTGGTTGTGTGTGTAGGTGTGTTTGGGTATGTGTGTAGGTGTGTTTGGTTGTGTGTGTGTGTGTGTTTGGTTGTGTGTGTGTGTGTAAAGCTTTAAAGTTAGTGGTATGAAAGATGTGATGGTTATATAGCATTCTGAGGAGTTCAAGCTATTACAGGTCATCTGCAGAAGAGAGGAAATTGAGAAATGATATGAGAATGAAACAGAGGGGGAGAGAGAGAGATAGACAGAGTGCGAGAGATAGAGGAGATAACGAGCGTGTGCAAGAGAGATAGAGGATGAATACCAATGGCTCAGTTAACAGGTAGAAGGATGCTTAATGAAGGTAATTTGACAGTTGCCTCCATACTGATGTATAATAATGTATGTAAACATGGAACCACTCACTGACATAGCCCACTCCTCACATTACACTTGCATAAAACAATCCTCCCATGATTATTATTCACAATCATCTGTTGTTCTGTTGAAAACCAGAGGAGGGGTGGGGTGGGGGGAGAAACACAGAGCCCATTGGAAAATAATGCAGCATCGAAACGGAAACAGCAGTTGGGGAGCGGCGGCCATACTTAATGTGGGTTTAATGTTAAGTATGGACGTCATTATCATCACTCCACATGTCAACACAAGCCCAGCAGCAAATGCGTTTATTGCTGACCACATTTCACAGCTCTGTACTGGGGTGTGAGAGAGAGTGTGTGTGAGAGAGAGTGTTATGGGCTGTCTGATTAAGTCATGTCCATTAGAATCATCAACATTAGACTCCTGATGCTGGACAAACACATTTATGGTGTGTGTGTGTGTGTGTGTAGCAGCACTGGATACTACAAGCCTCTCCAGTCAATCATGTCTCCATGAGTAATGGCCGGTGACAAGGTGACCGTCTCCAGGGATTGCAGGACAGATCAGATGGCCAATTGGCCATGTATAAAATACGGCTGTGACAATGTGCTGTTGGGTGGTACACATATCTAACCCATAAATCACCTGATATTGCCGATACTAAACCAACTCTTGAACAAAAAAAAATAGGACAGGCTGAAAGGATATGTAGTATGAAGTATAACTATGAAGTATAACTGATATGAAGTATAACTGAATGGTGCTACATAACACAATATGTTATGTAGCACAATACTTACATAACACAATATGTGTGTTGTGTGTGTGTGTGTGTGTGTGTGTGTGTGTGTGTGTGTGTGTGTGTGTGTGTGTGTGTGTGTGTGTGTGTGTGTGTGTGTGTGTGTGTGTGTGTGTGTGTGTGTGTGTGTGTGTGTGTGTGTGTGTGTGTGTGTGTGTGTGTGTGTGTGTGTCTATGTATGTACAGTTGAAGTCGGAAGTTTACATACACCTTAGCCAAATACATTTAAAATCAGTTTCACAATTCCTGACATTTAGCCCTAGTAAAAATTCCCTGTACTCGGTCAGTTGGGATTAACCACTTTATTTTAATAATGTGAAATGTCAGAATTTTATTAGAGAGAATGATTTATTTCAGCTTTTATTTCTTTCATCACATTCCCAGTGTGTCAGAAGTTTACATACACTCAATTAGTATTTGGTAGCATTGCCTTTAAATTGTTTAACTTGGGTCAAACATTTCAGGTAGCCTTCCACAAGCTTCCCACAATAAGTTGGGTGAATTTTGGCCCATTCCTCCTAACAGAGCTGTTGTAACTGAGTCAGGTTTGTAGGCCTCCTTGCTCACCCACACTTGTTCAGTTCTGCCCACACATTTTCTATGGGATTGAGGTCATGGCTTTGTGATGGCCACTCCAATACCTGACTATGTTGTCCTTAAGCCATTTTGTCACAACTTTGAAAGTATAATTGGGGTCATTGTCCATTTGGAAGACCCATTTGCGACCAAGCTTTAACTTCCTGACTGATGTCTTGAGATCTTGCATCAATATATCCACATCATTTTTCTTTCTCATGATGCCATCTATTTTGTGAAGTGCACCAGTCCCTCCTGCAGCAAAGAACCCCCACAACATGATGCTGCCAACCGTGCTTCATGGTTGGGATGGTGTTCTTCGGCTTGCAAGCATCCCCCTTTTCCCTCCAAACATAACGATGGTCATTATGGCCAAGCAGTTCAATTTTTGTTCTCCAAAAACTATGATCTTTGTGCAGTTGCAAACCGTAGTTTGGCTTTTTCTTTGTGGTTTTGGAGCAGCCTTCCTTGTTGAGCCGCCTTTCAGGTTATGTCGATTATGGGCCTCGTTTTACTGTGGATATAGATACTTTTGTACCCGTTTCCTCCAGCATCTTTGCTGTTGTTCTGGGATTGATTTGCACCTTTTGCACCAAAGTATGTTCATCTCTAGGAGACAGAACGCGTCTTCTTCCTGAGCGGTATGACAGCTGCGTGGTCCCATGGTGTTTATACTTGCGTACTATTGTTTGTACAGATGAACGTGGTACCTTCAGGCGTTTGGAAATTGCTCCCAAGGATGAACCAGACCTGTGGAGGTCTACAATTTTTTGTTGTTGAGGTCTTGGCTGATTTATTTAGATTTTCCCATGATGTCAAGCAAAGAGTTTGAAGGTAGGCCTTGAAATACATCCAAAGATACACATCCTATTGACTCAAATTATGTTAATTAGCCTATCAGAAGTTTCTAAAGCCATGACATCATTTTCTGGAATTTTCCAAGGTGTTTAAAGGCATAGTCAACTTAGTGTATGAAAACTTCTGACCCACTGGAATTTTGATACAATGAATTGTAAGTGAAATAATCTATCTGTAAACAATTGGAAAAATTACTTGTGTCGTGCACAAAGTAGATGTCCTAACCGACTTGACAAAACTATAGTTTATTAACAAGAAATTTGTGGAGTGGTTGAAAAAGTAGTTTTAATGACTCCAACCTAAGTGTATGTAAACTTCCGACTTCAACTGTATGTATGTATGTATGGTCAGGGAGGCCTGGGTCAGGACTTAGCGGTAAATGTGGGCTGACAGCCGTGTCAATGCCAGCAGTCTGGAATGTTCTGTAATCCTCGTCCTCAACACATAGCAGATGTCTCTGCAGCACAGTGCTTCCTTCTACCCAGCTATCCATTAGAGGAGGATCAGTGTTTGTGTGTGTGAGAGTGTGTGTATGTATGTATTGTATATGTGTGTGCGTCCCTGCATGTGTGTACGAGCAGTTCACCATGCATGATACCAGGCATTACAACACCCGGGTTGGAGCGAGCGGTCGCATCCGCACTTCGGTCCGCAGGTAGTATAACCTTTTCATTACATTTCATTATAGTACAACGGTTGGATTTGTCTAATCTTAGCAATTTCTTCTTAGCTAGCTACATAGCCGTCTTTGTATCAAAGATAATTGCGTAATTATCGTATTTCGTCGTCCTAAAGTAGTTTACACTGCTATCTGCCCAGCAGCTAGCCAGCTAGCAAACGTACACCGTCTACCGAATAGCAGCACTGTAGAAACTATTACACTCAACTGAACGACTTGATTAGTGTAGTGTTAGCTAGCTACATAGTTGTCTTTGCTGTCTTCGTATTCAAGATAATTGTGTAGTTTAGAGTGTGTAGTCTTAGAGTGATTATCTTAATTTACCGAGGTTAGCTAGCCAGCTATTTGTCGTCCTTAACGTAGGAGACACTGCTAGCTAGCCAACAGCTAGCCAACGTCTACCGAATAGAACTTCCGCACTCAACAACCCGGTCGCATTCCGCTTCGCTCCATAGGTAGTATCACATTTTCATTTCATTTCATTACAGTACAACGGTTTGATTTGTTTGATCGTAGCTAGCTACATAGCCGTCTTTGTATCAAAGATAATTGTGTAGTCTAGAGCGATTTTCTAGGTTAGCTAGCCAGCTATTGTCGTTCTTTTAACACAACGTAACGTAATCAACACTGCTAGCTAGCCAGCTAGCCCCCGAATAGCAGCACTGTAGAAACTATTACACTCAACGGAACGACTTGATTAGTGTCAACAACGCAGCCACTGCCAGCTAGCCTACAAAGTCAACAACGCAGCCACTGCCAGCTAGCCTACTTCAGCAGTACTGTATCATTTTAATAATTTTAGTCAATAAGATTCTTGCTACGTAAGCTTAACTTTCTGAACATTCGAGACGTGTAGTCCACTTGTCATTCCAATCTCCTTTGCATTAGCGTAGCCTCTTCTGTAGCCTGTCAACTATGTGTCTGTCTATCCCTGTTCTCTCCTCTCTGCACAGACCATACAAACGCTCCACACCGCGTGGCCGCGGCCACCCTAATCTGGTGGTCCCAGCGCGCACGACCCACGTGGAGTTCCAGGTCTCCGGTAGCCTCTGGAACTGCCGATCTGCGGCCAACAAGGCAGAGTTCATCTCAGCCTATGCCTCCCTCCAGTCCCTCGACTTCTTGGCACTGACGGAAACATGGATCACCACAGATAACACTGCTACTCCTACTGCCCTCTCTTTGTCCGCCCACGTGTTCTCGCACACCCCGAGAGCTTCTGGTCAGCGGGGTGGTGGCACCGGGATCCTCATCTCTCCCAAGTGGTCATTCTCTCTTTCTCCCCTTACCCATCTGTCTATCGCCTCCTTTGAATTCCATGCTGTCACAGTTACCAGCCCTTTCAAGCTTAACATCCTTATCATTTATCGCCCTCCAGATTCCCTCGGAGAGTTCATCAACGAGCTTGATGCCTTGATAAGCTCCTTTCCTGAGGACGGCTCACCTCTCACAGTTCTGGGCGACTTTAACCTCCCCACGTCTACCTTTGACTCTTTCCTCTCTGCCTCCTTCTTTCCAGTCCTCTCCTCTTTTGACCTCACCCTCTCACCTTCCCCCCCTACTCACAAGGCAGGCAATACGCTCGACCTCATCTTTACTAGATGCTGTTCTTCCACTAACCTCATTGCAACTCCCCTCCAAGTCTCCGACCACTACCTTGTATCCTTTCCCCTCTCGCTCTCATCCAACACTTCCCACACTGCCCCTACTCGGATGGTATCGCGCCGTCCCAACCTTCGCTCTCTCTCCCCCGCTACTCTCTCCTCTTCCATCCTATCATCTCTTCCCTCTGCTCAAACCTTCTACAACCTATCTCCTGATTCTGCCTCCTCAACCCTCCTCTCCTCCCTTTCTGCATCCTTTGACTCTCTATGCCCCCTATCCTCCAGGCCGGCTCGGTCCTCCCCTCGCGCTCCGTGGCTCGACGACTCATTGCGAGCTCACAGAACAGGGCTCCGGGCAGCCGAGCGGAAATGGAGGAAAACTCGCCTCCCTGCGGACCTGGCATCCTTTCACTCCCTCCTCTCTACATTTTCCTCTTCTGTCTCTGCTGCTAAAGCCACTTTCTACCACTCTAAATTCCAAGCATCTTCCTCTAACCCTAGGAAGCTCTTTGCCACCTTCTCCTCCCTCCTGAATCCCCCCCCTCCTCCCTCTCTGCAGATGCTAAGATGCTAAGTCAAACGACACCGCTGGTTCTGCTCTACAACAGAATAATAGTAGAGAATTATTTATTTCAGCTTTTATTTCTTTCATAAACATTCCCAGTGGGTCAGAAGTTTAAATACACTCAATTAGTATTTGGTAGCATTGCCTTTAAATAGTTTAACTTGGGTCAAACGTTTCGGGTAGCCTTACCCAAACTTCCCACAAAAATTTGGATGAATTTTGGCCCATTCCTCCTGACAGAGCTGGTGTAACTGAGTCAGGTTTGTAGGCCTCCTTACTCACACACACTTTTTCAGTTCTGCCCACAAATGTTCTATAGGATTGAGGTCAGACAAACGTAATAAGATGGTTATCATCTACTACATAGCAGATATCAGAGGATTGATTACCTAGCAAGCTAGCAAGCCAGCGAGTCAAGGTAAAATACCACAAACAGAGACCGGATAAAGCCAGAAAAACGTTTTCATGGTCTTCACTCACTCACTGAAAGTTAGTCAAGGGATGCGCCCGTATCACTTGAACGTGAAATTTGTCCGTAAACAGAAAATTGTTCTATACAGGAGCTTCTCATCTACACCATATTGCACGTGATGTTTCACACTTGATTGATGCAACGCTTCTCAAATGTTTTAACATTTTAAAAGCCATTATGTTTTTTATTTGGCTGACAGAATCAAAATGCTGTCTACTCGTATTAAGGTAGGGGAGACGGGCTAAGTAACTCAAATTTAGAAACCACTCAGAAAGATGTTATTCAATGTAATAATTATTGGTTAGTGTCTTCTATATAAATCCATGAAATATATTTTGTTTTATTGAATTTTTTTTTGAGGCCTAAAGTTGATCATTTCCGCCTCTCCTTTTTTATTATTGACCTGTGGAACAGTCCTAATGTATCTAATCATACCTCATTTCTATCAATAAGAAGAGGTCTTTGATTGGTATAGTTGATGACAGTAATTAGTTGTATTTTCTCACAAAACTCAGATTAGTAATGGGAGTTAGTTGTAACAGGATTAGATGTAACACAGTGTACCTAAAATTCTATGGTATTTTATATGGTATTTAGACATTCAAAATGATATAACATTTCACTTGTTTACATCAAGTATTCCAGTACAAAAAAAGATAATATCTTAATTTTAAAAAATTGAATTCAGTCTTTTGAATGCTAAAAGTATTTTATATATATTATATACTGCCTACGGGGTTAATTGTAACATTTCACCTCAGCCAATTTTGGTTTAAATTGTAAACGATTGGAATGTCCCAGAAACGTAGCCATACAACACTCGTGCCGTGGCCTCCAACTGCTCTTAAACGCTAGTAAAACTAAATGCATGCTTTTCAACCGTTTGCTGCCTGCACCCGCACGCCCGACTAGCATCACCACACTGGATGGTTCCGACCTAGAATATGTGGACATCTATAAGTACCTAGGTGTCCGGCTAGACTGTAAACTCTCCTTCCAGACTCATATCAAACATCTCCAATCCAAAATCAAATCTATTGTCTGCTTTCTATTCCGCAACAAAGCCTCCTTCACTCACGCCGCCAAACTTACCCTAGTAAAACTGACTATCCTAACGATCCTTGACTTCGGCGATGTCATCTACAAAATAGCTTCCAGTACTCTACTTTGCAAACTAGATGCAGTTTATCACAGTGCCATACATTTGGTTACTAAAGCACCTCATACCACCCACCACTGCGACCTGTATGCTCTAGTCGGCTGGCCCTCGCTACATATTCGTCGCCAGACCCACTGGCTCCAGGTCAGCTACAAGTCCATGCTAGGTAAAGCTCCGCCTTATCTCAGTTCACTGGTCACGATGGCAACACCCATCCGTAGCACGCGCTCCAGCAGGTGTATCTCACTGATTATCCCTAAAGCCAACACCTCATTTGGCCGCCTTTCCTTCCAGTTCTCTGCTGCCTGTGACTGGAACGAATTGCAAAAATCGCTGAAGTTGGAGACTTTTATTTGCCTCACCAACTTTAAACATCTGCTATCTGAGCAGCTAACCGATCGCTCGCTGCAGCTGTACATAGTCCATTTGTAAATAGCCCACCCAATTTACCTACCTCATCCCCATACTGTTTTTATTTATTTACTTTTCTGCTCTTTTGCACACCAGTATCTCTACTTGCACATGATCATCTGATCATTTATCACTCCAGTGTTAATCTGCTAAATTGTAATTATTCGCCTACCTCCTCATGCCTTTTGCACACAATGTATATAGACTATTTTCTTCCCTACAGTGTTATTGACTTGTTTATTGTTTACTCCATGTGTTGTTGTCTGTTCACACTGCTATGCTTTACCTTGGCCAGGTCGCAGTTGTAAATGAGAACTTGTTCTCAACTAGCCTACCTGGTTAAATAAAGGTGAAATAAAAATACAAGTAGTCACAGTGTGCATCAGTAGCTGAGACATGTATGCTGTTGGTGTAAAAATATTATACATCTAACTAAAACAGTGTTTTCCTAATAAGCAAAAGGCAAAAAGTGTTACATTTAGTCCTGGTCTCCCCTAATTTAGGGAATTCTTGCAGATATATATGGCGCCGGAGAGCCATTATCTTTACGCTGTACCACTCAGAAAGGGATATGTGGTGTAGATGTGTCCCACACTATTTACAAAGGTGGTTTGTGTAGTGTAGTGTAAAAAGGCCCTTGTGATTAGTTTACTGACTTGTTTGGTAAGGGAGTGAGTGGCAAGATTTTCTCTCTCTCTGTTTCAGAGCTGGGGGCTGTGTTACTGGATTCAAACCAGTCTGGTAAGAAATTTGTGGGGAACACCATTCTGGGAAAAGAGGCCTTGGATGCCCCCAGAAGCACTGCCCCATGTGAGAAGGGAGAGGGAGATGTCTGCAGGAGGAAGGTCACTCTGGTGGACAGTCCAGGCTGGTGGAAGGAATTTCATTTGTCTGATACGGCTGCACTTGTTAAAGATGGACTGCAGCACAGTGTCTCTATGCCCCCCCGGACCCCATGCATTCCTCCTTGCGGTTGAGGTGAACTTGCCATTCACTGATTCCTAAGATTAGTGGAGGATCAAGTCCAGCTCTTTGGCGAGAGAGTCTGGACTTACACCATCATACTGTTCACATGGAAGGACTGTCTGGGGGAGACAACCATTGAGCAGTTAATTGAAGGTGAATGAGGCCCTCCAACAGCTTATAGAGAAATGTGGGAGGAGATATCATGTTCTCAGCAATGAGGACAGGGGTGATGGCACTCAGATCACAGAGTTACTGCACAATATAGACATGTTGGTGGCAGGAAATAGTAGCAGCCATTTTGAATTTGAGACCTCGCAATTTTAGAAAGTGGAGAAGGACAGAAGGGAAACTAGTGTAAAAAAAAATGGCACATCCTCTCCCCAATACAACTAACTAAAAAATGATTATTACGACCATGAATAACAATAACTATAGCAGCCCTGTGTTTATAAATGTGGATATCGACTTTACCATTTCAGCATGGCTTTGTGGCACAGTCAATGCCACGCAGGACTAACAGGCCAGAAGGTTGAGGGTTCGCCGATCACCACGGACGAGCTGACTCTCCCTGTCTGTCTTATTACACTACAATCAGAGCTGGCTGCAGAACATTTTCAGTTAGGAGGAAATCAGATTTTCTACATTTTGATGCCATATTTCTATCAAATTATGCCACAAATTTTTCCACCAATAGGTTTCTGTACAAATGCACCACACACAACCAACGCATAACTGCATACCGATTACAGACTTCGAGCGCTTATTTATTTCACCTTTATTTAACCAGGCAGGCCAGTTGAGAACAAGTTCTCATTTACAATTGCGACCTGGCCAAGATAAAGCAAAGCAGTTCGACACAAACAACGACACAGTTACACATGGAGTAAAACAAACATACAGTCAATAATACAGTATAAACAAGTCTATATACGATGTGAGCAAATGAGGTGAGAAGGGAGGTAAAGGCAAAAAAAGGCCATGGTTGCAAAGTAAATACAAAATAGCAAGTAAAACACTGGAATGGTAGATTTGCAGTGGAAGAATGTGCAAAGTAGAAATAAAAATAATGGGGTGCAAAGGAGCAAAATAAATAAATAAATTAATTAAATACAGTAGGGAAAGAGGTAGTTGTTTTGGCTAAATTATAGGTGGGCTATGTACAGGTGCAGTAATCTTTGAGCTGCTCTGACAGTTGGTGCGCTTAAAGCGCTAATCGTCAATGGTTTGCATTTTCAACACCATAATCAAGTAGAGTATGTCAATTTCGACAAAATAGAAATTACATCCCTCCCTACTCAGTATCGAAGGCTCCGAATGTCATTACACTTTTTAAGTTTTCTAAGAAATGTCTCTTTACATTAATAGAATGACCGTTGTGCAGTTTGGATGCTGGAAGTATATTAGTGGAGTGGATGAACGTGGGTTGGTAGCCTACAAGAGACCTTTGAAGTGGCATAATAAGATTAAAACATTGTAGAAGTACATTTTAGAAGTTACCAGTACCAGTAAAAAGTTGGGACACATACTCATTCAAGTGTTTTTCTTAATTTTTAGAATAATAGTGAATATATCAAAACTATTAAGTAACACATATGGAATCATGTAGTAACCAAAAAAGTATTCAACTAAACCACCAAAATATATTTTAGATTCTTCAAAGTAGCCAACCTTTGCCTTGATGACAGCTTTGCAAACTCTTGGCATTCTCTCAACCAGCTTCATGAGGTAGTCACCTGGAATGCATTTCAATTAACAGGTGTGCTCTGTTAAAAGTTAATTTGTGGAATGTATTTCCTTCTTAATGTGTTCAAACCAATCAGTTGTGTTGTGACAAGGTAGGGGTGGTATACAGAAGACCAAGTCCATAATATGTCAAGAACAGCTAAAATAAGCATAGAGAAATGACAGTCCGTCATCACTTTATGACATGGTCAGTCAATTCAAGTAACAGACCCATCTCAACAACTGTTTAGAGGAGACTGCGTGAATCAGGCCTTCATGGTCGAATTGCTGCAAAGAAACCACTACTAAAGGACACCAAGAAGAAGACACATGATTGGGCCAAGAAACACGAGCAATGGACATTAGACCAGTGGAAATTAGTTCTTTGGTCCGATGAGTCCAAATTTGAGATTTTTGGTTCGAACCACCGTGTCTTTGTGAGACGCCTAGTGGGTGACCGGATGATCTCTGCATATGTAGTTCCCACCGTAAACCATGGGGAAGGTGTGATGGTGCTTTGCTGGTGACACTGGTTTATTTAGAATTCAAGGCACACTTAACCAGCATGGCTACCACAGGATTCTGCAGTGATACACCATCCCATCTGGTTTGTGCTTAGTAGGACTATCATTTGTTTTTCAACAGGACAATGACCCAACTGCTGCATCAGAGGACCTGGCCTCCACAATCACCCAACCTCAACCCAATTGAGATGGTTTGGGATGAGTTGACTGCAAAGTGAAGGAAAAGCAGACCACAAGCGCTCAGCATGTGGTAACTTCTTCAAGACTGCTGGAAAAGCATTCCAGGTGACTACAACATGAAGCTGGTTGAGAAAATGCCATGAGTGTGCAAAGCTGTCATCAAGGCAAATTGTGGTTTTGTTTAAAAAATGTTGGTTCTTACATGTTTCCATATGTGTTATTTCATAGTTTTGATACCTTCACTATTATTCTACAATGTCCAAACTTTTGACTGGTACTGCATATTTTGGTTATATTGAAGCGTTAGGTTCTAGGTCGAGGAAATAGCTGCTTGGTGTTACGTGGCTTGGTGGGCCTGCTGGGAGCATAGACCTATGTAGTCACACTATATAAGACGATTTAGGCGAATGATGATTGGCAACACACAGCGCATCAGAATGCAAAATAGACTACAGCCAGACTGGCCTACTACTGTGCATTTCTAACTACTGTGCATTTCTAACTACTGTGCATTTCTAACTACTGTGCATTTCTAGAATGTCGAGGGTAGACCCACAACTGATCCAAATGGAATGAAACATTCAAATAACAGGGCTTTCATTATTTCAATTACATTTTCACTGCAGTTTACCCCGAGAGTAGAATCGTACTCAATTGCACTAATTTGAAAACAATAATGCAGTTTTACATTGGATTGCGGCGTTGTAGGCTAGTCTGGGCAGGATACTTGCATTGTCCCTAAAATATCAACAGGGGAGCTTTTTGAGCTGTGTGTCGTCACACTATTATTCTTTCTCACAGACGATAAACAACTTTGCATTTCTCTCACCAGGGGATTTTAGCTCCACGGATAAATTATTAGACTGTATTAGTGACTTAAATACTTGGATGGCTCACAACTCCCTCCAGCTAAATCACGACAAGACCGAGGTACCTATTGTTGGAGACAAATCACAGAGAGAGAATCTAGTTGCAGATTTTAATTTACGGGCAACACAGATAAAACACCAGGTAAAAAACCTAGCTGTTATTTTAGATTCTAAACTTAATTTCAAATCACACATTAGGAATGTGAAGAATTTTTTTTTTAGTTAAAGAAAAAAAAGTGTGTCAGTTTCTCTCTCAGGCTAATACAGAGAGACTCATCCATGCTTTTATTATGAGCAGACTAGGCTATTGTAATGTTCTCCTGTATGATCTAACCAAGAAAGCCATTGGTCAACTGCAAAACATACAGAATGCTGCAGCACGGGTACTGACCAAGACCAGATGGAGAGCACACATTAGACCGGTTTTAAGGTCTCTGCACTGGCTGCCTGTGAGTTACAGAATACATTTTAAGATTATACCATTGGTTTTTAAATAAATCCAAGATTGTGCACCCCATACATGTCAGACATTCTTTTAAGTTATGTACCCTGTAGGTTCCTCAGGTCTTCCGGCACTGGCCTTTTAACTATCCTAGGACCAAGCCTAGGACAAATAGGCAGGGACAGGCAGCCTTTAGTTATGTCCTCAGCCTCTGGAACAGCCTGCCAGAGAACGTGACGGGGTTTGAAACTGTGGAAAACCAGTCGGAGGGTTTGTGCACAGGCTAGAATGGAAGGCAGCCAGTGCGCGGGAGAGAAAATATCTGTAAAGTTCAAAAAGTATTCACACTCAAAACCATGAAAAGGAATAACCCAAGGAGGCCGAGATGCAAACATAGTATAATTAATTTAATCCACCCTCAAAAATATACAAAAAGTGAAAGTGCTAATGAAAATAAAAAAGGAACAGAGCATATGTGTCGGCCTCACGACGTCATCAGTGCCGTGCAAACAAATTAAGACACGTACTTAAGGCACCTGCTGTGTGGAACAGGCATAACAGGTGCAAGCAGATCATTAATTAGAGACGGGCGAATAGGGAGTCAATTAATATTAACAATGAATATAGAGAAGAATATAAAAAATGGACAATTCATATGTCACATATGATTGGAAAGAGAACAGTCTGGCCTACATACCAATATCTGAAGCAATATAAATGAAATACTTGAGTAGGGCCGAAACTGTGGACATATTTAAAATAGATCTTAAAACATCTTTTGAGCTTTGCTTTTCCTCAGGCATTTTCCCCTGCAAAGCACATTGCATGTCTGAAATGTGCTGTATGAATAAAGCTGGATTTGTTTTGATTTGATGCACGTGGCCTCAGGCTATCAGTAGGTTTCCCTGCTAGAGAGGTTATCAGGACTGAATCCTAATGAGTGCTCTGGGTATAAGTGATACTCTGGTACTGCGTACGTGCGTGCATGCTTAGCCCTGGTGTGTGATATCACATAGTGAGAGTTCAAAAGATGACCCTGTGTTCTAAAGATGACCCTGTGGTTTCCATGGTGCTACCATGAACACCAGCTATTTTTTGTATCCCCAGCATTCACTGGTAATTAATTACTCTGCTGAATTAATTAATGGTTATAATGTACTCACACTGACAAAAAAAAGATTGACATTTCTTGGAAAGACATGTAGCCTTTGCCTGCTTCTACCATTAGAGGAAAAAATAGATAGTGATTTCTTATTCCGAGGTTATTGAGAGAGACCTGGTCATTAGTCGCCATATCAGAATGTTGTAGCCACTCAATTAGCTTCCAAAATTACTGAAACTTCACAACCAGAATTTCTGAAAAACCTGGGAACAGAGACCTAGTTGGGGTTAATTGTTTCGTGATGAATTGTTATAAAAAGTAAAAAACAATCAAAAACCTACCTGGGGTTCATGACCAGCCTGCGGAAGAAGTACGTCCAGGTGATATAGTCCATAGCATCCTGTTTAGAGGTGATGGTCCCTGCAGCGATCTCAGCATTCAGATGGTCTGACAGGACACCCAGGAGACTGAGGAAGAGGTGGTAGTGAAGGAGAGATGACTTTCCCCCCTTACAATGTTAAATGCACAGAGACCAAGTTAAAAGCTGTAGCAATGGCCTTCACTATGTAGGGTCACCACAAAGCCAAGGAATAGACTCTCACCTGGATTCAACAGGGAAGGGTTCGTAGAGGAACTTCTTGTAAAAGTCTTTCTTGATGTCGTGGACCAGGATCACAGCTTTGCCCTGGTCGTCATACTGAGGGCGGCCTGCACGGCCCATCATCTGCAGCACGTCTGGAGAGACCACAACACAACTATAGTAACCACAGTCCAAATGGAACAACGACAGGCCTAGGAGAGCTGAACCACTTTCTACAGAACAACTACAGGAGAGATAAACCAGACCTACAGAACAACTACAACCTACTGTAACTACAGGAGTGATAAACCACACCTACAGAACAACTACAACCTATTGTAACTACAGGAGAGAAACCACACCTACAGAACTACTACAACCTACTGTAACTACAGGAGAGATAAACCACACCTACAGAACAACTACAACCTACTGTAACTACAGGAGAGATAAACCACACTTACAGAACAACTACAACCTACTGTAACTACAGGAGAGAATAAACCACACCTACAGAACTACAACCTACTGTAACTACAGGAGAGAATAAACCACACCTACAGAACTACAACCTACTGTAACTACAGGAGAGATAAACCAGACCTACATAACTACAATCTACTGTAACTACAGAAGAGATAAACCAGACCTACAGAACAACTACAACCTACTGTAACTACAGAAGACATAAACCAGACCTACAGAACAACTACAACCTACTGTAACTACAGGAGAGATAAACCAGACCTACAGAACAACTACAATCTACTGTAACTACAGAAGAGATAAACCAGACCTACAGAACAACTACAACCTACTGTAACTACAGAAGAGATAAACCAGACCTACAGAACAACTACAACCTACTGTAACTACAGAAGAGATAAACCAGACCTACAGAACAACTACAACCTACTGTAACTACAGGAGACAAACCACACCTACAGAACTACAATCTACTGTAACTACAGGAGAGATAAACCACACCTACAGAACAACTACAACCTACTGTAACTACAGGAGAGATAAACTACACATACAACCTAATGTAACTACATGAGAGATAAACCACACCTACAGAACAACTACAACCTACTGTAACTACAGGAGAGACAAACCACACCTACAGAACTACAATCTACTATAACTACAGGAGAGATAAACCGCACCTACAACCTAATGTAACTACAGGAGAGACAAATCACACCTACAGAACTACAATCTACTGTAACTACAGGAGAGATAAACCACACCTACAGAACAACTACAACCTACTTTAACTACAGGAGAGATAAACCACACCTACAGAACAACTACAACCTACTGTAACTACAGGAGAGATAAACCAGACCTACAGAACAACTACAACCTACTGTAACTACAGGAGAGATAAACCAGACCTACAGAACAACTACAACCTACTGTAACTACAGGAGAGATAAACCAGACCTACAGAACAACTACAACCTACTGTAACTACAGGAGAGATAAACCAGACCTACAGAACAACTACAACCTACTGTAACTACAGGAGAGATAAACCAGACCTACAGAACAACTACAACCTACTGTAACTACAGGAGAGACAAACCACACCTACAACCTAATGTAACTACAGGAGAGACAAATCACACCTACAGAACTACAATCTACTGTAACTACAGGAGAGATAAACCACACCTACAGAACAACTACAACCTACTTTAACTACAGGAGAGATAAACCACACCTACAGAACAACTACAACCTAATGTAACTACAGGAGAGACAAACCACACCTACAACCTAATGTAACTACATGAGAAATAAACCACACCGACAGAAAAACTACAACCTAATGTAACTACATGAGAGATAAACCACACCTACAGAACAACTAAAACCTAATGTAACTACAGGAGAGACAAACCACACCTACAACCTAATGTAACTACATGAGAGATAAACCACACCTACAGAACAACTAAAACCTAATGTAACTACAGGAGAGACAAACCACACCTACAACCTAATGTAACTACATGAGTGATAAACCACACCTACAGACCAACTAAAACCTAATGTAACTACAGGAGAGACAAACCACACCTACAACCTAATGTAACTACATGAGAGATAAACCACACCTACAGAACAACTAAAACCTAATGTAACTACAGGAGAGACAAACCACACCTAAATGTAACTACATGAGAGATAAACCACACCTACAGAACAACTAAAACCTAATGTAACTACAGGAGAGACAAACCACACCTACAACCTAATGTAACTACATGAGTGATAAACCACACCTACAGACCAACTAAAACCTAATGTAACTACAGGAGAGACAAACCACACCTACAACCTAATGTAACTACATGAGAGATAAACCAGACCTACAGAACAACTACAACCTAATGTAACTACAGGAGAGACAAACCACACCTACAACCTAATGTAACTACATGAGAGATAAACCATACCTACAGAACAACTACAACCTACTGTAACTACAGGAGAGATAAACCACACCTACAGAACAACTACAACCTAATGTAACTACAGGAGACAAACCACACCTACAACCTAATATAACTACATGAGTGATAAACCACACCTACAGAACAACTACAACCTACTGTAACTACAGGAGAGATAAACCACACCTACAACCTAATTTAACTACATGAGTGATAAACCACACCTACAGAACAACTACAACCTAATGTAACTACAGGAGAGACAAACCACACCTACACATTCAGATGAAAACACATGGATGTACTGGACTTTCTAACTCACTACCAAACAGGGAGTATTTGACATGATAGGAAAATAGAAGTAGAGTTAATTCAATACAGAAACAGTGATGGAAACAACTGGACATGAGCCTGTACCTGTGATGGGGTAGTCCACGTAGCGTCTGGTCTTCCCATCGTAGTACTCAGTACCTTTGACAATGACCAGATGGGCAGGGAAGTTGACTCCCCAGGCCAGAGTACTGGTAGCTATCAGTATCTGGAGACAGAGAGAGATTAGTGTCATACCTGTCATGGATTTAACAAAGTAAAGCAGAAACAACTTCAGTGATGTATCTGCAACATTGTTGTATATACCTGCACCTATTCAATACGTATATACCTGCACCTATTCAATACGTATATACCTGCACCTATTCAATACGTATATACCTGCACCTATTCAATACGTATATACCTGCACCTATTCAATACGTATATACCTGCACCTATTCAATATGTATATACCTGCACCTATTCAATACGTATATACCTGCACCTATTCAATACGTATATACCTGCACCTATTCAATATGTATATACCTGCACCTATTCAATACGTATATACCTGCACCTATTCAATACGTATATACCTGCACCTATTCAATATTCAATACGTATATACCTGCACCTATTCAATACGTATATACCTGCACCTATTCAAGACGTATATACCTGCACCTATTCAATATGTATATACCTGCACCTATTCAATACGTATATACCTGCACCTATTCAATACGTATATACCTGCACCTATTCAATACGTATATACCTGCACCTATTCAATACGTATATACCTGCACCTATTCAATACGTATATACCTGCACCTATTCAATATGTATATACCTGCACCTATTCAATATGTATATACCTGCACCTATTCAATACGTATAAACCTGCACCTATTCAATACGTATATACCTGCACCTATTCAATACGTATATACCTGCACCTATTCAATACGTATATACCTGCACCTATTCAATACGTATATACCTGAACCTGTCAGGGTCCCACCTGACAGGGTCCCACCTGAACCTCTCAGGGTCCCACCTGAACCTCTCAGGGTCCCACCTGAACCTCTCAGGGTCCCACCTGAACCTGTCAGGGTCCCGCCTGAACCTCTCAGGGTCCCACCTGAACTTGTCAGGGTCCCACCTGAACCTGTCAGGGTCCCACCTGAACCTGTCAGGGTCCCACCTGAACCTGTCAGGGTCCCACCTGAACCTGTCAGGGTCCCACCTGAACCTGTCAGGGTCCCACCTGAACCTCTCAGGGTCCCACCTGAACCTGTCAGGGTCCCACCTGAACCTGTCAGGGTCCCACCTGAACCTCTCAGGGTCCCACCTGAACCTGTCAGGGTCCCACCTAGGCCTTTTAGGGTCCCACCTGGATCTTGCAGTTGACAAACAGTTCCTCCACAGTCTTCCTGTCTCGCTCGTGTAGTCCAGCGTGGTGCATGCCGATACCAAACGCCAACGTCAGCTTCAGGTTGGACTCCCTCACCGTGGCGATGATGTCTGTCATCTGGGTAACATTAACCAATCACAGCATGAGACTTCACCTCATCAATCTACGACAGCACAAGACCTTATCTCGTCGACCAATAGAGACACAGTAAACAGTGTAGGACTAAGAAGGCACATCCATGACGAAGAAGACATTGTTGGACATGAGCAGGGAGGGGGGCTACGGAAGGAGTGGAGAAAAGGGAGTTGGAGGAAAAACTGAAAACAACATGTGGGACAGAGCAAAACATTTACAGGGGGAGATACAGGGAAGACGAGAGGTACATGTTCACAGATAAAGGCGGGAGAGGGGCTAACTGCAGCAGAGGAAGGAATAGAGAGAACGTAAGGCTAACTCAGGCAGAGAGGAAAGGGAGGGCAGGACTCCCACTGAGACTGAGGCAGCTAGCGCCAGCCGCCTGTCACTCAAACCACAGGGACTCCAGCAGCTACACAGCCAGTACAGAAACACAGCAGGGAGCAGCATATATCACTGGAACAAGCACACTGCAGGGCCAGTTCAACACAACCAGGGCTAAAAATACACATACAGTAAATGCCAGGTCAGGTTCTTTCACACACACACACACACACACACACACACACACACACACACACACACACACACACACACACACACACACACACACACACACACACACACACACACACACACACACACACACACACACACACACACACACACACACACACACAGAGAGAGAGAGAGAGAGAGAGAGCAAGGAAATGTGGAACAGAAGAGAGGATGAAATGTATCCTATGAATTAGATTTTTTTCGCTGCGTATACAGTATTAAGGCCTAGTTTGTGTGTGTGTGTGTGTGTGTATATATTTTACAAGGTGGGGTTTGAAGTCAGTCAGAACTCTATATTTCACTCAGACCACAGGCTTGGTGTGAAAGGCAAGCAGCCCCATAAAACATGTTAATATCCATCTTTTACAACGCCAAGCCTACTGTGACTTCATAAGGCCCAATATGAGGGATTATATACCAGACACACATCCAACACCACTCTGCTCAGCTCTCTGTATCCTGGGCTTCTGGCAGGCCTGAGCAAATACATTGTTTTACTGTTTTTTAATGTGTGTGTGTGTGTGTGTCTGAGTGAGAGAGAGATAGATAGGAGAGAGAGCGTTAGCTAGTGTGCATGTGTATTGTAAGAAATTCTCCTTGTTTATGGGCCCCTATATATCAGACACACATGTTAAGGTAATTACTGCCCATCTTCTATCAGAGCACATTTTCTCATCTTGAAATAATCCTGAAGTATGCAGAGAAAATAATGGGATTTGACACAGGCGTTTCCTGTAGAAGTTGGTTTGAGTTCCCTCTGTAATTACACTAAAACCAGTGCTTAGAGAGAGAGAATATCAGGAGGAAGGAGACGATGAGAAAGGAGAGAGCAACAAGCAGCAGAGGACAAGGAATAGGAAGACTGGAGGAATAGAAGAACAGTCAGAGGAGATAGAGAAAGAGACTAAGAGAGAGAGAAAGAGAGAAATCCTGTAGATGTACACACCTCTGACTACAGGGTTAGTTCCACTAGGAGGTAACAAGTATAAGCCTGGTCACCTGAGTCTCGTCCTGGTGCAGCCACTGTTTAGGGTCGTCCTCGGTGGCCAGGAAGGCTATCAGGTCTAGAGCCGTCAGACGAGTCTGTCGCCGCGACGACACAAAGATCAGAACAGGCTTGGCTGGAGAGTGACTGCGAATCGCTGGAGAGAGAGAGGGGGAGAGAGAGAGAGAGAGATATAGAGAGGGGGGATGCACAGTGTAGTTGCATACTTAGTGTGTGTTTCTGTGTGTGGTATATTGTACCTTGGAACACAGGCTTGTTCATGCTGGCCATGCGGGGGCAGTAGTGCTGTCCTGGGAAGCCTTGGATGTGAACCTCCAATGGGACGGGACGCACAGAGGGACGGAAGTTAAACAAACCCACCTGTAAGAGAGGTGAGGCAAAGAGACAGAGAGAGTTAGACAGGGGATGAAAGAGAACCATATGGACATAGAACCATAGAAAGAGAATGAATGTCTTCTCTCAGTCAGTGAGAGAGAGAGACAGAGTGGATGAAAGAGAACTAGATCGAGAGAGCGAGACAGAGAGCGATAGATAAAGTGAGTCCAGCTGGCAGCGAGGCCCATCTGGGTGTCTAAAGGTTTGTCATTGTCCTTGTCCGGGGGAGAGGGACTGGGAACTGAGCACTTTTTGTCTGTTGTGCTCAGCAGCTCGCTGGGTAGGGCAGCATTGCATTGTAGCATGTGGAGTGGCCAGGCAGGGCAGGCGCGTGTGTACACATATCTAAAGGCCTGGATAATGGATTGGGCATCTAAACCCAGTCCCTCCCGTCCTCAGTCTAAACAGCCAGATTTATAACCAGACGATCTGTCTGCCAGGGACACTGCAACAGTAACACAACGTTAGACAACCAATACCGTCACAGAGAAGACTGGAATGGTAGGATACAGTTGGAAATTCGGCGCAATGTTTTAAAAGCATTACAAATGATGTTATGGTAACACTATAACTTTCAGAAATAAGCAGTTGTAAATGCTTATGAATGCTCTATAAATGTTATATAAAATGTTTTTCAGCAGATACTATTTTCTTCTTGAGATAAATTGTATAAGTGAATGTAAAGACTGTCTGTCTACATGTGGTTTTCATGTGTGACTGGGGTCATGCAGGCATACAGGAGTTCCCATGTCTCTCTGCGGTGGACAGGGAGGTTATTAAATACCCTTCTGATATGATTACTGCTATTATTATTATTATTGTTATTATTAAAGGACTGTCAAGTCATCTGTCCGCATTGGTACCGTGATTTCTGTTGATTACCAGAGCAACTCCAGCATGGCTCCAGAGAAACAGAACTCCAAACCATTACCGTACTGTGGTCAAAAATATTACACGGATTCCCTGCCAAAAAACAGCAGTATTATTCTACATTTATCAAATATGAAAAGGGGACACTAAAAAATACTAAGCACTAAAAAACACTGGCCAACACAAATGTGGTTACTGGTTGGCTTCAGAACAGCAATGTCAATTACAAAACCTCCAACTGATGACAGAGACATGAACTCTATCTGAACACAGGACAGGAGGTCAAAAGGTGAAAGGATGAGCAGGTTTTAACTACAGGAGATGTCTTGTCTATGTGAAACTGAGACTAACGTGATGGTATGATCAGGTTAGAACACTGTTGTAATGCCTGATTCAGATAAGAAACTGATCCTAAATCTGAGCCTAAGTGCAACTCCTACCAGGAGTTGCGTTTCACAATACTTGTAGTGTCTAGTATGTTGATGCTATGGAGAGCTCACCTGTCCAATCCCTAGCCAGTCGGCGAGGTCTCGTGCGTTGGCCAGGGCCGTGGACAGGCCCACCACGCGGACAGTCTTGTTGGTGTGGGAGGAGATGAAGTTGGTCCTGGACACTATGACCTCCAGCACAGGACCTCTGTCCTCCCCTGGAATACAGACACAGTGGTACTGTTTGTTTGTATGAGACACTGTTTGTATGAGGGTTTATGATGGTAAAAGTTCAGGCTCTATAGAAGGTTCTGTTTGTATGAGGGTTTATGATGGTAAACGTTCAGGCTCTATAGAAGGTTCTGTTTGTATGAGGGTTTATGATGGTAAAAGTTCAGGCTCTATAGAAGGTTCTGTTTGTATGAGGGTTTATGATGGTAAACGTTCAGGCTCTATAGAAGGTTCTGTTTGTATGAGGGTTTATGATGGTAAACGTTCAGGCTCTATAGAAGGTTCTGTTTGTATGAGGGTTTATGAGGGTAAAAGTTCAGGCTCTATAGAAGGTTCTGTTTGTATGAGGGTTTATGAGGGTAAAAGTTCAGGCTCTATAGAAGGTTCTGTTTGTATGAGGGTTTATGAGGGTAAAAGTTCAGGCTCTATAGAAGGTTCTGTTTGTATGAGGGTTTATGATGGTGAAAGTTCAGGCTCTATAGAAGGTTCTGTTTGTATGAGGGTTTATGAGGGTAAAAGTTCAGGCTCTATAGAAGGTTCTGTTTGTATGAGGGTTTATGATGGTGAAAGTTCAGGCTCTATAGAAGGTTCTGTTTGTATGAGGGTTTATGAGGGTAAAAGTTCAGGCTCTATAGAAGGTTCTGTTTGTATGAGGGTTTATGAGGGTAAAAGTTCAGGCTCTATAGAAGGTTCTGTTTGTATGAGGGTTTATGATGGTGAAAGTTCAGGCTCTATAGAAGGTTCTGTTTGTAAAAGTTCAGGCTCTATAGAGGGTTTTATGAGGGTTTATGAGGGTAAAAGTTCAGGCTCTATAGAAGGTTCTGTTTGTATGAGGGTTTATGATGGTGAAAGTTCAGGCTCTATAGAAGGTTCTGTTTGTATGAGGGTTTATGAGGGTAAAAGTTCAGGCTCTATAGAAGGTTCTGTTTGTATGAGGGTTTATGAGGGTAAAAGTTCAGGCTCTATAGAAGGTTCTGTTTGTATGAGGGTTTATGAGGGTAAAAGTTCAGGCTCTATACAAAGTTTTGATTGTATGCGGTTTGTGAGGCAAGAACCAGACCCATAGATATTAAAGATCTCTCTATATGCTTCTGGGTAGAACTAGGCTGTGGTACCTAGCAGGTGGATCTCGTCGATGATGAGAATGGCTACTTTCTGGACGTAGCTGCGGTTCTGCCAGGAGCGACTCACGCCGTCCCACTTCTCCGGTGTGGTCACGATCAGGTCGGCCGCGGCGATGGCCCGCATGTCTGGAGTCACATCACCTGTCAGCTCCACGACCCTAGGGACGAGGAGAGAGGGAAGGGAAGGAGGGAGAGAGCGAGAAAGAGACAATAGATGGATGGATAGATGGATGGATAGATACCACAGCTGATGGTCATTGACAGATGTGAATGCAACTGAAATGCACATGGTTATAACCACGTCTCTCACTTCTTCCCCAGTTTTTCCTCTATCCTGATCTTCCAGTCCTCAATCCTCTCCCTGACCAGAGCTTTCAGAGGGGCAATGTACACCACCTGAGAACACACACAGAGCAAGGATAAACAGAGAGAAATACATAGCGATATTGAAAGAGAAAAAGAGAGATGGTGGGGCAGACAGACCTTGGAGGTAGGGTACTGGTTGAAGACTCGGAACATGGCCAACTCGGCAGCGATGGTTTTACCGGAGCCCGTTGGCGCCCCTAGCAGGACGTTGGTGTCTGTGTGGTAGAGGGTGTGGAAGATCTGTGTCTGGATGGGATTGAAGTGGGTGAACTTGTACAGACTCTCATACTCCAGGTTCCCCAGGGCGGTGATGGGCAACGGCTGCAGGTCCAGCAGCTCTGAGAAGCCACAGGGCAACATTGAGACAACGTATGAGTACATTTGTCAAGGAAAAAAGAAAAAAGAAAGGTGTATGTGTGAAGTATGTTGTTTCATCTTTACACCTCTGAGGGTTGGTCTGTCTGTGTTTGTGAGTCTGTTGTACAGTACCAGTATGTGGGGGATGTCTTTCAGGCAGGATGAGGTGTTGGAAGTTGATGATGCAGACAGCCTCTGAGCCCAGCCAGCGGTCTGACACAGCTCTGATGTAGTACTGGGAGGGCATGGGCTCAAAGATAGGGATGGTGAATACCACCTGTTGGGGCTCCCCACTCACCACCTGGAAAACAAACACACGATGTAAGTATAACTAGACTTACCCATATCCACTGTTAGAGGGTCAGATTTATTCCATAACCATAATGGTTAAGGTTAGGATCAGGGGTCAGGTAATCTGATCCTAGATCTGTAGTTAGGGGCAACTTCTGCCTCAAGGGAACACAGGAGAACAAGTGGCTCTCAGACACATTCTAGAAACTAATGGTATCCAGAAACCCACCTGTTTCTTCTGTAGGAGCAGGTACTCTGAATGGTAGATATGATCGTTGATGGGGTCCTCCACCCACAGCCACCAGGGCTCTCCCACTGAACCATGACACTAAGAGAGGAGAGAGGCAGAGGAGAGAGGCAGGGGAGAGAGGCAGGGGAGAGAGGCAGGGGAGAGAGGCAGGGGAGAGAGGCAGGGAATAGGGGCAGAGGAGAGGGGCAGAGCAGAGGGGCAGAGGAGAGGCAGAGGAGAGGGGCAGAGGAGAGAGGCAGAGGAGAGAGGCAGAGGAGAGGGCAGAGGAGAAAGGCAGAGGAGAGAGGCAGAAGAGAGAGGCAGAAGAGAGGGGCAGAGGAGAGGGGCAGAGGAGAGGGGCAGAGGAGAGAGGCAGAGGAGAGAGGCAGAGGAGAGGCAGAAGAGAGGGGCAGAGGAGAGAGGCAGAGGAGAGAGGCAGAGGAGAGAGGCAGAGGAGAGAGGCAGAGGAGAGAGGCAGAAGAGAGGCAGAAGAGAGAGGCAGAAGAGAGGGGCAGGAGAGAGGGGCAGGAGAGGAGAGGCAGATGAGAGGAGAGGCAGATGAGAGGAGAGGCAGAAGAGAGAGGCAGAGGAGAGAGGCAGAGGAGAGGCAGAGGAGAGGCAGAGGAGAGGCAGAGGAGAGGAGAGGCAGAGGAGAGAGGCAGAGGAGAGGAGAGGCAGAGGAGAGAGGCAGAAGAGAGGAGAGGCAGAAGAGAGGAGAGGCAGAGGAGAGGAGAGGCAGAGGAGAGGCAGAGGAGAGGCAGAGGAGAGAGGCAGAGGAGAGGAGAGGCAGAGGAGAGAGGCAGAGGAGAGAGGCAGAGGAGAGAGGCAGAGGAGAGAGGCAGAGGAGAGAGGCAGAGGAGAGAGGCAGAGGAGAGGCAGAGGAGAGAGGCAGAAGAGAGAGAGGCAGAGGAGAGAGGCAGAGGAGAGAGGCAGAGGAGAGAGGCAGAGGAGAGAGGCAGAGGAGAGAGGCAGAGGAGAGGGGCAGAGGAGACAGAAGCATGAAGAATTGGTGGCATTAGGAGATCAGAGCACTCCCAGGTTGTTTAACCAGATAGTAGCAATTCAAAACAAAGCCATGTAATTGTTAGTAGGTGCATGCGTAACCCTTCAGTCATGGGTTTTGGGGAGACTCCAAACAGAAACTTCAGCCCTCTCCTCTCCCCCCAGCAGGAAAAGGAGGTGCACTGTACTGTGTATCTCTCTACATTTCTCTGCTCTGAGTTGACCCCCTGTAGAACACTCTGCTGTGGAAACAACTGCTGGCTGGTCAACAGACACAGGTCCAGAGACTGCTTTATGACACATGGACAGAGGAGACAGTCCAGTTCCCACAGACAAACACACTAAAACAACAGCTATGTCATCATCTTCTGGCCTGGTCCCTAGCCCTCTTGTGTAAATGTCTAAAGATATCAGGGAAACTACTCTTGATTAGGGCTAGGAGTTATTCCCAACCATGTGACCTGAACCAGGAACAATTCTGGGTCCTACTCAAAACACTAAAGGGAGTGGGGAACCACGCATTAATATTAGAAAACGACATCCAACTCCTGTCTGTTTCCCAATTAGAATGAGTCATTATCCTGGAGTCCGTGGCTTGGGTTAGGGAGATCTCATGTGCCTCTACATGTATCGTGGCTAGCTTGCGTGTGTACATATGCAGCAGGGATCACTGGCTAAGCTGGGGGTGTTCCATAACAACTCTCCCATGAGCAGAGCATGCGTCGCTAATCACACAAACATCTTCATACACAGCCTGGCTACAACGGGCCTCCTATTCCACCCTGACTCCCTCACAAACTACAGGAGTCATCTGCCTCAATGATGTACTCCAATCACCATAGAGATCCTATAGCCTAATTCGCAATTCAATGATGTACTGTATATTCCCTCCATTGGACATGGCTCTACTTACGGACAGCCGACTTGGGTTCAAACGGCATTTGAAATCTTTCAGATACTTAGCTGTGTTTGATTGATCTTGCCTGGCGCAATAGAACCAATAGAATAGTCCCAAAAGTGGAAAACACCGTCCATCTGACACACCAGGCAGGCTCAAGCAAATGTAGTATAAAATCCGCAGGATAATACAGTGAGGGGAAAAAGTATTTGATCCCCTGCTGATTTGGTACGTTTGCCCACTGACAAAGAAATGATCAGTCTATAATTTTAATGGTAGGTTTATTTGAACAGTGAGAGACTGTTAGAAATGGTTAGAAATGTATTTGCATTTTAATGAGGGAAATAAGTATTTGATCCACTCTCAATCAGAAAGATTTCTGGCTACCAGGTGTCTTTTATACAGGTAACGAGCTGAGATTAGGAGCACACTTTTAAAGAGAGTGCCTCTAATCTCAGTTTGTTACCTGTATAAAAGACACCTGTCCACAGAAGCAATCAATCAATCAGATTCCAAACTCTCCACCATGGCCAAGACCAAAGAGCTCTCCAAGGATGTCAGGGACAAGATTGTAGACCTACACAAGGCTGGAATGGGTTACAAGACCATCGCCAAGCAGCTTGGTGAGAAGGTCACAACAGTTGGTGCGATTATTCGCAAATGGAAGAAACACAAAATACTGTCAATCTCCCCCGGCCTGGGGCTCCATGCAAGATCTCACCTCGTGGAGTTGCAATAATCATGAGAAAGGTGAGGAATCAGCCCAGAACTACACGGGAGGATCTTGTCAGTGATCTCAAGGCAGCTGGGACCATAGTGACCAAGAAAACAATTGGTAACACACTACGCCGTGAAGGACTGAAATCCTGCAGCGCCCGCAAGGTCCCCCTGCTCAAGAAAGCACATATACATGCACGTCTGAAGTTTGCCAATGAACATCTGAATGATTCAGAGGACAACTGGGTGAAAGTGTTGTGGTTAGATGAGACCAAAATGGAGCTCTGTGGCATCAACTCAACTCGCCGTCTTTGGAGGAGGAGGAATGCTGCCTATGACCCCAAGAACACCATCCCCACCGTCAAACATGGAGGTGTAAACATTATGTCAAACATGGAGGTGTAAACATTATGCTTTGGGGGTGTTTTTCTGCTAAGGGGACAGGACAACTTCACCGCATCAAAGGGATGATGGACAGGGCCATGTACCGTCAAATCTTGGGTGAGAACCTCCGTCCCTCAGCCAGGGCATTGAAAATGGGTCGTGGGTGGGTATTCCAGCATGACAATGGCCAAAAACACGGCCAAGGCAACAAAGGAGTGGCTCAAGAATAGGCACATTAAGGTCCTGGAGTGGCCTAGCCAGTCTCCAGACCTGA
>NC_060187.1:72572025-72657025 GCF_021184085.1 Oncorhynchus gorbuscha
AGTCACAGCACCAACATAGTCAATCTCAATAATCTCCCTGGTTGGAACTAACTTCATGATTAAGCTGCCATCCTTCTCCAGTTCTTCTGTGTCCGTGTGTCTTTAAGAGCATGCAGTAAACACAGTTCAACTGTGGTCTCAGGTCTCTCAGCGCTCATGTACAATAATCTACTCTCTCAGGAGAACTCCTGGTGTCCTGCGGTCAAGTGCACAGGCCTGCAGAACAGCTCTATCTATCATCCAGTTGCTAAAGCAATTGAGGAGTGTGTCTGTATGCATGAGAGACAGGGAGTTAGCCTCTGTCAGTGTGTGTGTGCGTGTGTGTGAGAGCGAGAGATGGTGAGTCTGCCAGTGGTTGTGAGTGTGCCCACCTATATGTATGTATGCAACTTCATCTCTGTGCTTATGTGTGTGTGTCTTTGTTGATGTGTAGTGGCAGTATCATACGGCAACAGGACCTATCAGTCCTCAGTCTGGATTAACCATCAGATCCCCTCTATTCCACTATGGCTGCCTGCCTCCCGGCCACAGCCATCAAACCGGCTGCACATCTGAAATCGGGCAAAATAGGAGCAAAGAGGGAATTTGCTGTGAACAATTCCAAATATTCAGCCACATGGAATCAGTTACTGTGGAAAACCATGGATAGATGGGTTCAGCAGAGGATGGGAAGAGGGGATGGGATGTGGGATGGGGGCTCCAAATGCAAAAAAAGATTCCAGGCTATCAGTCACTGTGAAATATGCACCAGCCAAACATATTACTTTCCATCAGATATATCAAAGCATTTGATTTTCATAAAGAGCATAATGCAGAGATGCCGGCATGGCAGATTAACTGTGACAGTTCATGAAAGCCTCATGATCCCTCTGAAACAATGGAGATGCTGGTACAAACAGGAAACCCGTTTATGGATGTGTATGATATGATTCGTTAAGACACTCTTTCTAAACCCCCATCAGTACACCAGTATGATTGAAACATTCTGCTCTAGGATGCGGACGGCATGTGCTGCTGACTGAGGGAAGGGGAAGTCTAGGCAGGGGCTGCATGTGTTGGGGTAAGGGAGTCTGGCAGGGGACACTGGGGTACAGCTGGACCCCTCAGAGGGGCTAGGCTTGCTCAGTTTGGGGTAGAAGCAGAGTATGTACACATGTTGAAGTTTCTTCAGGTATGGTTCAATTTGTATGAGTGTGTGTGTGTGTGTGTGTGTGTGTGTGTGTGTGTGTGTGTGTGTGTGTGTGTGTGTGTGTGTGTGTGTGTGTGTGTGTGTGTGTGTGTGTGTGTGTGTGTGTGTGTGTGTGTGTGTGTGTGTGTGTGTGTGTGTGTGAGAAACAGATGGAGAAAGAGCATAGTGGGGCAAAAAAGTATTCAGTCAGCCACCAATTGTGCAAGTTCTCCCACTTAAAAAGATGGGAGAGGCCTGTAAGTTTCATTATAGGTACACTTCAACTATGACAGACAAAATGAGAAAAAAAATCAAGAAAATCACAAAAAAATCAAATTTTGTCTGTCAAAGTTTAATTGTACCTATGATGAAAATGACAGGCCTCTCATCTTTTTAAGTGGGAGAACTTGCACAATTGGTGGCTGACTAAATACTTTTTTGCCCCACTGTATGTGTGTAGTGTGTGTGTGTGGTGCTGTGCCTGTAACCCACCTGTGCTACGTAGGACAGGTCTGAGATGAGGGAGAAGCTGTCCACCTCTCCCCGGCCGATGTAGGTCTGCAGTAGGATGTTGATCTTGCCGTATCCGTTCTCCACTCCGCCTGCAGCAGGCAGCTCACAGTAGTTACACAGCATCTGCTCTAGTTCCTCCATCTCCTCATCACGCACCTTGAAAAACACACACACACACACACACACACACACACACACACACACACACACACACACACACACACACACACACACACACACACACACACACACACACACACACACACACACACACACACACACACACACAGTCAGGATTCTTTCCACCTGGGTACTCAAACTATTTCAAGACCTTGTTTAGCAGGTGTCCCGCAGCAGTCGATAATGTGTGATGAGTGACCTCTCAGTGTGACCTGTGACCTCTCACCTTGACCTGTTCAAACTCCTCGGCCTTGGAGACGATGCTGAGGATGTCAGCCTCTGTCTTCTGGGAGTTGAACAGCTCGTTGAACGTCTGCATGGAGGAGGAGGTGGACAAACACAAACATGACATAAGGAACAGCCGTTATCTAGTTGTATATTGCATGTTACTGTACCATCATTCATGATGAGTTTATTTGTAGATATTACCATGCCATATTACACCTACATAGAAGTGTATATATTTATTTTACCAGGCAAGTCAGTTAAGAACAAATTCTTATTTTCAATGACGGCCTAGGAACAGTGGGTTAACTGCCTGTTCAGGGGCAGAACGACAGATTTGTACCTTGTCAGCTCGGGGGTTTGAACTTGCAACCTTCCGGTTACTAGTCCAACGCTCTAACCACTAGGCTACCCTGCCGCCCCATATATATATACACCCGGTTACAATAATATAATACATTGGAGTAAACCAAGCACGAGGAACACCTTTCTGATGTTGAGTTGCAGCCTCAATATGTCGGGGCATGGACTCCACAAGATGATGAAAGCTTTCCACAGGGATGCTGGCCCATGTTAATTGAAATGCATTCCAGGTGACTACCTTATGAAGCTGGTTGATAGAATGCCAAGAGTTTGCAAACCTGTCATCAAGGCAAAGACTTGCTACTTTGAAGATTCTAAAATATATTTTGCTTTGTTGAACACTTTTTTGGTTACTACATGATTCCATGTGTTATTTCATAGTTTTGATGTCTTCACTATTATTCTACAATGTAGAAAACAGGAAAAAACCTTGAATCAATAGCTGTGTTCAAACCTTTGACTGGTACTGTATGTCATGGAAAGAGCAGGTGTTCTTAATGTTTTGTACACTCAGTGTACTCTACAACATAGTACAGGAACTCTGGTGTACCTCCATGGTGTTGTATTTGATATAGAAGTGACTGGCGGTTCTGCCCAGGTCAGTGGAGGCGAAGTATCCTGTCCTCTCCTCGAAGCGGATCATCCTGGCCTTGTCCAGCTTCCTGGCTGCCATCACCACCAGTTCCTTACGATACAGCTCCAGACCTGGGTCCATCTAACACAGAGACAGAACAGTTTAACCCTACCATCACCACCAGTTCCTTATGATACAGCTCCAGACCTGGGTCCATCTAACACAGAGACAGAACAGTTTAACCCTACCATCACCACCAGTTCCTTACGATACAGCTCCAGACCTGGGTCCATCTAACACAGAGACAGAACAGTTTAACCCTGCCATCATCCACCAGTTCCTTACAGTATCACTCCAGACCTGAGTCCATCTAACACAGAGACAGAACAGTTTAACCCTGCCATCACCACCAGTTCCTTATAGTACCACTCCAGACCTGAGTCCATCTAACACAGAGACAGAACAGTTTAACCCTGCCATCATCCACCAGTTCCTTTTAGTACCACTCCAGACCTGAGTCCATCTAACACAGAGACAGAACAGTTTAACCCTGCCATCATCCACCAGTTCCTTATAGTACCACTCTAGACCTGAGTCCATCTAACACAGAGACAGAACAGTTTAACCCTGCCATCACCACCAGTTCCTTATAGTACCACTCCAGACCTGAGTCCATCTAACACAGAGACAGAACAGTTTAACCCTGCCATCATCCACCAGTTCCTTATAGTACCACTCTAGACCTGGGTCCATCTAACACAGAGACAGAACAGTTTAACCCTGCCATCATCCACCAGTTCCTTATAGTACCACTCTAGACCTGGGTCCATCTAACACAGAACAGTTTAACCCTGTCATCACCACCAGTTCCTTATAGTACCACTCCTGACCTGAGTCCATCTAACACAGAGACGGAACAGTTTAACCCTGTCATCACCACCAGTTCCTTATAGTACCACTCTAGACCTGGGTCCATCTAACACAGAGACAGAACAGTTTAACCCTGCCATCATCCACTAGTTCCTTATAGTACCACTCCAGACCTGAGTCCATCTAACACAGAGACAGAACAGTTTAACCCTGTCATCACCACCAGTTCCTTATAGTACCACTCCAGACCTGAGTCCATCTAACACAGAGACAGAACAGTTTAACCCTGCCATCATCCACTAGTTCCTTATAGTACCACTCCAGACCTGAGTCCATCTAACACAGAGACAGAACAGTTTAACCCTGTCATCATCCACCAGTTCCTTATAGTACCACTCCAGACCTGAGTCCATCTAACACAGAGACAGAACAGTTTAACCCTGCCATCACCACCAGTTCCTTACAGTACCACTCCAGACCTGAGTCCATCTAACACAGAGACAGAACAGTTTAACCCTGCCATCATCCACCAGTTCCTTACAATACCACTCCAGACCTGGGTCCATCTAACACAGAGACAGAACAGTTTAACCCTGCCATCACCACCAGTTCCTTACAGTACCACGCCAGACCTGGGTCCATCTAACACAGAGACAGAACAGTTTAACCCTACCATCACCACCAGTTCCTTACAGTACCACTCTAGACCTGGGTCCATCTAACACAGAGACAGAACAGTTTAACCCTACCATCACCACCAGTTCCTTACAGTACCACTCCAGACCTGGGTCCATCTAACACAGAGACAGAACAGTTTAACCCTGCCATCACCACCAGTTCCTTACAGTACCACTCTAGACCTGGGTCCATCTAACACAGAGACAGAACAGTTTAACCCTGCCATCACCACCAGTTCCTTACAGTACAGGTCTAGACCTGGGTCCATCTAACACAGAGAGCTAGATAATAAGAGAGTGTACAGTCGAGTGTGTACACGTGTGTGTGTGTGTGTGTGTGTGTGTGTGTGTGTGTGTGTGTGTGTGTGTGTGTGTGTGTGTGTGTGTGTGTGTGTGTGTGTGTGTGTGTGTGTGTGTGTGTGTGTGTGTGTGTGTGTGTGTGTGTGTGTGTGTGTGTGTGTGTGTGTGTGTGTACCTGGTAGGCCTTGTGGTTGATCCCGTAGGCCAGAGGGTTGGCTCTCATGCGGATGTACAGGTAGGTGTAACTCAGCCACCTCACTGCTTCCTCCACGTTAGTCACAGTCCCTAGTGATACCTGCAGAGAGAGGGAGAAAGAAAGAGAGATCAATAACATCACATTCACCTTCAGTCATTTCAGCCACCTAGCAGCACCTGGTGGAGATTCCACACTCTGCATTGATTCCTTCTCAATAAGTGCTCATTGAATCCTTGAGGTGTGTGCCATCTAGTGGTGACTTATTGTACTGTGTTTAATTTGTGAAAAGGGCATTGGATGGAGATGAGAAGAGAACATGATTGAAGGGGGCCAGTTAGGCATCTGCTGTCAAACACAGATCGCTGTGAAATATCTTTACACTAAAGACAAATATTGTTAACTTTCATTTGGTCTACCAGCTTCAAACAGTTGTAAAAACAATATTTTTTTGTTATTGAAAATGTGATTTAGATGGTACAATGATTCCCTACACTATTTAGTGCTTGTTTTCTCACAAACTGAAATTTGAGCAAAGTTGAACATTTTAGCAACCAGGAAATGACAGCGCGATCTCCACTAGATAAAACAGCCACAAAGTCATTACAGTTTTCCCAGTTTGACAACCGATGCCCCTTCGGCGGGAGAAATCAATAGGCCAATATCACAGCCAATCACAACACTGGTGGGTAAGTAATACTGTGAAACACTAACATTTTCCACTATTAGCGCCATATATACTATGGGAATTTTCTGAAATTACCTTAATAAATAAAACGTAAAAAGTAAATTTGTAACATTTTGGACAATGCTTCTAGCCTATGCATTGTCCATATGATCAGGTATGCTATTAGCAATAAGCACGATCACCTGTAGCCCAACTGATATAGCATCGTGGCTAGAAATAAATAGGCTGAAGCATGGGGTTGCCTATCTGCATTTACCCTATTGGGCTGATCATTCATAATGATGAATTTTACGTCCCCTAAAAAGTGCATATAAACACATCCTACCTGTTAGTGTTTCACCCCAATTGACCCTAACCGGGGTAACACCCACCTGTCTGTACTTCTCACAGAAACCCCTTTCCCTGATTGCTACTACTATTGAACAACTAAAAGTTACATCTGTCTTATGACAATTTTTTTAACCACTCCCTCCAAAATATTAGGGTGACCCAAGTTACCCTATAATTGCCCTGTGTTACACTGAGCCCGCTCTCCTCCATCGTGAGAATGACTGCTGAGCTGGTACAGTTTGCACATATTTAGGAGTTGAGAAATAAAGTAGGAATGGAGAGCTGGGATCCCCCTATTTTTAACAAAGGCCATTACAACTGCTGTTTGTCCCGTGAATGCACTAAGAATTGTTGAGCATTGACCACTAATCAGGATGTATGTTCCCCTCCGTATGGCTCTCGCAACTTCAATGTGCCTTGAGAGGAATATTTACCTTGGATAGAACTATTTTACTATAAGGTAAGGTTTGTTTTAGTTGTTTTATTCATTACTCACATTGTTTGCAGAGGAAAAGTACATTTGGACTGTTCTAGCATCTTCAAAGTGTGCCTAGGCAGAAATATTTGTTGACGTTTCATTTTAATTTTTTTGGCGTAGCGGCAATGATTTTGCCATGGTGCAGCGCCACAGCTAAATGACTGCAGTGGAAACACTGATATGATTGTTAAAACGTAGAGGTCCTGAAGATGTGTGAGTGTGGATAAGACCTTCCCAGCTACATTATTGACGGTGGCGTGTGTGTCCCTACCTCAGCGTTGAGGTTGTCAGCCATGGTCTCTAGGAACTGGCTCTCTATGGGGTTCTGCTGCGTGAGCAGGGTGAGGTAGTGGCTCAGCTTGTCATGTGCCGTGATGATGGTGCCCTCGCCGTACTTGTCAAACTGAGGCCGCCCGGCACGCCCGAAGATCTGCATCACATCCAGGATGCCCAGGTCCACCAGGGTACCACGCTTAGCATCGTAGATTTGGGTGCCCTGTTGTTACCACGGGAACAAGAGAGGCCGGATATGAGTGGCTTTGGAGAGATAATACTGTCCTAATGAGGCAAACGTCTGAGTGTTTTAGTATAGACACCTACACGGACTTACCGTCTTCTAACAGTGAAGGGCACATGATACAGACTTACAAGTTCATACCTTAATCTAGGGTTGCACATTTTGGGAAAATTCAGAGGTGGAAACTTTCTGTGGGAATATATAGGAATTAACGGGAATATATGTGAATTAACAGAAATATATCAAAATTAATATTATTACCAATTAAATGTAATGTTTTTTGCATTGGATATATTTACTATATCATATGGAGACAAACATAAACCTTTTACCTTATCATAAGTAGACATAATTGCAAATTATTAAATCTATCCAATATTTTTAAAATATTTTTTTTTTTACGAATTGAACTTTAATTAAATGAGTTGATTCTTCACATGGGATGATTTCACTTAACAACAAAGGAGATTATTGAATGATCCCCATTGATCCATCACATGTCTCAAAAACGTTTTCAACAACGTAAAATGATAGATAACCAAAGCTTTAGTTTCTAGACTGTCTTCCTCTCAGGCTTCGATGTCTTCTCCCTGGACCTCCTCAATGTCCACCTCTTGAACATCAGACTCTGAGACCTCATCTTCACTGTCACTTTCCAACCTTGTTGAGGATGGCTCATTGTCAGGTTCAAAAAGCCTCAAATTTGGCAACCAATTTTTTTTTTCCTTTGTATTGGTCAGCCTGTTGCGTGCTTTGGTGTGTGTGTTCCCAAACAAGGACCAGTTGCGCTCTGAGGTGGCTAATGTTGGTGGGATTTGGAGGATGATGGAGGTAACAGGGGAAAAAGCCTCAGATCATCCACAAAGTCCCTTCCACCATGTGACTGATGAGATATGTTGGCACGACTGTCATACTGCATCTCCTTTCCAAAGCCCTTGCTTAGAAGTGTACTTCACCAGACGGCCAAGAGCCTTGCCCTCATCCAGGCCAAGGTGGCGAGACACGGTAGTGATGTTTTTGCATTGGATATAACCATAGACATTGTTGATCTCTGCACCAGACAGGATGCTCTTGCCAGCGTACTTGGGGTCCAACATGAACACTGCTGTATGTTTGGGCTTCAGGCAGAAGTCTTCATGTTTTTTGATGTATTTCAGAACTACAGTTTCCTCTGCTTGGAGCAACAGTGAATTGGGTAATGCAGTACGGATTTCTTCCCTTACATTTGCAAGCAGAGTCTGAACATCAGACAGGATGGCATTGTCTCCCTGAATCCATGCAATGGCTACTGCTATAGGTTTAGGAGATTCAGGCTGCTTACCACTCTCTCCCAAAATACATAATCCAGGAGGATCCTCTTGATGGGTCTGTCCATATCGGCAGATTGTGATATGGCCATTTCTTGGAAAGACTCATTTCCCTCCAGGAGACTGTCAAACATGATGACAACACCACCCCAACGGGTGTTGCTGGGCAGCTTCAATGTGGGGCTCTTATTCTTCTCACTTTACTTGGTGAGGTAGATTGCTGCTATAACTTGATGACCCTTCACATAGAGTTGAAGTCAGAAGTTTACATACACCTTAGCCAAAAACATTCAACTCAGTTTTTCACAATTCCTGACATTTAATCCGAGTAAAAATTCCATGTCTTAGGTCAGTTAGGATCACCACTTTATTTTAAGAATGTGAAATGTTAGAATAATAGTAGAGAGAAAGATTTATTTCAGCTTTCATCACATTCCCAGTGGGTCTCTCTCCTTCCCTCCTGATTGTGTTCTCTCTCTCCTTTCCTCCTGATTGTGTTCTCTCTCTCCTTCCCTCCTGATTGTGTTCTCTCTCTCCTTCCCTCCCACCTCTGACTGTTCCCTCTCTCTCCTTCCCTCCTGATTGTGTTCTCTCTCTCCTTCCCTCCCACCTCTGACTGTTCCCTCTCTCTCCTTCCCTCCTGATTGTGTTCTCTCTCTCCGCTCAATTAGTATTCGGTAGCATTGCCTTTAAATTGTTTAACTTGGGTCAAACATTTTGGGTTGCCTTCCACAAGCTTCCCACAATAAGTTGGGTGAATTTTGGCCCATTCCTCCTGACAGAGCTGGTGTAACAGTCAGGTTTGGCCACCTTGCTCGCACATGCCTTTTCAGTTCCGCCCACAAATTCTCGATGGGATTGAGGTCAGGGCTTTGTGATGGCCACTCCAATACCTTGAATTTGTTGTCCTTAAGACATTTTGCCACAACTTTGGAAGTATGCTTGGGGTCATTGTCTATTTGGAAGATCCATTTGCGACCAAGCTTTAACTTCCTGACTGATGTCTTGAGATGTTGCTTCAATATTTCCACGTGTAGGTATTATAGCTGCTGGCCTACGCAGGAAAGTGCTGTTTGAAGGAATGCTTACAAGCCTGCTGCTGCCTACCCCCACTCAATCAGACTGCTCTATCAAATCATATACTTAATTATAATATAATAACACACAGAAATACGATCCGTGGTCAAATCCGGAAACTATCATTTCAAAAACAAAATGTTTATTCTTTCAGTGAAATACGTAACCGTTCCGTATTGTATCTAATGGGTGGCATCCTTAAGTCTAAATATTGTTGTTACATTGCACAACCTTCACTGTTATGTCATAATTACGTAACATTCTGGCAAATTAATTACGGTCTTTGTTAGGAAGAAATGGTAATGTAATAATAATAATAAATGCCATTTAGCAGACGCTTTTATCCAAAGCGACTTACAGTCATGTGTGCATACATTCTACGTATGGGTGGTCCCATACGGGATCGAACCCACTACCCTGGCGTTACAAGCGCCATGCTCTACCAACTGAGCTACAGAAGGACCACATGGTCCACATGGTCCTCATATAGTTCGCAACGAGCCAGGCGACGCACACTGCTGCATATACCCTGACCTGACTCTGTTGCACAGAACGCAAGAGAAAAGTGACACAATTTCCCTAGTTAAAAGAAATTAATGTTAGCAGGCAATATGAACTAAATATGCAGGTTTAAAAATATCTACTTGTGGAGTGCAATGTAATCGGCCATGATCAGTGTCCAAAAATGCAGATAACTGATTGTTATGAAAACTTGAAATCGGCCCTAATTAATCGGCCATTCCAATTAATCAGTTGAACTTTACTGCACGTGATGGAAGAATGCACTGTGCATGCAGAGGTTTGCAATTCCATTGAATTGGGGATCGTTTAACCAAAATATGCCACAAGACCTAGAATTGCCTTGTGTGTATCACACAAAAAAGGTTCATTATAATAAGCTAACTTCTTTGATGAATTTAAGCAAAATTCCCCAAATTCCCGGGCTTGACTTCCCATGGAAAATTTCAGAGCCTTTGCAACCCTACATCTAATCAGACCGAAAAACTCCCTCACACATACAAACTACCACAAGCACACGCACCCAATGAAAGTAAGCATTTTGTTGGACAGTGTATACCATTTGTATCCTGTTCATGCGACTAACAAAACCTGAAACGCATGCGTGCGCACAAACCGACCTTGATGATGACAGCGTGTGCAGGCAGGTTGACTCCCCAGGCCAGTGTGGCAGTACAGCACAGAACCTTGAGGTAACCCCTGGAGAACATGCTCTCCATCAGGCTACGGTCAGCACGCAGCATCCCAGCGTGGTGGATCCCAAAACCATCTGGGAACATCTCCTTCATCTGCTTGTTCCTGGAACGCTGGATCTGGGGGAGAGAAGGAAAGAGGGGGAACAGTCAGAGGTGGGAGGGAAGGATCGAGAGAACACAATCAGGAGGGAAGGAGAGAGAGGGAACAGTCAGAGGTGGGAGGGAAGGATCGAGAGAACACAATCAGGAGGGAAGGAGAGAGAGGGAACAGTCAGAGGTGGTAGGGAAGGAGAGAGAGAACACAATCAGGAGGGAAGGAGAGAGAGGGAACAGTCAGAGGTGGGAGGGAAGGAGAGAGAGGGAACAACCAGGAGGGAAGGAGAGAGAGGGAACAATCAGAGGTGGGAGGGAAGGAGAGAGAGAACACAATCAGGAGGGAAGGAAGGAGAGAGAGAACACAATCAGGAGGGAAGGAGAGAGAGAGGGAACAGTCAGAGGTGGGAGGGAAGGAGAGAGAGAACACAATCAGGAGGGAAGGAGAGAGAGAGGGAACAGTCAGAGGTGGGAGGGAAGGAGAGAGAGAACACAATCAGGAGGGAAGGAGAGAGAGAGGGAACAGTCAGAGGTGGGAGGGAAGGAGAGAGAGAACACAATCAGGAGGGAAGGAGAGAGAGAGAGGGAACAGTCAGAGGTGGGAGGGAAGGATCGAGAGAACACAATCAGGAGGGAAGGAGAGAGAGGGAACAGTCAGAGGTGGGAGTGAAGGATCGAGAGAACACAATCAGGACGGAAGGAGAGAGAGGGAACAGTCAGAGAGAACACAATCAGGAGGGAAGGAGAGAGAGAGGGAACAGTCAGAGGTGGGAGGGAAGGATCGAGAGAACACTATCAGGAGGGAAGGAGAGAGAGGGAACAGTCAGAGGTGGGAGGGAAGGATCGAGAGAACACAATAAGGAGGGAAGGAGAGAGAGGGAACAGTCAGAGGTGGGAGGGAAGGAGAGAGGGAACAGTCAGAGGTGGGAGGGAAGGAGAGAGAGAACACAATCAGGAGGGAAGGAGAGAGAGGGAACAGTCAGAGGTGGGAGGGAAGGATCGAGAGAACACAATCAGGAGGGAAGGAGAGAGAGGGAACAGTCAGAGGTGGGAGTGAAGGATCGAGAGAACACAATCAGGACGGAAGGAGAGAGAGGGAACAGTCAGAGGTGGTAGGGAAGGAGAGAGAGAAACAATCAGGAGGGAAGGAGAGAGAGGGAACAGTCAGAGGTGGGAGGGAAGAGAGAGGGAACAACCAGGAGGGAAGGAGAGAGAGGGAACAATCAGAGGTGGGAGGGGAGAGAGAACACAATCAGGAGGGAGAGAGAGGGAACAGTCAGAGGTGGGAGGGAAGGAGAGAGAGAACACAATCAGGAGGTGGGAGGAAGGGAACAGTCAGAGGTGGGAGGGAAGAGAGAGAACACACAATCAGGAGGGTGGAGAGAGGGGTCAGAGGTGGGAGGGAAGAGAGAGAGAACACAATCAGGAGGGAAGGGAAGAGGAACAGTCAGAGGTGGGAGGGAAGGACAGAACACAATCAGGAGGAAGGAGAGAGAGGGAACAGTCAGAGGTGGGAGTGAAGGATCGAGAGAACACAATCAGGGGAAGGAGAGAGAGGGAACAGTCAGAGGTGGTAGGGAAGGAGAGAGAGAACACAATCAGGAGGGAAGGAGAGAGAGGGAACAGTCAGAGGTGGGAGGGAAGGAGAGAGAGGGACAGGAGGGACAACCAGGAGGGAAGGAGGAGAACAACCAGGAGAGGGAACAATCAGAGGTGGGAGGGAAGGAGAGAGAGAACACAATCAGGAGGGAAGGAGAGAGAGAGGGAACAGTCAGAGGTGGGAGGGAAGGAGAGAGAGAACACTATCAGGAGGGAAGGAGAGAGAGGGAACAGTCAGAGGTGGGAGGGAGGGAAGGAGGAGGGAAGGAGAGGAGGGAACAGTCAAGGTGGGAGGGGAGAGGGAACAGTCAGAGGTGGGAGGAGAGAGAGGGAACAATCAGGAGGGGGAAGGGAACAATCAGGAGGGAAGGAGAGAGAGGGAACAATCAGAGGTGGGAGGGAAGGAGAGATAGAACACAATCAGGAGGGAAGGAGAGAGAGGGAACAGTCAGGAGGAAAGGAGAGAGAGGGAACAATCAGGAGGGAAGGAGAGAGAGGGAACAATCAGGAGGGAAGGAGAGAGAGGGAACAATCAGAGGTGGGAGGGAAGGAGAGATAGAACACAATCAGGAGGGAAGGAGAGAGAGGGAACAATCAGGAGGGAAGGAGAGAGGGAACAATCAGGAGGGAAGGAGAGAGAGGGAACAATCAGGAGGGAAGGGAAGGGAACAATCAGGAGGGAAGGAGAGAAGGGAACAATCAGGAGGGAAGGAGGGAACAAAGGAAGGAGAGGGAACAATCAGGAGGGAAGGAACACAATCAGGTGGGAGGGAAGGAGAGAGAGAACACAATCAGGAGGGAAGGAGAGGGAACAATCAGGAGGGAAGGAGAGAGAGAACACAATCAGGAGGGAAGGAGCGAGAGAACACAATCAGGAGGGAAGGAGAGAGAGAACACAATCAGGAGGGAAGGAGAGAGAGAACACAATCAGGAGGGAAGGAAAGAGAGAACCAATCAGCACAGCCTGGGTATGTAGAAGAGAGGGAGAAGGATGGAGAGGGAGTATTGCTTTAACAAGTACTTTGGCATTGCTGACGACCTCCAAGCTTTATGACTGTGTCCTTACTCAGACCCAACTCCCCACTGCAGCTGCTAGAGGGCACCATCAAGGTGTCCAGACTACTACCCAATAATCACACATCTGTAGAGTCGTTCAGACAGATCTATAAAACAGCTGTTGTATTGATCCTGCTGGGCCAGTATCAGTCAGTGTCCTTTAGTACCTGATAAAACACTGCAACCCTAAGTTGAGGTTTTATTTCAGTTTTAATAGCGGCTTCACTGTTAGTTTAAGGATCAGTAATTTAACTGAAGGCAACTACATTTAATTTTTACCCTTGTTTCAAGTATAGACATATGCAGCACGTACACACACACGCGTACACACACACACACACACACACACACACACACACACACACACACACACACACACACACACACACACACACACACACACACACACACACACACACACACACACACACACACACACACACACAGCTGATTGAGATGTGTGTGTGTTGACAGGCAGAGAGGTGAGGTGGTGACCTGGCCAGGCAGTAATAATGGCCTGCTCATCAGATAGCTTTATCTCTCACTGGACAACTAAATGGAGGTCAGAGAGAGAGCACAGAGGAAAAAGCCCATTATAGCTAGCATCTGTCTGTGTGTGTGTGTGTGTGTGGTTGAGGGAGAGAAAGTGTTTGTGTGTACAGTACATGGGCCAAATTGCACATTGACTCCCACTCTAATTTAAATACCAACTGTGTTTCCTGAACACCTGATTTACTTAACAAAAGGCGCATCTCAATAGGTGGTCCAGGTATGTCATGATAAGTGGGGGGGTTGGCCTTCTTTTCTTCTCTAGTGCCCCTCTATTGTTCCTCAAGCAAGGGGGAGGCCGATGACATCACAGTTTCCCATTAAACTCCTTGAATGCCCTACTCCTTGGACTTTGTAGTTGTGCCTAAAAAACACATTTGTGCTCAAAACATGTATATTTTTCTACCCTTTAGTGTGTGTACTTAGGATATCGCTTTTCAACAGTAAAAGTAAAAAAAATGCCTGAAGGACGTCTTTAACAAGTGGCTCTTCACAAACAAGGCTTTTCTTCAAACTATTATTTACAGACAATGAATACACTGCTTATCTAAACAAGTTCTCCATTCATGTTCCTCAACCACCTTACCTACTAAACCCTCACAACAGTGTGTGTCTAAGAAAGTATCCCTGTGGAGAATGTCTTTCAATAAACATCATGCATGCTAATGTGGTATAGGGGTATTACACTATCTGGCCAGTTTATTATGTACACCACCCCGTTCGCGAAAATGGTTCGCTCCTACAGACAGTGAGTCAAGTGGCCTTGGCCTGCGATATAATGCAGGCGTACTTGTTCTCAACTGGCCTACCTGGTTAAATAAAGGTGAAATAAAAAAAGGAGGCATTCAGTTACTGTTCAATTGAACTTTAGAATGGGCAAAACTAGTGACCTCAGCGACTTTGAGCGCGGTATGATATTCGGTGCCACGCGTGCAGCTTTCAGTATCTCAGAAACGGCCGGCCTCCTGGGCTTTTCACGCAGGAAGGCAGTCCTGTGGGTGAACACAGCTCGTTGACGTGAGGTCGAAGGAAAACGGCAAGAATCACGCAAGCTAACAGGCAGGCCACAAACAGGCAAATACAGTGCCTTGCGAAAGTATTCGGCACCCTTGAACTTTGCGACCTTTTGCCACATTTCAGGCTTCAAAGATAAAGACATAAAACTGTATTTTTTTGTGAAGAATCCACAACAAGTGGGACACAATCATGAAGTGGAACGACATTTATTGGATATTTCGAACTTTTTTAACAAATCAAAAACTGAAAAATTGGGCGTGCAAAATTATTCTGCCCCTTTACTTTTAGTGCAGCAAACTCTCTCCAGAAGTGAGGATCTCTGAATGATCCAATGTTGACCTAAATGACTAATGATGATAAATACAATCCACCTGTGTGTAATCAAGTCTCCGTATAAATTCACCTGCACTGCGATAGTCTCAGAGGTCCGTTAAAAGCACAGAGAGCATCATGAAGAACAAGGAACACACCAGGCAGGTCCGAGTTACTGTTGTGAAGAAGTTTAAAGCCGGATTTGGATACAAAAAGATTTCCCAAGCTTTAAACATCCCAAGGAGCACTGTGCAAGCGATAATATTGAAATGGAAGGAGTATCAGACCACTGCAAATCTACCAAGACCTGGCCGTCCCTCTAAACTTTCAGCTCATACAAGGAGAAGACTGATCAGAGATGCAGTCAAGAGGCCCATGATCACTCTGGATGAACTGCAGAGATCTACAGCTGAAGTGGGAGACTCTGTCCATAGGACAACAATCAGTCGTATATTGCACAAATCTGGCCTTTATGGAAGAGTGGCATGAAGAAAGCCATTTCTTAAAGATATCCATAAAAAGTGTCGTTTAAAGTTTGCCACAAGCCACCTGGGAGACACACCAAACATGTGGAAGAAGGTGCTCTGATCAGATGAAACCAAAATTGAACTTTTTGGCAACAATGCAAAATGTTATGTTTGGCGTAAAAGCAACACAGCTCATCACCCTGAACACACCATCCCCACTGTCAAACATGGTGGTGGCAGCATCATGGTTTGGGCCTGCTTTTCTTCAGTAGGGACAGGGAGGATGGATAAAATTGATGGCAAGATGGATGGAGCCAAATACAGGACCATTCTGGTAGAAAACCTGATGGAGTCTGCAAAAGACCTGAGACTGGGACGGAGATTTGTCTTCCAACAAGACAATGATCCAAAACATAAAGCAAAATCTACAATGGAACGGTTCAAAAATAAACATATCCAGGTGTTAGAATGGCCAAGTCAAAGTCCAGACCTGAATCCAATCGAGAATCTGTGGAAAGAACTGAAAACTGCTGTTCACAAATGCTCTCCATCCAACCTCACTGAGCTCGAGCTGTTTTGCAAGGAGGAATGGGAAAACTTTTCAGTCTCTCGATGTGCAAAACTGATAGAGACATACCCCAAGCGACTTACAGCTGTAATCGCAGCAAAAGGTGGCGCTACAAAGTATTAACTTAAGGGGGCTGAATAATTTTGCACGTCCAATTTTTCCGTTTTTGATTTGTAAAAAAAGTTTGAAATATCCAATAAATGTCATTTCACTTCATTATTGTGTCCCACTTATTGTTGATTCTTCACAAAAAATACAGTTTTATATCTTTATGTTTGAAGCCTGAAATGTGGCAAAAGGTCGCAAAGTTCAAGGGGGCCGAATACTTTCGCAAGGCACTGTAACTGTGCATTACAACAGTGGTATGCAGAACAGCATGTCGGAACACACAACTTGTCACTCCTTGTCACGGATTGGCTACACCAGGTTCCACTCCTATCAGCTAAAAACAAGAAGAAGTGGCTCCAGTGGGCACCAACACTGGACATGCCCTAAATAATTCAGGCTGTTCTGGAGCTAAAGGGGGGCCCGACCCGGTATTAGATGTGTATACCTAAGTGTGTGTGTGTGAGTTTGCGAGAGAGAAAGATAGAGTTCCAAAAGTAAGCATCCAGGAGCGGCCAAGCCTGAGGCGTCAGAGCACTGTACACACACACTACCACGGCTCCAACTAGACACACACACACCACTGCAACCACGCAGACACACACACCACTGCAACCACGACAGACACACACACACACACACCACTGCAACCACGCAGACAGACACACACACCACTGCAACCACGCAGACAGACACACACACACCACTGCAACCACGCAGACAGACACACACACCACTGCAACCACGCAGACAGACACACACACCACTGCAACCACGCAGACAGACAGACAGACAGACAGACCACTGCAACCATGCAGACAGACACACACACCACTGCAACCACGCAGACAGACAGACAGACAGACAGACAGACACACACACCACTGCAACCACGCAGACAGACACACACACACCGCTGCAACCACGCAGACAGACACACACCACTGCAACCACGCAGACAGACAGACAGACACACCACTGCAACCACGCAGACAAACAGACAGACAGACACACCACTGCAACCACGCAGACAGACAGACAGACACACCACTGCAACCACGCAGACAGACAGACAGACAGACAGACACACCACTGCAACCACGCAGACAGACAGACAGACAGACACACCACTGCAACCACGCAGACAGACACACACACCACTGCAACCACGCAGACAGACACACACACCACTGCAACCACGCAGACAGACAGACAGACACACCACTGCAACCACGCAGACAGACAGACAGACACACACACCACTGCAACCACGCAGACAGACAGACACACCACTGCAACCACGCAGACAGACAGACACACCACTGCAACCACGCAGACAGACAGACACACCACTGCAACCACGCAGACAGACACACACACCACTGCAACCACGCAGACAGACAGACAGACACACACACCACTGCAACCACGCAGACAGACAGACACACCACTGCAACCACGCAGACAGACAGACAGACCACTGCAGGCAGACAGGCAGGCAGGCAGGCAGGCAGGCAGGCAGGCAGGCAGGCAGGCAGGCAGGCAGACACCACTACAACCACACAGACAGACAGACAGACAGACAGACAGACAGACAGACAGACAGACAGACAGACAGACAGACAGACAGACAGACAGACAGACACCACTACAACCACGCAGACAGACAGACAGACAGACACCACTACAACCACGCAGACAGACAGACAGACAGACAGACAGACAGACAGACAGACAGACAGACACACCACTACAACCACACAGACAGACAGACAGACAGACACACACACCACTACAACCACGCCGACAGACAGACAGACAGACACACACACCACTACAACCACGCCGACAGACAGACAGACAGACAGACAGGCAGGCAGGCACACACCACTACAACCACGCAGACAGACAGACAGACAGACAGACAGACAGACAGACAGACAGACAGACAGACAGACAGACAGACAGACAGACAGACAGACACCACTACAACCACGCAGACAGACAGACTCACACACCACTACAACCACGCCGACAGACAGACAGACAGACAGACAGACACACACCACTACAACCACGACAGACAGACAGACAGACAGACACAGACAGACAGACAGACAGACAGACGCACATCACTGCCACGGCTCCAACTAGACACACACACACACATCACTACCACGGCTCCAACTAGACACACACACACACACATCACTACCACGGCTCCAACTAGACACACACACACACATCACTACCACGGCTCCAACTAGACACACACACACACCACATCACTACCACGGCTCCAACTAGACACACACACACACACACACACACACACACACACACACACACACACACACACACACACACACACACACACACACACACACACACACACACACACACACACACACACACACACACACACCACCACGGCTCCAACTAGACACACACACACACCACGGCTCCAGCTAGACAAACACACACCACTACCACGGCTCCAACTAGACACACACACACACACCCACACCCACACCCACACACACCACCACGGATCCAACTAAACATACACACACACACCACCACCACCACGGCTCCAACTAGACACACGCACATCACTACCACGGCTCCAACTAGACACACACACACCACTACCACGGCCCCAACTAGACACACACACCACTACCACGGCCCCAACTAGACACACACACACCACTACCACGGCTCCAACTCGACACACACACCACCACCACGGCTCCAACTAGACACACACACACCACGGCTCCAACTAGACACACACACCACTACCACGGCTACAACTAGACACACTCACCACTACCACGGCTCCAACTAGACACACACACACACACACACAACCACGGCTCCAACTAGACACACACACCACTACCACGGCTCCAACTAGACACACACACACCACTACCACGGCTCCAACTAGACACACACCGTTAAGCACAGCCATTGATGTGAATGAACCAGACGGTGTCAATATGACACCGGTTGTATATCATGTTAGGGCTCGGTAAAACTGACATCAAACTCCACACACAACACAACTAGCTAAAAGTCAACTGCCTGTGCAAGTGATATAAAAGCAAGATCAACAATTAGGATGCAATGTCCCTGTACAAACATACAGCACATAGCCCTGACTCCATTGGACTGTCCTGTGACTCTCTACTCTATACTGATGCACTAGGCAGTACTACCATCACTCCATTCTCTGTAACACTGCCAGCTCTTGTTATTCAGATCTACATAACTAGCTCCCTCCACCACCGGCCAACAGTAATACCCACGAGCACAACTCAGCAATGAAGTGTTCATTTACTTAGCTAGATTGTGACAGACAGGATGGTTAATTGTTGATTTAATTTGGCCAGCCCTTAATAGTCATAATGTTTGGCCACTTACTTTGACAGGCTTTTAACACTGGATGAGCTGAAAGAGTGGGCGGAGGAGCTGACGGACTGAGCAGGTGGGCGGAGGAGCTGACGGACTGAGCAGGTGGGCGGAGGAGCTGACGGACTGAGCGGGTGGGCGGAGGAGCTGACGGACTGAGCGGATGGGCGGAGGAGCTGACGGACTGAGCGGGTGGGCGGAGGAGCGGAGGAGCTGACAGACTGAGCGGGCGGGCGGAGGACCTGACGGACTGAGCGGGTGGGCGGAGGAGCTGACAGACTGAGCTGGTGGGCGGAGGAGCTGACGGACTGAGCGGGTGGGCGGAGGAGCTGACGGACTGAGCGGGTGGGCGGAACGGAGAGCTGACAGACTGAGCGGGCGGGCGGAGGACCTGACGGACTGAGCGGGGAGGAGGAGCGGAGGAGCTGACAGACTGAGCGGGGAGGAGGAGCGGAGGAGCTGACAGACTGAGCGGGGAGGAGGAGCGGAGGAGCTGACAGACTGAGCGGGGAGGAGGAGCGGAGGAGCTGACAGACTGAGCGGGGAGGAGGAGCGGAGGAGCTGACAGACTGAGCGGGGAGGAGGAGCGGAGGAGCTGACAGACTGAGCGGGGAGGAGGAGCGGAGGAGCTGACAGACTGAGCGGGCGGGCGGAGGACCTGACAGACTGAGCGGGGAGGAGGAGCGGAGGAGCTGACAGACTGAGCGGGGAGGAGGAGCGGAGGAGCTGACAGACTGAGCGGGGAGGAGGAGCGGAGGAGCTGACAGACTGAGCGGGCGGGCGGAGGACCTGACGGACTGAGCGGGGAGGAGAGCGGAGGAGCTGACAGACTGAGCACGGAGGACCACGGACTGAGCGGGGAGGAACGGAGGACTGACAGACTGAGCGGGGAGGAGGACGGAGGAGCTGACGGACTGAGCGGGGGCGGAACTAAACTGACGGACTGAGCGGGTGGGCGGAGGAGCTGACAGACTGAGCTGGTGGGCGGAGGACTGACGGACTGAGCGGATGGGCGGAGGAGCTGACGGACTGAGCGGGTGGGCAGCTGACAGACTGAGCTGGTGGGCGGAGGAGCTGACGGACTGAGCGGATGGACGGAGGAGCTGACGGACTGAGCGGGTGGGCGGACTGACGGACTGAGCGGGTGGGCGGAGGACTACGGACTGAGCGGGTGGGCGGACAGGAGCTGACAGACTGAGCGGGCGGGCGGAGGACCACGGACTGAGCGGGGAGGAGGAGCGGACAGCACACAGACTGAGCGGGAGGAAGCGGAGGAGCTGACAGACTGAGCGGGAGGAGGAGCGGAGGAGCTGACAGACTGAGCGGGGAGGAGGAGCGGAGGAGCTGACAGACTGAGCGGGAGGAGGACGGAGGAGCTGACAGACTGAGCGGGGAGGACCAGGAGCTGACAGACTGAGCGGGGGAGGAGGAGCGGAGGAGCTGACAGACTGAGGCGGGGAGGAGGAGCGGAGGAGCTGACAGACTGAGCAGGAGGAGCGGAGGAGCTGACGGACTGAGCGGGAGGAGGAGCGGAGGAGCACGGACTGAGCGGGTGGGCGGAGGAGCACGGACTGAGCGGGTGGGCGGAGGGCTCCAACTGAGCTGGGCGGAGAGCTGACAGACTGAGCTGGTGGGCGGAGGAGCTGGACGGACTGAGCGGGTGGGCGGAGGAGCTGACGGACTGAGCGGGTGGGCGGAGGGCTGACGGACTGAGCGGGTGGGCGGAGAGCTGACAGACTGAGCTGGTGGGCGGAGGAGCTGACGGACTGAGCGGATGGGCGGAGGAGCTGACGGACTGAGCGGGTGGGCGGAGGAGCTGACGGACTGAGCGGGTGGGCGGAGGAGCTGACGGACTGAGCGGGTGGGCGGAGGAGCGGAGGAGCTGACAGACTGAGCGGGCGGGCGGAGGACCTGACGGACTGAGCGGGGAGGAGGAGCGGAGGAGCTGACAGACTGAGCGGGGAGGAGGAGCGGAGGAGCTGACAGACTGAGCGGGGAGGAGGAGCGGAGGAGCTGACAGACTGAGCGGGGAGGAACTAGCGGAACTGACAGACTGAGCGGGGAGGAGCGGAGGAGCTGACAGACTGAGCGGGGAGGAGGAGCGGAGGAGCTGACAGACTGAGCGGGCAGGATGTCGGACTGAGCGGGAGGAGTAGCGGAGGAGCTGACAGACTGAGCGGGGAGGAGGAGCGGAGGACCTGACGGACTGAGCGGGAGGACTGTCCTGACAGACTGAGCGGGGAGGAGGAGCGGAGGAGCTCGGACTGATGCACGGGCGGGCGGAGGAGCTGACCGGACTGAGCGGGCGGGGCGGAGGAGCTGAAGACTGAGCGGGCGGAGGAGCTGACAGACTGAGCGGGCGGAGGAGCTGACAGACTGAGCGGGCGGAGGAGCTGACAGCCTGAGCGGGCGGAGGAGCTGACAGCCTGAGCGGGCGGAGGAGCTGACAGCCTGAGCGGGCGGAGGAGCTGACAGCCTGAGCGGGCGGAGGAGATGACAGCCTGAGCGGGCGGAGGAGATGACAGACTGAGCGGGCGGAGGAGATGACAGACTGAGCGGGCGGAGGAGATGACAGACTGAGCGGGCGGAGGAGATGACAGACTGAGCGGGCGGAGGAGATGACAGACTGAGCGGGCGGAGGAGATGACAGACTGAGCGGGCGGAGGAGATGACAGACTGAGCGGGCGGAGGAGCTGACAAACTGAGCGGGCGGAGGAGCTGACAGACTGAGCGGGCGGAGGAGATGACGGATTGAGCGGGTGGGCGGAGGAGCTGACGGACTGAGCGGGTGGGCGGAGGAGCTGACGGACTGAGCGGGTGGGCGGAGGAGCTGACGGACTGAGCGGGTGGGCGGAGGAGCTGGACTGAGCGGGTGGGCGGAGGAGCTGACAGACTGAGCGGGTGGGCGGAGGAGCTGACGGACTGAGCGGGAGGGCGGAGGAGCTGACGGACTGAGCGGGTGGGCGGAGGAGCTGACGGACTGAGCGGGGGGGCGGAGGAGCTGACGGACTGAGCGGGGGGCGGAGGAGCGGACTGAGCGGGTGGGCGGAGGAGCTGACAGACTGAGCTGGTGGGCGGAGGGACGGACTGAGCGGATGGGCGGAGGAGCTGACAGACTGAGCGGGTGGGCGGAGGAGGAGGACTGAGCGGGTGGGCGGAGGAGCTGACAGACTGAGCGGGGGAGGAGGAGCGGAGGAGCTGACAGACTGAGCGGGGGGAGGAGCGGAGGAGCTGACAGACTGAGCGGGGGAGGAGGAGCGGAGGAGCTGGCAGACTGAGCGGGGAGGAGGAGCGGAGGAGCTGGCAGACTGAGCGGGGAGGAGGAGCGGAGGAGCTGACAGACTGAGCGGGGGGGAGGAGCGGAGGAGCTGACAGACTGAGCGGGGGGGGAGCGGAGGAGCTGACGGACTGAGCGAGCGAGCGGGCGGAGGAGCTGACGGACTGAGCGGGTGGGCGGAGGAGCGGAGGAGCTGACGGACTGAGCGGGCGGGCGGAGGAGCTGACGGACTGAGCGGGCGGGCGGAGGAGCTGACAGACTGAGCGGAGGAGCGGAGGAGCTGACAGACTGAGCGGGCGGGCGGAGGCTGACGGACTGAGCGGGGGCGGAGGAGCTGACAGACTGAGCGGGGGGCGGAGGAGCTGACAGACTGAGCGGGGCGGAGGAGCTGACAGACTGAGCGGGGAGCGGGCGGAGGAGCTGACAGACTGAGCGGGGAGGAGGGGCGGAGGAGCTGACAGACTGAGCGGGCGGAGGAGCGGACAGCTGACAGACTGAGCGGGCGGAGGAGCTGACGGACTGAGCGGGGAGGAGGAGCGGAGGAGCTGACAGACTGAGCGGGCGGAGGAGCTGACAGACTGAGCGGGGGCGGAGGAGCTGACAAACTGAGCGGGCGGAGGAGCTGACGGACTGAGCGGGCGGAGGAGCTGACGGACTGAGCGGGCGGGGCGGAGGAGCTGACAGACTAAGCGGGCGAAGGAGCTGACAGACTGAGCGGGCGGAGGAGCTGACAGACTGAGCGGGCGGAGGAGCTGACAGACTGAGCGGGCGGAGGAGCTGACAGACTGAGCGGGCGGAGGAGCTGACAGACTGAGCGGGCGGAGGAGCTGACAGACTGAGCGGGCGGAGGAGCTGACAGACTGAGCGGGCGGAGGAGCTGACAGACTGAGCGGGCGGAGGAGCTGACAGACTGAGCGGGCGGAGGAGCTGACAGACTGAGCGGGCGGAGGAGCTGACAGCCTGAGCGGGCGGAGGAGCTGACAGACTGAGCGGGCGGAGGAGCTGACAGACTGAGCGGGCGGAGGAGATGACAGACTGAGCGGGCGGAGGAGCTGACAGACTGAGCGGGTGGGCGGAGGAGCTGACAGACTGAGCGGGTGGGCGGAGGAGCTGACAGACTGAGCGGGCGGAGGAGCTGACAGACTGAGCGGGCGGCGGAGCTGACAGACTGAGCGGGTGGGCGGAGGAGCTGACAGACTGAGCGGGCGGAGGAGATGACAGACTGAGCGGGCGGAGGAGATGACAGACTGAGCGGGCGGAGGAGCTGACAGACTGAGCGGGCGGAGGAGATGACGGATTGAGCGGATGGGCGGAGGAGCTGACGGACTGAGCGGGTGGGCGGAGGAGCTGACGGACTGAGCGGTGGGCGGAGGAGCTGACGGACTGAGCGGGTGGGCGGAGGAGCTGACAGACTGAGCGGGTGGGCGGAGGAGCTGACAGACTGAGCGGGTGGGCGGAGGAGCTGACGGACTGAGCGGGTGGGCGGAGGAGCTGACGGACTGAGCGGGTGGGCGGAGGAGCTGACGGACTGAGCGGGGGGGGAGGGCGGAGGAGCTGACAGACTGAGCGGGGGAGGAGGAGCGGAGGAGCTGACAGACTGAGCGGGGGAGGGGAGCGGAGGAGCTGACAGACTGAGGGGAGGAGGAGCGGAGGAGCTGACAGACTGAGCAGGGGGGCGGAGGAGCTGACGGACTGAGCGGGCGGGCGGAGGAGCTGACGGACTGAGCGGGGGGCGGAGGAGCTGACAGACTGAGCTGGTGGGGGGAGGAGCTGACAGACTAATGAGCGGACTGGGCGGGCGGAGGAGCTGACGGACTGAGCGGGCGGTGGGCGGAGGAGCGGAGGAGCTGACAGACTGAGCGGGCGGAGGGCTGACAGACTGAGCGGGCGGAGGAGCTGACAGACTGAGCGGGGGGGAGCTGACAGACTGAGCGGGCGGAGGAGCTGACAGACTGAGCGGGGGAGGGCTGACAGACTGAGCGGGCGGAGGAGCTGACAGACTGAGCGGGCGGAGGAGCTGACAGACTGAGCGGGCGGAGGAGCTGACAGACTGAGCGGGCGGAGGAGCTGACAGACTGAGCGGGCGGAGGAGCTGACAGACTGAGCGGGCGGAGGAGCTGACAGACTGAGCGGGCGGAGGAGCTGACAGACTGAGCGGGCGGAGGAGCTGACAGACTGAGCGGGCGGAGGAGCTGACAGACTGAGCGGGCGGAGGAGCTGACAGACTGAGCGGGCGGAGGAGCTGACAGACTGAGCGGGCGGAGGAGCTGACAGACTGAGCGGGCGGAGGAGCTGACAGACTGAGCGGGCGGAGGAGCTGACAGACTGAGCGGGCGGAGGAGCTGACAGACTGAGCGGGCGGAGGAGCTGACAGACTGAGCGGGCGGAGGAGCTGACAGACTGAGCGGGCGGAGGGGCAGGAGGAGGAGCTGACAGACTGAGCGGGCGGAGGAGCTGACAGACTGAGCGGGCGGAGGAGCTGACAGACTGAGCGGGCGGAGGAGCTGACAGACTGAGCGGGCGGAGGAGCTGACAGACTGAGCGGGCGGAGGAGCTGACAGACTGAGCGGGCGGAGGAGCTGACAGACTGAGCGGGCGGAGAGCTGAGACTGGGCGGGCGGAGGAGCTGACAGACTGAGCGGGCGGGGGGCGACAGACTGAGCGGGCGGAGAGCTGACAGACTGGGCGGGCGGAGGAGCTGACAGACTGAGCGGGCGGAGGAGCTGACAGACTGAGCGGGCGGAGAGCTGACAGACTGAGCGGGCGGAGGAGCTGACAGACTGAGCGGGCGGAGGAGCTGACAGACTGAGCGGGCGGAGGAGCTGACAGACTGAGCGGGCGGAGGAGCTGACAGACTGAGCGGGCGGAGGAGATGACAGACTGAGCGGGCGGGCGGAGGAGATGACAGACTGAGCGGGCGGGCGGAGGAGATGACAGACTGAGCGGGCGGGCGGAGGAGATGACAGACTGAGCGGGCGGAGGAGATGACAGACTGAGCGGGCGGAGGAGATGACAGACTGAGCGGGCGGAGGAGATGACAGATTGAGCGGGTGGGCGGAGGAGCTGACAGACTGAGCGGGCGGGCGGAGGAGCTGACAGACTGAGCGGGCGGAGGAGCTGACAGACTGAGCGGGCGGAGGAGATGACAGATTGAGCGGGTGGGCGGAGGAGATGACAGATTGAGCGGGTGGGCAGAGGAGCTGACAGACTGAGCGGGCGGGCGGAGGAGCTGACAGACTGAGCGGGCGGGCGGAGGAGCTGACAGACTTACAGCCACTTACTCACACTCTACTCCACTTTGGAGGGCTCTCTTTTTCCCCCTATCGTTCTTGCTCTTTCTCTCCCTTTGTGTGTCTGATCAAAACAATTCTGCTGGGTACAGTACATCCAGTACAGTATAAACAGTATGTAGGTCTATGTATGGGGTGGAGGGGTGTGTGTGTGCATGTGGCATGTGTTTACGTGCGTGAGTGAGTGAGAGCGAGCGAGCGAGCGAGTGAGAGAGAGAGTGAGAGTGAGTGAGTGAGAGAGAGAGAGAGAGAGAGAGAGAGAGAGAGAGAGAGAGAGAAGATGAAAGCCAGGCAGCCAGTGTGTGACAGCAGTTCTTTGTTTTCTCAGAGGGACACGGTGGGAGGCACAGCGGAACCACACACTCAACTCAGCCTTTTACAACCTGATGATGTAGCAATTAAACAGGACGACGAGAGAGTGGGTTGGTTTGCATGACCACGGTTACATGTTAGACCGGTCCCTCAGGCTACCAGACCACAAATGAGCTTTTACACTAAAATGTGTATTTTCCTTCGCAGAACTTTTCTTGCACCTGTCTGTCTATTTATCTACAGCACTGTATTACACATCCAGTCATCTTGTGGTTGTCAGTGTGTGAGTGTGTTACCTGTATCCGACTGTGTGTGCGTGTGTTTTCTCTGAGTGTGTTTCTGCCTCATTGCAGTTTATCACTCTTTAGTCTGCGCTATCAGCTTGGGCGTACAGTAGTGACAGATCGTCACGGCAACTCAGACATGTTCATAAGATCATCGGCGGTGTAAAAATAGCCCCAAACGAAGGCAAATATAGATATTAATGAGCGCGTTGAGGTCCTGTGTATCGGCAGGCGGGCGGCGTGGAGTCCCAGGTGGCCTAGCGTCTCCGCCGCGTCTGAACGTCTACAGAGCTAAACGCTTCCCTCCGACAGACACCCTGTCAACGCAGGACAGGACATGAAACCCCATCAAAGATACAGTACAGTGCAGAAGATGAAAGATACACTTCACCACCGCCACACCCCCCCTAGACTCCAGAGAGTGAGAGATAAAAAAAAAACAAGATGAGGGGGAGAGGAAGAGAGAGGGCTGGATAAGAGAGAAGGAAAGAGACAGTCATCATCCTTTCATCCACATCAATGGGCATCCATCCATCCACCCACCCATCGGAAATGCCTATTTCCTGTCTGCAGTCTACACTAGATCATCAGCACCTCTCAGTACCTCTCCACTAAATGAGGTTGGCCTTCGATACAAGTCAACATCTAAAACAAGCAGTAAACCACCCTGTCTACAGCTATACTGACTCAAACTGGCTCTCAGCACCATACAATAGACCTACACAATACATACTGGTGTACACGCCATAGACACCACTTCACTGACTAGAACAGATGGCTCTAAAGCCACGATGGACTCATGGCCATGGCTCTAAAACAGCTCAATCTGGGTTCACTGGGCTCAAAAGTAATACACTATATAGGGAATAGGGTGCCATTTGGGACTCATACCAAAAGAGGTGCGGAGGAGAGCTGTCCTTTCCTGCTGTACCCTAACCTGGCCACTAGGTGGCTCTTCATCCCCACAGCTGAGCCACTGTACTGTTTCTCTGGTGCTGGGTCGCTGTGACAGAGTACCTTTCATCTCACAGAGAGGACCCATCAAACTGGAGAGGACACGCTAGTGGGCTGTATGGGTGGAGTTCTCACACAGGCATACTCACCATGCACTCGTACACTGACACCACACACATATTATATGTGCACACACATGCGAGAGAACCCTTTTCAAAAGTAGTATGGCCAGGCCAACAGATGGTCTGACCATTTAAATGTTCCACTTAATGAGAAACTTTGACTCTTTCACTCTGATAGACATGATTTGCATAGACATGATGAACTAGCTCAATAAATAACCATTATTCCAGCAGCACTCTTTATTCTAGTGGCTGCATTAAGATATCTAAGCTAGATTGACAGCCTCTTCAACCCCCGAGTCAATTAATGAACATTATGAGAGAGAAAATATACTGGAATCACTTTTGACTTTTGAAAGGGTGGATAAATAATGCCAAATTATATAACTGACCTTAGAGGTGCTGTATACTCCACTACATATGCATACGGGAGATTAAAAATCACCTATAAATATTAATGTGGGCCAATTTCCCAGCACAAATAAGTCATGCATTATCTCTGTGTGGGCTTAGAGTGGAATCAGCCTCGTGCTCCCTTCCCCACTAATACAAGACTGACAGGTGCACGGACAAAGAGACAGACACGAGGACAGCAGGACAATGGAGGAGAGAGCTCAACTACTACTCTGGAGGTCCTTTGCTAACACTTCATTGTATGTTCTGCTTATTATCGTCTTAATAAGGCATTTGTAAATACTTTAACAATTAGAAGACTATAGCGTTTGTTGACACAGCATAAGTACATCTAAATGCACCCATTTATTACGCATAGCTTTAATCTGTATAAACCATGGAACAACCAGCTTTAATCTGTATAAACCATGGAACAACCAGGTTTAATCTGTATAAACCATGGAACAACCCGCTTTAATCATATACTGTATAAACCATGGAACAACCAGCTTTAATCTGTATAAACCATGGAACAACCCGCTTTAATCATATACTGTATAAACCATGGAACAACCAGCTTTAATCTGTATAAACCATGGAACAACCAGCTTTAATCTGTATAAACCATGGAACAACCCGCTTTAATCATATACTGTATAAACCATGGAACAACCAGCTTTAATCATATACTGTATAAACCATGGAACAACCTGCTTTAATCATATACTGTATAAACCATGGAATAACCAGCTTTAATCTGTATAAACCATGGAACAACCAGCTTTAATCTGTATAAACCATGGAACAACCCGCTTTAATCTGTATAAACCATGGAACAGCCCGCTTTAATCTGTATAAACCATGGAACAACCCGCTTTAATCTGTATAAACCATGGAATAACCCGCTTTAATCTGTATAAACCATGGAACAACCCGCTTTAATCATATACTGTATAAACCATGGAATAACCAGCTTTAATCTGTATAAATCATGGAACAACCCGCTTTAATCTGTATAAACCATGGAATAACCAGCTTTAATCTGTATAAACCATGGAACAACCAGCTTTAATCTGTATAAACCATTGAACAACCAGTTTTAATCTGTATAAACCATGGAACAACCCGCTTTAATCATATACTGTATAAACCATGGAATAACCAGCTTTAATCTGTATAAATCATGGAACAACCCGCTTTAATCTGTATAAACCATGGAATAACCAGCTTTAATCTGTATAAACCATGGAACAACCAGCTTTAATCTGTATAAACCATTGAACAACCAGTTTTAATCTGTATAAACCATGGAACAACCAGCTTTAATCTGTATAAACCATGGAACAACCCGCTTTAATCATATACTGTATAAACCATGGAATAACCAGCTTTAATCTGTATAAACCATGGAACAACCAGCTTTAATCTGTATAAACCATGGAATAACCAGCTTTAATCTGTATAAACAATGGAACAACCAGCTTTAATCTGTATAAACCATGAAACAACCAGCTTTAATCTGTATAAACAATGGAACAACCAGCTTTAATCTGTATAAACCATGAAACAACCAGCTTTAATCTGTATAAACAATGGAACAACCAGCTTTAATCTGTATAAACCATGAAACAACCAGCTTTAATCTGTATAAACCATGAAACAACCAGCTTTAATCTGTATAAACAATGGAACAACCAGCTTTAATCTGTATAAACCATGAAACAACCAGCTTTAATCTGTATAAACAATGGAACAACCAGCTTTAATCTGTATAAACCATGAAACAACCAGCTTTAATCTGTATAAACCATGAAACAACCAGCTTTAATCTGTATAAACCATGAAACAACCAGCTTTAATCTGTATAAACAATGGAACAACCAGCTTTAATCTGTATAAACCATGAAACAACCAGCTTTAATCTGTATAAACAATGGAACAACCAGCTTTAATCTGTATAAACCATGAAACAACCAGCTTTAATCTGTATAAACAATGGAACAACCAGCTTTAATCTGTATAAACCATGAAACAACCAGCTTTAATCTGTATAAACCATGAAACAACCAGCTTTAATCTGTATAAACCATGAAACAACCAGCTTTAATCTGTATAAACCATGGAACAACCAGCTTTAATCTGTATAAACCATGAAACAACCAGCTTTAATCTGTATAAACCATGAAACAACCAGCTTTAATCTGTATAAACCATGAAACAACCAGCTTTAATCTGTATAAACCATGAAACAACCAGCTTTAATCTGTATAAACCATGGAACAACCTGCTTTAATCTGTATAAACCATGGAATAACCAGCTTTAATCTGTATAAACCATGGAACAACCAGCTTTAATCTGTATAAACCATGGAACAACCCGCTTTAATCTGTATAAACCATGGAACAACCCGCTTTAATCTGTATAAACCATGGAACAACCCGCTTTAATCTGTATAAACCATGGAATAACCAGCTTTAATCTGTATAAACCATGGAACAACCCGCTTTAATCATATACTGTATAAAACATGGAATAACCAGCTTTAATCTGTATAAATCATGGAACAACCCGCTTTAATCTGTATAAACCATGGAATAACCAGCTTTAATCTGTATAAACCATGGAACAACCAGCTTTAATCTGTATAAACCATTGAACAACCAGTTTTAATCTGTATAAACCATGGAACAACCAGCTTTAATCTGTATAAACCATGGAACAACCCGCTTTAATCATATACTGTATAAACCATGGAATAACCAGCTTTAATCTGTATAAACCATGGAACAACCAGCTTTAATCTGTATAAACCATGGAATAACCAGCTTTAATCTGTATAAACAATGGAACAACCAGCTTTAATCTGTATAAACCATGAAACAACCAGCTTTAATCTGTATAAACAATGGAACAACCAGCTTTAATCTGTATAAACCATGAAACAACCAGCTTTAATCTGTATAAACCATGAAACAACCAGCTTTAATCTGTATAAACAATGGAACAACCAGCTTTAATCTGTATAAACCATGAAACAACCAGCTTTAATCTGTATAAACCATGAAACAACCAGCTTTAATCTGTATAAACCATGAAACAACCAGCTTTAATCTGTATAAACAATGGAACAACCAGCTTTAATCTGTATAAACCATGAAACAACCAGCTTTAATCTGTATAAACAATGGAACAACCAGCTTTAATCTGTATAAACCATGAAACAACCAGCTTTAATCTGTATAAACCATGAAACAACCAGCTTTAATCTGTATAAACCATGGAACAACCAGCTTTAATCTGTATAAACCATGAAACAACCAGCTTTAATCTGTATAAACCATGAAACAACCAGCTTTAATCTGTATAAACCATGAAACAACCAGCTTTAATCTGTATAAACCATGAAACAACCAGCTTTAATCTGTATAAACCATGAAACAACCAGCTTTAATCTGTATAAACCATGAAACAACCACCTTTAATCTGTATAAACAATGGAACAACCAGCTTTAATCTGTATAAACCATGAAACAACCAGCTTTAATCTGTATAAACAATGGAACAACCAGCTTTAATCTGTATAAACCATGAAACAACCAGCTTTAATCTGTATAAACCATGAAACAACCAGCTTTAATCTGTATAAACAATGGAACAACCATCTTTAATCTGTATAAACCATGAAACAACCAGCTTTAATCTGTATAAACAATGGAACAACCAGCTTTAATCTGTATAAACCATGAAACAACCAGCTTTAATCTGTATAAACCATGAAACAACCAGCTTTAATCTGTATAAACCATGGAACAACCAGCTTTAATCTGTATAAACCATGAAACAACCAGCTTTAATCTGTATAAACCATGAAACAACCAGCTTTAATCTGTATAAACCATGAAACAACCAGCTTTAATCTGTATAAACCATGAAACAACCAGCTTTAATCTGTATAAACCATGAAACAACCAGCTTTAATCTGTATAAACCATGAAACAACCACCTTTAATCTGTATAAACAATGGAACAACCAGCTTTAATCTGTATAAACCATGAAACAACCAGCTTTAATCTGTATAAACAATGGAACAACCAGCTTTAATCTGTATAAACCATGAAACAACCAGCTTTAATCTGTATAAACCATGAAACAACCAGCTTTAATCTGTATAAACAATGGAACAACCAGCTTTAATCTGTATAAACCATGAAACAACCAGCTTTAATCTGTATAAACAATGGAACAACCAGCTTTAATCTGTATAAACCATGAAACAACCAGCTTTAATCTGTATAAACCATGAAACAACCAGCTTTAATCTGCATAAACCATGAAACAACCAGCTTTAATCTGTATAAACCATGAAACAACCAGCTTTAATCTGTATAAACCATGAAACAACCAGCTTTAATCTGTATAAACCATGAAACAACCAGCTTTAATCTGTATAAACCATGAAACAACCAGCTTTAATCTGTATAAACCATGAAACAACCAGCTTTAATCTGTATAAACCATGGAACAACCAGCTTTAATCTGTATAAACCATGAAACAACCAGCTTTAATCTGTATAAACAATGGAACAACCAGCTTTGAGATGGCCGCCTCGCTTCGCGTTCCTAGGAAACTATGCAGTTTTTTGTTTTTTTTACGTGTTATTTCTTACATTAGTACCCCAGGTCATCTTAGGTTTCATTACATACAGTCGAGAAGAACTACTGAATATAAGATCAGCGTCAACTCACCATCAGTACGACCAAGAATATGTTTTCCGCGACGCGGATCCTGTGTTCTGCCTTACAAACAGGACAACGGAATGGATCGCATGCAGCGACCCAAGGAAACGACTCCGAAAAAGAGGGAAACGCGGCGGTGTTCTGGTCAGACTCCGGAAAAGGGCACATCGCGCACCACTTCCCAGTATTCTTCTTGCCAATGTCCAGTCTCTCGACAACAAGGTTGATGAAATCCGAGCAAGGGTGGCATTCCAGAGGGACATCAGAGACTGCAACGTTCTCTGCTTTACGGAGACATGGCTTACTGGGAAAACGCTATCCAGGGCGGTACAGCCAACGGGTTTCTCCACGCATCGCGCCGACAGAAACAAACATCTCTCTGGTAAGAAGAGTGGAGGGGGCGTATGCCTCATGACTAACGGGACATGGTGTGATGAAGAAAACATACAGGAAATCAAATCCTTCTGTTCACCTGATTTAGAATTCCTCACAATCAAATGTAGACCGCATTATCTTCCAAGAGAATTCTCTTCGATTATAATCACAGCCGTATATATCCCCCCCCAAGCAGACACATCGATGGCTCTGAACAAACTTTATTTAACTCTTTGCAAACTGGAAAACATTTATCCGGAGGCTGCATTCATTGTAGCTGGGGATTTTAACAAAGCCAATCTGAAAACAAGACTCCCTAAATTTTATCAGCATATCGATTGCGCAACCAGGGGTGGTAAAACCTTGGATCATTGTTACTCTAACTTCCGCGACGCATATAAGGCCCTGCCCCGCCCCCCTTTCGGAAAAGCTGACCACGACTCCATTTTGCTGATCCCTGCCTACAGACAGAAATTAAAACAAGAGGCTCCCACGCTGAGGTCTGTCCAACGCTGGTCAGAACAAGCTGACTCTACACTCCAAGACTGCTTCCATCACGTGGACTGGGACATGTTTCGTATTGCGTCAGATGGGAATATTGACGAATACGCTGATTCGGTGTGCGAGTTCATTAGAACGTGCGTCGAAGATGTCGTTCCCATAGCAACGATAAAAACATTCCCTAACCAGAAACCGTGGATTGATGGCAGCATTCGCGTGAAACTGAAAGCGCGAACCACTGCTTTTAATCAGGGCAAGGTGTCTGGCAACATGACTGAATACAAACAGTGCAGCTATTCCCTCCGTAAGGCTATCAAACAAGCTAAGCGTCAGTACAGAGACAAAGTGGAATCTCAATTCAATGGCTCAGACACAAGAGGCATGTGGCAGGGTCTACAGTCAATCACGGACTACAAGATGAAATCCAGCCCAGTCACGGACCAGGATGTCTTGCTCCCAGGCAGACTAAATAACTTTTTGCCCGCTTTGAGGACAATACAGTGCCACTGACACGGCCTGCAACGGAAACATGCAGTCTCTCCTTCACTGCAGCCGAGGTGAGTAAGACATTTAAACGTGTTAACCCTCGCAAGGCTGCAGGCCCAGACGGCATCCCCAGCCGCGCCCTCCGAGCATGCGCAGACCAGCTGGCCGGTGTGTTTACGGACATATTCAATCAATCCCTATACCAGTCTGCTGTTCCCACATGCTTCAAGAGGGCCACCATTGTTCCTGTTCCCAAGAAAGCTAAGGTAACTGAGCTAAACGACTACCGCCCCGCCCCGTAGCACTCACTTCCGTCATCATGAAGTGCTTTGAGAGACTAGTCAAGGACCATATCACCTCCACCCTACCCGACACCCTAGACCCACTCCAATTTGCTTACCGCCCAAATAGGTCCACAGACGATGCAATCTCAACCACACTGCACACTGCCCTAACCCACCTGGACAAGAGGAATACCTATGTGAGAATGCTGTTCATCGACTACAGCTCGGCATTCAACACCATAGTACCCTCCAAGCTCGTCATCAAGCTCGAGACCCTGGGTCTCGACCCCGCCCTGTGCAACTGGGTACTGGACTTCCTGACGGGCCGCCCCAGGTGGTGAGGGTAGGCAACAACATCTCCTCCCCGCTGATCCTCAACATGGGGGCCCCACAAGGGTGCGTTCTGAGCCCTCTCCTGTACTCCCTGTTCACCCACGACTGCGTGGCCACGCACGCCTCCAACTCAATCATCAAGTTTGCGGACGACACAACAGTGGTAGGCTTGATTACCAACAACGACGAGACGGCCTACAGGGAGGAGGTGAGGGCCCTCGGAGTGTGGTGTCAGGAAAATAACCTCACACTCAACGTCAACAAAACTAAGGAGATGATTGTGGACTTCAGGAAACAGCAGAGGGAACACCCCCTATCCACATCGATGGAACAGTAGTGGAGAGGGTAGCTAGTTTTAAGTTCCTCGGCATACACATCACAGACAAACTGAATTGGTCCACTCACACTGACAGCGTCGTGAAGAAGGCGCAGCAGCGCCTATTCAACCTCAGGAGGCTGAAGAAATTCGGCTTGTCACCAAAAGCACTCACAAACTTCTACAGATGCACAATCGAGAGCATCCTGGCGGGCTGTATCACCGCCTGGTACGGCAACTGCTCCGCCCTCAACCGTAAGGCTCTCCAGAGGGTAGTGAGGACTGCACAACGCATCACCGGGGGCAAACTACCTGCCCTCCAGGACACCTACACCACCCGTTGTTACAGGAAGGCCATAAAGATCATCAAGGACATCAACCACCCGAACCACTGCCTGTTCACCCCGCTATCATCCAGAAGGCGAGGTCAGTACAGGTGCATCAAAGCTGGGACCGAGAGACTGAAAAACAGCTTCTATCTCAAGGCCATCAGACTGTTAAACAGCCACCACTAACACTGAGTGGCTGCTGCCAACACACTGTCATTGACACTGACCCAACTCCAGCCATTTTAATAATGGGAATTGATGGGAAATGATGTAAATATATCACTAGCCACTTTAAACAATGCTACCTTATATAATGTTACTTACCCTACATTATTCATCTCATATGCATATGTATATACTGTACTCTACATCATCGACTGCATCCTTATGTAACACATGTATCACTAGCCACTTTAACTATGCCACTTTGTTTACTTTGTCTACACACTCATCTCATATGTATATACTGTACTCGATACCATCTACTGTATGCTGCTCTGTACCATCACTCATTCATATATCCTTATGTACATGTTCCTTATCCCCTTACACTGTGTATAAGACAGTAGTTTTGGAATTGTTAGTTAGATTACTTGTTGGTTATCACTGCATTGTCGGAACTAGAAGCACAAGCATTTCGCTACACTCGCATTAACATCTGCTAACCATGTGTATGTGACAAATAAAATTTGATTTGATTTGATTTGAATCTGTATAAACCATGGAACAACCAGCTTTAATCTGTATAAACCATGAAACAACCAGCTTTAATCTGTATAAACCATGAAACAACCAGCTTTAATCTGTATAAACCATGAAACAACCAGCTTTAATCTGTATAAACCATGAAACAACCAGCTTTAATCTGTATAAACCATGAAACAACCAGCTTTAATCTGTATAAACCATGGAACAACCAGCTTTAATCTGTATAAACCATGGAACAACCAGCTTTAATCTGTATAAACCATGAAACAACCAGCTTTAATCTGTATAAACCATGGAACAACCAGCTTTAATCTGTATAAACCATGAAACAACCAGCTTTAATCTGTATAAACCATGGAACAACCAGCTTTAATCTGTATAAACCATGGAACAACCAGCTTTAATCTGTATAAACCATGAAACAACCAGCTTTAATCTGTATAAACCATGAAACAACCAGCTTTAATCTGTATAAACCATGGAACAACCAGCTTTAATCTGTATAAACCATGAAACAACCAGCTTTAATCTATATAAACAATGGAACAACCAGCTTTAATCTGTATAAACAATGGAACAACCAGCTTTAATCTGTATAAACCATGAAACAACCAGCTTTAATCTGTATAAACCATGAAACAACCAGCTTTAATCTGTATAAACCATGAAACAACCAGCTTTAATCTGTATAAACCATGAAACAACCAGCTTTAATCTGTATAAACCATGAAACAACCAGCTTTAATCTGTATAAACCATGAAACAACCAGCTTTAATCTGTATAAACCATGGAACAACCCGCTTTAATCTGTATAAACCATGGAACAACCCGCTTTAATCTGTATAAACCATGGAACAACCCGCTTTAATCTGTATAAACCATGGAATAACCAGCTTTAATCTGTATAAATCATGGAACAACCCGCTTTAATCTGTATAAACCATGGAATAACCAGCTTTAATCTGTATAAACCATGGAACAACCAGCTTTAATCTGTATAAACCATTGAACAACCAGTTTTAATCTGTATAAACCATGGAACAACCCGCTTTAATCATATACTGTATAAACCATGGAATAACCAGCTTTAATCTGTATAAATCATGGAACAACCCGCTTTAATCTGTATAAACCATGGAATAACCAGCTTTAATCTGTATAAACCATGGAACAACCAGCTTTAATCTGTATAAACCATTGAACAACCAGTTTTAATCTGTATAAACCATGGAACAACCAGCTTTAATCTGTATAAACCATGGAACAACCAGCTTTAATCTGTATAAACCATGGAACAACCAGCTTTAATCTGTATAAACCATGAAACAACCAGCTTTAATCTGTATAAACCATGAAACAACCAGCTTTAATCTGTATACACCATGAAACAACCAGCTTTAATCTGTATAAACAATGGAACAACCAGCTTTAATCTGTATAAACCATGAAACAACCAGCTTTAATCTGTATAAACAATGGAACAACCAGCTTTAATCTGTATAAACCATGAAACAACCAGCTTTAATCTGTATAAACAATGGAACAACCAGCTTTAATCTGTATAAACCATGAAACAACCAGCTTTAATCTGTATAAACCATGAAACAACCAGCTTTAATCTGTATAAACCATGGAACAACCAGCTTTAATCTGTATAAACCATGAAACAACCAGCTTTAATCTGTATAAACCATGAAACAACCAGCTTTAATCTGTATAAACCATGAAACAACCAGCTTTAATCTGTATAAACCATGAAACAACCAGCTTTAATCTGTATAAACCATGAAACAACCAGCTTTAATCTGTATAAACCATGGAACAACCTGCTTTAATCATATACTGTATAAACCATGGAATAACCAGCTTTAATCTGTATAAACCATGGAACAACCAGCTTTAATCTGTATAAACCATGGAACAACCCGCTTTAATCTGTATAAACCATGGAACAACCCGCTTTAATCTGTATAAACCATGGAACAACCCGCTTTAATCTGTATAAACCATGGAATAACCAGCTTTAATCTGTATAAACCATGAAACAACCAGCTTTAATCTGTATAAACCATGAAACAACCAGCTTTAATCTGTATAAACCATGAAACAACCAGCTTTAATCTGTATAAACCATGGAACAACCAGCTTTAATCTGTATAAACCATGAAACAACCAGCTTTAATCTGTATAAACAATGGAACAACCAGCTTTAATCTGTATAAACCATGAAACAACCAGCTTTAATCTGTATAAACAATGGAACAACCAGCTTTAATCTGTATAAACCATGAAACAACCAGCTTTAATCTGTATAAACCATGAAACAACCAGCTTTAATCTGTATAAACCATGAAACAACCAGCTTTAATCTGTATAAACCATGAAACAACCAGCTTTAATCTGTATAAACCATGGAACAACCAGCTTTAATCTGTATAAACCATGGAACAACCAGCTTTAATCTGTATAAACAATGGAACAACCAGCTTTAATCTGTATAAACCATGGAACAACCAGCTTTAATCTGTATAAACCATGAAACAACCAGCTTTAATCTGTATAAACCATGGAACAACCAGCTTTAATCTGTATAAACCATGGAACAACCAGCTTTAATCTGTATAAACCATGAAACAACCAGCTTTAATCTGTATAAACCATGAAACAACCAGCTTTAATCTGTATAAACCATGGAACAACCAGCTTTAATCTGTATAAACCATGAAACAACCAGCTTTAATCTGTATAAACAATGGAACAACCAGCTTTAATCTGTATAAACAATGGAACAACCAGCTTTAATCTGTATAAACCATGAAACAACCAGCTTTAATCTGTATAAACCATGAAACAACCAGCTTTAATCTGTATAAACCATGAAACAACCAGCTTTAATCTGTATAAACCATGAAACAACCAGCTTTAATCTGTATAAACCATGAAACAACCAGCTTTAATCTGTATAAACCATGGAACAACCCGCTTTAATCTGTATAAACCATGGAACAACCCGCTTTAATCTGTATAAACCATGGAACAACCCGCTTTAATCTGTATAAACCATGGAATAACCAGCTTTAATCTGTATAAACCATGGAACAACCCGCTTTAATCATATACTGTATAAACCATGGAACAAACAGCTTTAATCTGTATAAACCATGAAACAACCAGCTTTAATCTGTATAAACAATGGAACAACCAGCTTTAATCTGTATAAACCATGAAACAACCAGCTTTAATCTGTATAAACAATGGAACAACCAGCTTTAATCTGTATAAACCATGAAACAACCAGCTTTAATCTGTATAAACAATGGAACAACCAGCTTTAATCTGTATAAACCATGGAACAACCAGCATTAATCTGTATAAACCATGGAACAAACAGCTTTAATCTGTATAAACCATGGAACAACCCGCTTTAATCATATACTGTATGAACCATGGAACAACCCGCTTTAATCATATACTGTATAAACCATGGAACAAACAGCTTTAATCATATACTGTATAAACCATGGAACAAACAGCTTTAATCATATACTGTATAAACCATGGAACAAACAGCTTTAATCATATACTGTATAAACCATGGAACAAACAGCTTTAATCATATACTGTATAAACCATGGAACAAACAGCTTTAATCATATACTGTATAAACCATGGAGCAAACAGCTTTAATCATATACTGTATAAACCATGGAACAACAAGCTTTAATCATATACTGATGTCTATTTCTGATGTCTTACATGTATCATAAACAACAGATAATTAAGTGTATTATTGTGCTTCACACAATTAAATATATATATTCCCAGGCATACACACACTATCTTCAACTAATTCATATCCATTCTGTCAAACCAGGCCACGACATAATCTCTCATGTGCATTTGCGGATTTACAAAGCGTGAAAAGTGATATGATTTGTATATTTATACATTTCCCCATATAAATAGGAGGGAAGATTAGAGGCACATCAATCTTGGGCCGGCCCCAAAGGAATAAAGGAATAAAGGAAAGGTTAGTGTAGATCTCTTTTCTTTGTTCTCTATTTTCTCTGAGTTCTCTCTCTGTTTCAATCTCTCTCTCTCTCTCTCTCTCTCTCTCTCTCTCTCTCTCTCTCTCTCTCTCTCTCTCTCTCTCTCTCTCTCTCTCTCTCTCTCTCTCTCTCTCTCTCTCTCTCTCTCTCTCTCTCTCTCTCTCTCTCTCTCTCTCTCTCTCTCTCTCTCTCTCTCTCTCTCTCTCTCTCTCTCTCTCTCTCTCTCTCTCTCTCTCTACGGAGAGACATACAGTCTGACTAACCGTGGTCCTTTGAGGACTGCTGCAGATACACCCCTGTGTACTCTCCGTGCACTCACACCATTACTTAAGAGTGTGTGTGCGCACAACACATGCACGCACACACAAAAAGACACACACAGTGAGAATGCGGTCCATGCCGTAGCCCCAGTGGTAGAGTAGTGTGAGGTGGAGAGGAGCAGAGTGACTTTCAGAAATCACTGAGGGGGCAGCAGGCCAACCCTGACACTGGTCTGTCTGTGTGTGTGTGTGTGTGTGTGTGTGTGTGTGTGTGTGTGTGTGTGTGTGTGTGTGTGTGTGTGTGTGTGTGTGTGTGTGCACGCACAGCTGTCTATTGATCCCTGTCTTGTGTGATTGACTGTAGCCATGGGCTCAAGATGAATAGAATCAATCATGACCAACAGGTTCTGACCAGCAGGTTCTGACCAGCAGGTTCCGATCATACGCTCCTCTACCTGGACAAGAAATAGTGAGTCTGGTTGGGTCCAACTGGACTAGAGCATGGGCCAAGCTACACACACAGAGACCCATTTAAATGACTATAGCATGCTAATTTCACATTTTATGGCTACACACCATAAACTAGACCGTCTGTCTACATTTGTAGGTGTGTAGGTTTGTCTGCCTGCCGGTCTGTCTGCCTGCCTGCCAGTCTGTCTGCCCGCCGGTCTGTCTGCCCGCCTCGGTCTTCATCTTCAACCAGAACTCTACAGGTTAAATATCAGTACTGTCCTCCTCAAGCACATTCAACACCTGTGCTGTTCTTATTCAGTAGATAAAACACTTAGACAACACACGCCGAGTGACAGAGCTCCACTTCACTTCCCTGGCCTGTTAATTGGCCTGTATCTGAGTGCTGTAAGGTTTGTTCATGGTATCTACGGGGGCAGAGCGGGCCTCTGACTCTCACACACATCCTTCCTCTTTGTTTACAGCTCTCCCCCTAGGAACCCACTCTAAAGAGGTGCCTGACCTCAATTTCTCTCACTTTCCTCTCCTTTAAATCTCATGAATAAATGCTCATAAATAACTGTGTTTGTCTGTAGCCTGAGCCAAAGAGGAGAGCCAGCCTAGGAGCGCACAGCCACTTTACAGTACACACAGTAACTTTAGTACACTGGAGTCCATTGTTACAGTAACTTTAGTACACTCTCCAGTAGTCTGGAGTCTACAGATACAGTAACTTTAGTACACACTCCAGTAGACTGGAGTCCATTGTTACAGTAACTTTAGTACACTCTCCAGTAGACTGGAGTCTATAGTTACAGTAACTTTAGTACACTCCTCTCCAGTAGACTGGAGTACATTGTTACAGTAACTTTAGTACACTCTCCAGTAGACTGGAGTACATTGTTACAGTAACTTTAGTACACTCTCCAGTCGACTGGAGTCTACAGATACAGTAACTTTAGTACACTCTCCAGTAGTCTGGAGTCTATAGTTACAGTTACTTTAGTACACTCTCTAGTAGACTGGAGTCTACAGATACAGTAACTTTAGTACACTCTCTAGTAGACTGGAGTCTACAGATACAGTAACTTTAGTACACTCTCCAGTAGACTGGAGTACATTGTTACAGTAACTTTAGTACACTCTCCAGTAGACTGGAGTACATTGTTACAGTAACTTTAGTACACTCTCCAGTCGACTGGAGTCTACAGATACAGTAACTTTAGTACACTCTCCAGTCGACTGGAGTCTACAGATACAGTAACTTTAGTACACTCTCCAGTAGACTGGAGTCTACAGATACAGTTACTTTAGTACACTCTCCAGTAGACTGGAGTCTACAGATAGTTATTTAAGTACACTCTCCAGTAGACTGGAGTCTACAGATAGTTACTTTAGTACACTCTCCAGTAGTCTGGAGTCTACAGATACAGTTACTTTAGTACACTCTCCAGTAGTCTGGAGTCTACAGATACAGTAACTTTAGTACACTCTCCAGTCGACTGGAGTCTACAGATACAGTTATTTTAGTACACTCTCCAGTAGACTGGAGTCTACAGATAGTTACTTTAGTACACTCTCCAGTAGTCTGGAGTCTACAGTTACAGTTACTTTAGTACACTCTCCAGTAGTCTGGAGTCTACAGATACAGTTACTTTAGTACACTCTCCAGTCGACTGGAGTCTACAGATACAGTAACTTTAGTACACTCTCCAGTCGACTGGAGTCTACAGATACAGTAACTTTAGTACACTCTCCAGTCGACTGGAGTCTACAGATAGTTACTTTAGTACACTCTCCAGTAGACTGGAGTCTACAGATACAGTAACTTTAGTACACTCTCCAGTAGTCTGGAGTCTATAGTTACAGTTACTTTAGTACACTCTCCAGTAGTCTGGAGTCTATAGTTACAGTTACTTTAGTACACTCTCCAGTAGACTGGAGTCCATTGTTACAGTAACTTTAGTACACTCTCCAGTAGACTGGAGTCTATAGTTACAGTTACTTTAGTACACTCTCCAGTAGTCTGGAGTCTATAGTTAGTTACTTTAGTACACTCTCCAGTAGACTGGAGTCTATAGTTACAGTAACTTTAGTACACTCTCCAGTAGACTGGAGTCTATAGTTACAGTAACTTTAGTACACACTCCAGTAGACTGGAGTCCATTGTTAGTTACTTTAGTACACTCTCCAGTAGACTGGAGTCTACAGATACAGTTACTTTAGTACACTCTCCAGTAGTCTGGAGTCTACAGATACAGTTACTTTAGTACACTCTCCAGTAGTCTGGAGTCTACAGATACAGTTACTTTAGTACACTCTCCAGTAGACTGGAGTCTATAGTTACAGTTACTTTAGTACACTCAAACACTATTACGATAAACAGGGGTAGGAGTAACAGTCTACAGCAGTGGTGCACTGAATTGAGTCAACACTGTCTAGAAGAATGGTGATTAGTGTGTGTGTCCAGGTATAGTAACATAGATTACCTTTATCTAACGTGAACTCATGTAAGCCTCTTAACCCTGGCACACTGTACCTGGGCTCCATGTAAAGACTCAGATGGTCCTGACAATCCGTGCAGCCAACACTATCTCACGTCTACTCCTAACCAGTAGTTACTCCAAACCCACGTCTACTCCTAACCCACGTCTACTCCTAACCAGTAGTCTACTCCTAACCCACGTCTACTCCTAACCCACGTCTACTCCTAACCCACGTCTACTCCTAACCCACGTCTACTCCTAACCCACGTCTACTCCTAACCCACGTCTACTCCTAACCCACGTCTACTCCTAACCCACGTCTACTCCTAACCCACGTCTACTCCTAACCCACGTCTACTCCTAACCCACGTCTACTCCTAACCCACGTCTACTCCTCACCTGAAACAGAAATAAACCAACGTTTGTTCCTTACTGATTTCTCACACTGGCCGTAGTCAGGTCCATGGTCTGGCTGGAAGAAGGAAGATTCTCCCCGGTTCTTAGCCATCTCGATCAGCCCCATGGCTGTCCTCACCGTGGCATTACGAGCGTGGACAAACACCATCACCTGGGTCACACAGAGAACAGAGACACAGGTCAGTCTGGGTCAAAGGGGAAAAGACAGAGGACGGAGAGAAGTCAGTCTTGAGCATAGACAAACACCATCACCTGGAAGACGCAAAGAACACAGACACAGATCAGTCTGGGGTCAAAGGTCAAAACACAGAGAAATAGAGGTAGAGGTCAACCCATACTGTTTGCTACAACATTCCTCTCATCTAAAAGCACTACTGTGCAGTGTTGTTCCTTGCCACAATAAAGATCCATTGTGACTGCAGATACTTCTCTCCTGCTGTACTGTATGAGAACAGAAGAAGGTCATGGTGCCATTTTAATCTTTTGTTAAAAGGACAGAGAAGGGCTGTCATTTTCCTATTACACTCAGTTTGCCCTTGTAAAACAGTCAATACCACGGACAAAACAATCAATAACAGAAATACAAGACAGTTATGAGATGGAGGCAAAGGACTCTCCCTCCCTCCCTCCCTCCCTCCCTACCTACTTCCCCCTTGTATTTTAAGGACACTATAAAGGGACTAGAGAGAAGAGGGAGGGAGAGAGAATATGAGAGACAGTGGGAGAGGAGATAAGAGATAGCATGTTAATATCCATGTGTGCGTGTGTGTGTGTCTGTGTGTTTGAGTACAGGCCTGAAGGGTATGTTTCCTTCCTCTGTCTTTGTACCAGTCACAGAGGGAGCCTCATAACAGATAATGTGCCACCATTGATTTCGGTTCTGCTGCAGAGCTCAGAAGTGTTATCCCTCCTCTGTCACTGTATCATAATGTAATGTATCATAATGTAATGTAATCCGGGTGGCGCAGTGGTCTAGGGCATTGCATCGCAGTGCTAGCTGTGCCACCAGAAACTCTGGGTTCGAGCCCAGGCTCTGTCGCAGCTGGCCGCGACCGGGAGGTCCATGGGGCGACGCACAATTGGCCTAGCATCGTCCGGGTTAGGGAGGGCTTGGCCGGTAGTAATGTAATGTATGTAATGTATCCCAATGTAATGTATCCTAATGTAATGTATCATAATGTAATGTAATGTATCATAATGTAATGTAATGTATCCTAATGTAATGTATCATAATGTAATGTAATGTATCATAATGAGTCTCAGAAAATGTCACTGTACCCGCCGATCAGTTTACCCACCTAATATTTTTTACCACTACGTCACTACCAAACATTCACTGGACCCACACACACAGAGAAATAGAGCTTTGGAAGGGGGATTAAAATGTATATTCCAGTAAGTATAGTTTGTCCAATAGCAGCAGTCAAATGAGTTTGTGAGACAGGAGAGCCACCAAAGCTGTGCTGAATATGTTGTAGCACATTTTACATGATGCATTATGATTAGAGGTCGACCGATTAATCGGAATGGCCAATTAATTAGGGACGATTTTCATTTTTTTGAGGGCGGCTCCGATTTGCCGATTTTTTTATTTGATTTAATATTATTATTATTATTTTATACCTTTTATTTAACTAGGCAAGTCAGTTAAGAACAGATACTTATTTTCAATGACTGCCTAGGAACGGTGGGTTAACTGCCTTGTTCAGAGGCAGAACGACAGATTTTCACCTTGTCAGCTCGGGGAACCAATCTTGCAACCTTGCAGTTAACTAGTCCAACACAATAAAGACCTGCCTCTCTCTCGTTGCACTCCACAAGGACTGTTACGTGAATGCAGTAAGCCAAGGTAAGTTGCAAGCTAGGATTAAACTTATCCTATAAAAAACAATCAATCATAATCACTAGTTAACTACACATGGTTGATGATATTACTAGATATTATCTAGCATGTCCTGAATTGCATATAATCTGACTGAGCATACAAGCATACAAGTATTTAAGTATCTGACTGAGCGGTGGAAGGCAGAAGCAGGCGCGTAAACATGAATTAAAACAGCACTTTCGTGCGATTTGCCAGCAGCTCTTCGTTGTGCATCAAGCATTGCGCTGTTTATGACTTCAAGCCTATCAACTCCCAAGATGAGGCTGGTGTAACCGAAGTGAAATGGCTAGCTAGTTAGCTAGTCGTGCTAATAGCGTTTCAAACTTCAATCGCTCTGAGCCTTGGGGTGGTTGTTTCCCTTCCTCCAATAATTGGTATCGGCGTTGAAAAATCATAATCGGTCGACCTCTAATTATGATGCATTACAAGCTCAAAACATTTTGAAATGTCAGCTTGAAACTTATTTTCTTTCTCTTCAAGTATAATGTGTCATCATTCAGCCATGTTGAAGGCAGCAGCAGCAGGGCCTAGCTGGATAGTTTCATCTCCTCAGCACAGTGACTTAAGAAATTACAGAATGTCTGGGGTTTGGAAATGACTTGCGGCAGCAACGCCAGATGAAGTGAAACATTCTCTTAATGTGATGCTGTACATCACACACACACACACACACACACACACACACACACACACACACACACACACACACACACACACACACACACACACACACACACACACACACACACACACACACACACGATATGTCAATGTTATATCATCAAACATTCTATTGTATTAATAAGCCTCAAGTTAAAACTCTTTCTGCAGGGTTACCTATACTAAGCAGGGGTTAGCACAGATTGAGCAGCGTAGCCTAGCCTGGCGTTTCTTCCATCCCCTCGCTGTGGGCCCACTGCAGCAAACTGTTATTTATTGAAGCTGTTTTATCAGTGCAGAGCTGTGAGGAGGGAAGCGTCCACGGTAACTGCTGGTTTGAGAGCTTATTAAAGTTCCGTCTGCCGGGCTGAAACCCCAGCACAGGAGGGCCAGGGGGCTTCATCCAGACAATTCCATCTATCACCCTCCCAGATTAAATTAATATATGTCACAGCCATTTCTGACAATTTAATATGGAGCCTAGACAGATGCTCCCTATTGGAGAGTTTTGGCTTCAGGGCTGTGACCCACAGACAGAAAGATGACATCACATCTAGACTCGCCGACTGTGAGACTGAAAACACAAACCAGATTTTCCAATTCAGATACCAGAACCTGGTACAGTATTTCAGATCCTTTTAAAAACATGTATTGACTGCAGGCAAACTGTGTGTAGATTCATTTACTTGTGCACTGTGTGTGTTTGAATGAAACAATGTGTACACACACACAAGTGTTGGTACGTGTGTAGGTGTGTGAGTATATGTTAAGGGGATACAGACAGAACCAGCAGGTTGGACTGGGAACTCAACACACAGCGTAGATGGGGCTAAGTGGAAATGGATGAATCCACAACTCTGGAAGCTGGGGTAGTGAGTCAGCTGGGGGCTGGAGAGGGAGACAGACTAACACACACATACAGTACAGTACAGAGAGCCTTACCTGATGTCCATTTCTGATCTGCTCCAGAACCTTCTCATAGCAAACCTCCTCCATATCATGAAGCTGCTGGATCTGAGAGAAACACATATTAGCTGTGTTAGAACGGTTTAAGAGCATTGGCCGAGTAAACGAAAGGTCGCTAGTTCGAATCAAACCTGCCATTCTGCCCTTGAGCAAGGCAGTTACCTCCCGACAACAACTGCTATCCGGGTACCGATGACACGGACATCGATTAAGGCAGCCCCGCCCCCCACTTCTCTGATTCAGAGGGGTTGGGTTAAATGAAGAAAACACATTTCAGTTGAATGCATTCAGTTGAGCAACTCACTAGGTATCCCCTTTCCCCTACGTTTGACCAGGTCAAATGATTCAGAAGAACGTGGTAAAACAAAACTCCTGGCCCTGCTAAAGACACATGAGTTCTGGCAGTATGGTCAGCTTGATGCGTGTTAGCAGTGTGTGTGTGTGTCTATGTGGTCACCTTGTTGGTGGACTTGATGCCGACGAAGCTCTGTCCGAGGGGCACGGGTCTGAAGCGGCTGTCGAAGTAGAAGAGTCCGATGTAGGGGTTGACGTGGAGGAAGGAGGCTACGTCCAGGTAGTTGGGCAGCGTGGCCGACAGACCCAGGATACGGATCATACTCTGGGTTGACTCCACCTGGAATAAACCCACACCAAGGTCACACCATGATGACGTACTCTGAATGGACATCTTACAGCACAGTCCCAGGATGACGACATCACAATGCGACTGGACTTCACCAGTCATGACACAGTGATTTCAGTAGGTGATTTGGATCCAACCTGGATGCTTCCCTACACCAGTCTCCTCGACAGGGAAGAAGTGAGAGAAGTGCTGTCTTACACGAGAGGTGGGCTACGTGCAAACACTTCATAGAGAGAAAGACCGTGTAGGTTTGTCTGTGTGTGTGGGAGAGAGAATGCGAATGGGAGAGAAAGAAAGCGAGTGCGAGAGAACAGAGATGCAGACAGAGAGCAGCGAGGGAGAGAGAACAGATAGATGCGGACAGAGAGCAGCGAGGGAGAGAGAACAGATAGATGCAGACAGAGAGCAGCGAGGGAGAGAACAGATAGATGCAGACAGAGAGCAGCGAGGGAGAGAACAGATAGAGAGACAGATAGATGCAGACAGAGAGCAGCGAGGGAGAGAGAACAGATAGATGCAGACAGAGAGCAGCGAGGGAGAGAACAGATAGATGCAGACAGAGAGCAGCGAGGGAGAGAACAGATAGATGCAGACAGAGAGCAGCGAGGAGAGAACAGATAGATGCAGACAGAGAGCAGCGAGGGAGAGAACAGATAGATGCAGACAGAGAGCAGCGAGGGAGAGAACAGATAGATGCAGACAGAGAGCAGCGAGGGAGAGAACAGATAGATGCAGACAGAGAGCAGCAAGGGAGAGAGAACAGATAGATGCAGACAGAGAGCAGCGAGGGAGAGAGAACAGATAGATGCAGACAGAGAGCAGCGAGGGAGAGAGAACAGATAGATGCAGACAGAGAGCAGCGAGGGAGAGAGAACAGATAGATGCAGACAGAGAGCAGCGAGAGAGAGAACAGATAGATGCAGACAGAGAGCAGCAAGGGAGAGAGAGAACAGATAGATGCAGACAGAGAGCAGCGAGGGAGAGAACAGATAGATGCAGACAGAGAGAAGAGAGAACAGATAGATGCAGACAGAGAGCAGCGAGGGAGAGAACAGATAGATGCAGACAGAGAGAAGAGAGAACAGATAGATGCAGACAGAGAGCAGCGAGGGAGAGAGAACAGATAGATGCAGACAGAGAGCAGCGAGGGAGAGAGAACAGATAGATGCAGACAGAGTGCAGCGAGGGAGAGAACAGATAGATGCAGAGAGAGAACAGATACAGTGGGGCAAAAAAGTATTTAGTCAGCCACCAATTGTGCAAGTTCTCCCACTTAAAAAGATGAGAGAGGCCTGTAATTTTCATCATAGGCACACTTCAACTATGACAGACGAAATGAGAAAGAAAAATCCAGAAAATCGCATTGTAGGATTTTTTATGAATTTATTTGCAAATTATGGTGGGAAATAAGTATTTGGTCAATAACAAAAGTTTATCTCAATACTTGTTAAATACCCTTTGTTGGCAATGACAGAGGTCAAACGTTTTCTGTAAGGTTTTCACACACTGCTGCTGGTATTTTGACCCATTCCATCATGCAGTGATGTTTTGGGGCTGTTGCTGGGCAACACGGACTTTCAACTGCCTCCAAAGATTTTCTATGGGGTTGAGATCTGGAGACTGGCTAGGCCACTCCAGGACCTTGAAATGCTTCTTACGAAGCAACTCCTTTGTTGCCCGGGCGGTGTGTTTGGCATCATTGTCATACTGAAAGACCCAGCCACGTTTCATCTTCAATGGCCTTGCAGATGGAAGCAGGTTTTCACTCAAAATCTCACGATACATTGCCCCATTCATTCTTTCCTTTACACGGATCAGTCGTCCTGGTCCCTTTGCAGAAAAACAGCCCCAAAGTATGATGTTTCCACCCCCATGCTTCACAGTAGGTATGGTGTTCTTTGCATGCAACTCAGTATTCTTTGTCCTCCAAACACGACGAGTTGAGTTTTTACCAAAGAGTTATATTTTGGTTTCATCTGACCATATGACATTCTCCCAATCTTCTTCTGGATCATCCAAATGCTCTCTAGCAAACTTCAGACGGGCCTGGACATGAACTGGCTTAAGCAGGGGGACACGTCTGGCACTGCAGGATTTGAGTCCCTGGCGGCGTAGTGTGTTTCTGATGGTAGGCTTTGTTACTTTGGTCCCAGCTCTCTGCAGGTCATTCACGAGATCCCCCCGTGTGGTTCTGGAATTTTTGCTTGTGATCATTTTGACCCCACGGGGTGAGATCTTGCGTGGAGCCCCAGATCGAGGGAGATTATCAGTGGTCTTGTATGTCTTCCATTTCCTAATAATTGCTCCCACAGTTGATTTCTTCAAACCAAGCTGCTTACCTATTGCAGATTCAGTCTTCCCAGCCTGGTGCAGGTCTACAATTTTGTTTCTGGTGTCCTTTAACAGCTCTTTGGTCTTGGCCATAGTGGAGTTTGGAGTGTCACGGTTTAAGGTTGTGGACAGGTCTCTTTTATACTGATAACAAGTTCAAACAGGTGCCATTAATACAGGTAACGAGTGGAGGACAGAGGAGCCTCAAAGAAGAAGTTACAGGTCTATGAGAGCCAGAAATCTTGCTTGTTTGCAGGTGACCAAATACTTATTTTCCACCATAATTTGCAAATAAAGTCATTAAAAATCCTACAATGTGATTTTCTGGATTTTGTTTTCTCATTTTGTCTGTCATAGTTGAAGTGTACCTATGATGGAAATTACAGGCCTCTCTCATCGTTTTAAGTGGGAGAACTTGCACAATTGGTGGCTGACTAAATACTTTTTTGCCCCACTGTAGATGCAGACAGAGAGCAGCGAGGGAGAGAGAACAGGTAGATGCAGACAGAGAGCAGCGAGGGAGAGAACAGGTAGATGCGGACAGAGAGCAGCGAGGGAGAGAACAGATAGATGCAGACAGAGAGCAGCGAGGGAGAGAACAGATAGATGCAGACAGAGAGCAGCGAGGGAGAGAACAGATAGATGCAGACAGAGAGCAGCGAGGGAGAGAACAGATAGATGCAGACAGAGAGAAGAGAGAACAGATAGATGCAGACAGAGAGCAGCGAGGGAGAGAACAGATAGATGCAGACAGAGAGCAGCGAGGGAGAGAACAGATAGATGCAGACAGAGAGAAGAGAGAACAGATAGATGCAGACAGAGAGCAGCGAGGGAGAGAACAGATAGATGAAGACAGAGAGAAGAGAGAACAGATAGATGCAGACAGAGAGCAGCGAGGGAGAGAACAGATAGATGAAGACAGAGAGAAGAGAGAACAGATAGATGCAGACAGAGGGCAGCGAGAGAGAGAACAGACAGATGCAGACAGAGAGCAGCAAGGGAGAGAACAGATAGATGCAGACAGAGAGCAGCAAGGGAGAGAAAACAGATAGATGCAGACAGAGGGAAGCGAGGGAGAGAGAACAGATAGATGCAGACAGAGAGAAGAGAGAACAGATAGATGCAGACAGAGAGCAGCGAGGGAGAGAACAGATAGATGCAGACAGAGAGCAGCGAGGAGAGAACAGATAGATGCAGACAGAGAGCAGCGAGGGAGAGAACAGATAGATGCAGACAGAGAGCAGCGAGGGAGAGAACAGATAGATGCAGACAGAGAGCAGCGAGGGAGAGAACAGATAGATGCAGACAGAGAGCAGCGAGGAGAGAACAGATAGATGCAGACAGAGAGCAGCGAGGGAGAGAACAGATAGATGAAGACAGAGAGAAGAGAGAACAGATAGATGCAGACAGAGAGCAGCGAGGGAGAGAACAGATAGATGCAGACAGAGAGCAGCGAGGGAGAGAACAGATAGATGCAGACAGAGAGCAGCAAGGGAGAGAGAACAGATAGATGCAGACAGAGGGAAGCGAGGGAGAGAACAGATAGATGCAGACAGAGAGCAGCGAGGAAGAGAGAACAGATAGATGCGGACAGAGAGCAGCGAGGGAGAGAACAGATAGATGCAGACAGAGAGCAGCGAGGAAGAGAAAACAGATAGATGCAGACAGAGAGCAGCGAGGGGAGAGAACAGATAGATGCAGACAGAGAGCAGCGAGGAGAGAGAACAGATAGATGCAGACAGAGAGCAGCGAGGGAGAGAACAGATAGATGCAGACAGAGAGAAGAGAGAACAGATAGATGCAGACAGAGAGCAGCGAGGGAGAGAACAGATAGATGCAGACAGAGAGAAGAGAGAACAGATAGATGCAGACAGATGCAGACAGAGAGCAGATAGATGCAGACAGAGAGAGAGAGAACAGATAGATGCAGACAGAGAGCAGCGAGGGAGAGAACAGATAGATGCAGACAGAGCAGCAAGGGAGAGAGAACAGATATATGCGGACAGAGAGCAGCGAGGGAGAGAACAGATAGATGCAGACAGAGAGCAGCAAGGGAGAGAACAGATAGATGCAGACAGAGAGCAGCAAGGGAGAGAAAACAGATAGACGCAGACAGGGGAAGCGAGGGAGAGAGAACAGATAGATGCAGACAGAGAGCAGCGAGGAAGAGAGAACAGATAGATGCAGACAGAGAGCAGCGAGGGAGAGAACAGATAGATGCAGACAGAGAGAAGAGAGAACAGATAGATGCAGACAGAGAGCAGCGAGGGAGAGAACAGATAGATGCAGACAGAGAGCAGCAAGGGAGAGAACAGATAGATGCAGACAGAGAGCAGCGAGGGAGAGAGAACAGATAGATGCAGACAGAGAGCAGCGAGGGAGAGAACAGATAGATGCAGACAGAGAGCAGCGAAGGAGAGAACAGATAGATGCAGACAGAGAGAGCAAGGGAGAGAGAACAGATAGATGCAGACAGAGAGCAGCGAGAGAGAGAACAGATAGATGCAGACAGAGAGCAGCGAAGAGAGAACAGATAGATGCAGACAGAGAGCAGCGAGGAGAGAACAGATAGATGCAGACAGAGAGCAGCGAGAGAGAACAGATAGATGCAGACAGAGAGCAGCGAGGGAGAGAACAGATAGATGCAGACAGAGAGCAGCGAGGGAGAGAGAACAGATAGATGCAGACAGAGAGCAGCGAGGGAGAGAACAGGTAGATGCGGACAGAGAGCAGCGAAGGAGAGAACAGATAGATGCAGACAGAGAGCAGCAAGGGAGAGAGAACAGATATATGCGGACAGAGAGCAGCGAGGGAGAGAACAGATAGATGCAGACAGAGAGGAGAGAGAACAGATAGATGCAGACAGAGAGCAGCGAGGGAGAGAGAACAGATAGATGCAGACAGAGAGCAGCGAGGGAGAGAACAGATAGATGCAGACAGAGAGCAGCGAGGGAGAGAACAGATAGATGCAGACAGAGAGCAGCGAGGGAGAGAACAGATAGATGCAGACAGAGAGAAGAGAGAACAGATAGATGCAGACAGAGAGCAGCAAGGGAGAGAGAACAGATAGATGCGGACAGAGAGCAGCGAGGGAGAGAGAACAGATAGATGCAGACAGAGAGCAGCGAGGGAGAGAACAGATAGATGCAGACAGAGAGCAGCGAGGGAGAGAGAACAGATAGATGCAGACAGAGAGCAGCGAGGGAGAGAACAGATAGATGCAGACAGAGAGAAGAGAGAACAGATAGATGCAGACAGAGAGCAGCAAGGGAGAGAGAACAGATAGATGCAGACAGAGAGCAGCGAGGGAGAGAGAACAGATAGATGCAGACAGAGAGCAGCGAGGGAGAGAGAACAGATAGATGCAGACAGAGAGCAGCGAGGGAGAGAACAGATAGATGCAGACAGAGAGCAGCGAGGGAGAGAACAGATAGATGCAGACAGAGAGCAGCAAGGGAGAGAGAACAGATAGATGCAGACAGAGAGCAGCGAGGGAGAGAACAGATAGATGCAGACAGAGAGAAGAGAGAACAGATAGATGCAGACAGAGAGCAGCGAGAGAGAGAACAGACAGATGCAGACAGAGAGCAGCGAGGGAGAGAGAACAGATAGATGCAGACAGAGAGCAGCGAGGGAGAGAGAACAGATAGATGCAGACAGAGAGCAGCGAGGGAGAGAGAACAGATAGATGCAGACAGAGAGGCAAAGGGAGAGAGAACAGATAGATGCAGACAGAGAGCAGTTCTGGGAGAGAAAGATAGATGCAGACAGAGGCAGCTGTAAGGGAGAGAACAGATAGATGCAGACAGAGTGAGCAAGGGAGAGAGAACAGAAAATCCGGACAGAGAGCATTGAGGAGAGAACAGATGAGATGCAGAAGATTATGGTGGGAACAGATAGATGCAGACAAAGTTTATCTCAATACTTGTTAAATACCCGCAGGGAGAGGTCAAACAGATAGATGCAGACACAGAGAAGCGTCCTGGGAGAGCCCATTCCATCATGCAGTGATGTTTGAGGGCAGATAGATGCAAGCGAGGGAGAGAGAACAGATAGATGCAGACAGAGAGCAGCGAGGGAGAGAGAACAGATAGATGCAGACAGATTTTCTAGCGAGGGAGAGAGAACAGATAGATGCAGACAGAGAGAAGCGAGGGAGAGAACAGATAGATGCAGACAGAGAGAAGTTTGGGAGAGAACAGATAGATGCAGACAGAGAGAAGCAATGGGAGATGAGAACAGATAGATGCAGACAGAGAGCAGCGAGGGAGAGAGAACAGATAGATGCAGACAGAGAGAAGCGTCCTGGAGAGAGAACAGATAGATGCAGACAGACCCCCAAGCGAGGAGAGAGAACAGATAGATGCAGACAGAGAGAAGCGAGGGAGAGAGAACAGATAGATGCAGACAGAGAGCAGCGAGGGAGAGAGAACAGATAGATGCAGACAGAGAGCAGCGAGGGAGAGAGAACAGATAGATGCAGACAGAGAGCAGCGAGGGAGAGAGAACAGATAGATGCAGACAGAGAGAAGCGAGGGAGAGAGAACAGATAGATGCAGACAGAGAGCAGCGAGGGAGAGAGAACAGATAGATGCAGACAGAGAGCAGCGAGGGAGAGAGAACAGATAGATGCAGACAGAGAGAAGCGAGGGAGAGAGAACAGATAGATGCAGACAGAGAGAAGCGAGGGAGAGAGAACAGATAGATGCAGACAGAGAGCAGCGAGGGAGAGAGAACAGATAGATGCAGACAGAGAGCAGCGAGGAGAGAGAACAGATAGATGCAGACAGAGAGCAGCGAGGGAGAGAGAACAGATAGATGCAGACAGAGAGAAGCGAGGGAGAGAGAACAGATAGATGCAGACAGAGAGAAGCGAGGGAGAGAGAACAGATAGATGCAGACAGAGAGCAGCGAGGGAGAGAGCGTGAGTGTATGTGTGAGAGGCCCATCTCCTTGCCTCCTGAGGTGAGTGTGACAGGGAAGATTGGTAAAGCTTTTAATGTGATGCAGTACCCGTCTATACCCTCTATCAAGATAGGGCCCAGCCAATCCCTGGCAGCCGATAGTCCTGGCCCGGACCAGCCTAACACACACACAGCACTGTGTCAGCACAGTGGTAACAAAGCGGCCCATACTGTAGATACACATTATGTACATTAACAGTGCCCAAGTCAGCCTGGTTGAGTGGATAGTGGCCTTCTTACACACACCATTTCTCCATTACTCTGACTTAATGGGCTCTAGAGGGCGGCTGCTTTCCCTGAGCTTTGTCCCAGACAGTCTATTCAGTGTTTCAGCAATACCAACACATTACATGATCAGCGATAGTTCATTATACAGTATTCAACACTTCTGCATCTATGATACTTTACCAAAGAGCCATCCACACTAATGCCTCCAGTGATGAACGGGTTTTAAAATGCAGGTAATAACCAAATGTTTATCTCCGGAGCAATATAAAGCCTAGGGTGAGTCTGCCTGACGACGGGAGAAAATTAAATAAACTAAAACTTTGACAAGCAAAACATCACGTGATAACTGCTTCAGTGATCATCCTATATTTACATAAAGAGAAAGGAGGAAAATAAAACATCCTTTAGAGCCTCGACTTAATTTAGAGGCAGAGAACTCCATATTCATGAGGTTAAAAGATATGAACTTAAGCACCCTGTTCCTCCTGTGTCAGGAGCACCAGCCGTGGTTCCTCCAGCAGAAAACACTAACAATTAGGTTAGCCTGTCAGGTGTAGCGGTAATTGGACAGGAGGGATGTGTGTGTGCGCGTGTGAGAGTTTGTGTGGGTGTGTGTAGTTAGGGTTTGGGGTCCTTCAACTCCTGGAGTATTGTGGGTAGGAATGGATGCTAAGTATGTCGACTTCCAAAAAAAGAAGAAAAAAAAACGCAATTACTAAACATCTTTGGGAGGGAGAAAGACTCCGGTTTCTTATGTGTGTATATTTGTGGGTTCAGTTGAGGAGGAATAAGATATGGTGGATTTCTCTACTGTGGCCTGAGCGCATTTCTCCAATGGTTTATAGGTCCATCTAAGCTTGTCATTTCTCAATAAAGATACAGTCTGGTTGTTCCATGTACTCCTGTGTGTTCTGGATCAAAGTTACCGCAACTTCGATGGTTAACCTAAATATTGATATGATCATATATGAGATATGATTTGTGGGTTATGACTGTGGCCTGAAGACTTGTAGAGCAGACCACAGCTTTAGGGTTACTGGACCCCCACAGACTTCCCTGGAAGGCTCTACAACAGAGCCCAGTGTCTGCAGTGCTGTCTGTGCTCTGACTGATTTGTCTCTTCTTGGAAACCAGAGAACTAAAGACCCTGTCCTTCTCCTTCGGAGAACTCTTGTGTTGTTTCCTCTCTACCTCGTCATGTTTAATTGATGAGGTGGACTCCTTTTTGTACTTCCAGAGGCGACAATCTTGCTTACTGTGCACCAATCAATAATTCACAGTGTCTTAAAGACACCTTCCAATGTGCTGTTGACTGTTGGCTCCAGTACGGCACAAACACCTTAATTACAAACGCTGGCTGGAGAAACACAGGAAAGGCATTTCTGCTGTGCTACTCAGGACGGTTGGATCCATCTGGGATTGTATGTGCAAAAAAACTCAACACACTGCCTCTGAGGTACCTGCCTGTGTATAGGCCAAATGAACAGTCATAATGCATTATAAGACATGTTATATGCCTTCATAACAGCCCACGGCTCCGTGACAAACGCTAGTTATAGTGTTTCTAACACCCTAGACAAATGCGAAGAGACAGACAAAGAGGCAGCAGTGTGCGGTCGAGGAGAGTCTCTAGGTAGGGGTGTGGCCTCACAGGACACTCCCTCAGCCCTTCTCCAGCGATAGCAGCTAGAGCTGCACATGAATAGGCTGTGAACGGAGTCAACAGTGGTCAGACGTACAGACTGCTTTTCAATTACCTGGCGGTTAACCTTACCCACCCAGAGGTCCCCGACGTCACAGCACACTAAAATAAATAAATAAATAAAAAGCAGCAATATATCCTGTCAGTATCCTTCTCTCAGTCTCTCCCCTCTCTGATCGGTCTCTTTCGCCATTTTGCTCTCAACACTCCTCTCTTTCATCTCCAACTTTTATGTCTATCATCAATATTTTAACATTCATATTGGTATATTGATGTGTGTGTGTGTGTGTTTGCCCATGGAAAAAAAAATCATTCCAATCCCTCGTCACCTAGGAGACCGTGAAAATTCCTACCATGCATCTCTCTATCCCCGCTCCATTTATTCATTTCCTCCCTGGCTGGGATTGACACCTGACGCAGGCTCGTCACAATGGAACACGGTTGTGGGACACTCCGGAACGATGGCTCCCATTTCCCAGGCTGTGTAAATTTGCATAATCACTCTAATATCCCAAACGGCCGGGCTGATCCCTCGCAGGACGCTGTCAATCATCATAAGAGGGAATCAGGCATCCCACTCAGACGCAGAAACACAAAGCACAGGCAGCACAGCCCACAGACAGACAGGCTAACTAAAGCTAAATCACTGACTCTGACTGAGGTAAACACACAGCTCCACAAACCAAGACTAGACAAAACCCTTACAATGTTTAACAATGACAGAAACCTGATATGGTTGAATGAGAATGACTGTGTTGTACTAATATTAATATGAATGTCCTTGTGCATAATGTTCACCATGGTGAGGAGACCCTAGTGTAATGATAGAGGGAGGGACTGACCTGTCGGAGTGGGCTGACCACCAGGCTAGTGTGGTGAGAGGGGACAAGGGGGGGACAGGGTAGGATAAGGGCTGGGACCAGGGCTCTAAAGTGCAACCATTTTGGTAAGGAGACCATGACCATTTTGGTCGCATATGCTCAAAAATATTTTGCTGTACGACCTGGAATTTTATTTTGGGGGCACCAGTAAGACTGCAAAACCATGTGATCACCCAGAATAATTGTTATGATTCGGCTTCGCTGTGCCGCTGCCTCGGAGTGCCATAATCGCCAGCCCAGAGAGCAAATCAAGTGCACCTATAGGCCTACAGCTGGCCAATCAAATGGCTCAGATTACGGTGTCTGCAGTCGATGCCCAGCTAAATTGATACTGTGAGATTTTAAAACAATGGACTAGAGAGCAAAGTCAGTTCACGTTTACAGTTTTATTCAACACTGTAACCACTTTTTATTGAACACTTTTATACACCATTAAATGAGCTTCTCCCTTCTTCCACTCGCATTTCAACCAGCACTGCAGCTGCAATGGATGAGCAGCAAAGCGTATCGAAATGCTTGCATTGTTATTATTGGCAACTTGTGTCTATTTTTATATGGAGGAATATTTCACTTCCACTGGTCATAGGAGTAACATGAATTTGAGCATGAGACTCGAGTTTCACCATCAGCTGGATGACGTCCCTTTTTGGTCACAGTCAGTCTCAGCGGAGAGAGGGAGAGCAGAGGGATGGTGAGAGGCGGACCCTCTGCTGCGCGCCCCCCCCCGCTGAAACTGACCATCACTCCAGTGAAATAAATAAAAAAGCACATTATTAAAATGTATGCTCACTCAGCTGGGCGTCACAAGTAATACAACAACTGATCTAGAACCGGTGTGATCATAAACCATACGTTTTGAAATACTTAAATCATCTGAGAAGAACAACATTGGCAGGTCAATTCCAGCATAGCCAATATGCAGTGATAATGTATTGGGCCTATAGCCTACTGCACAAACCTCATTTCTACAGTACTGTTTTTAATAGGTTATTGTTGGATAGGTTACTGTTTAAGTAAGGTTAAATATATATATATAATAATTGACAATAAACTAAGTCTTTAAAGGGTTATAGTTTCTAGCCACACCATGTGCTTCAAAAGTAGATATAATTAATATATGCCCAATACAGGCTTTATCTCAAATCAATTTAAAAATCTGCTTTTCTGGTGTTCCTACATTTTATTTTGTGCTACTAACTTTTAAAGTTGGGAGCACCAGTGCTACCAATATATATTTATATTTTTTAGAGACTTATGCTGAGACAAGAGAGGGACTAACCTGTCGTAGTGTCCTGGCCACCAGGCTCTCCAGAACTGGTCCTCTGTCCTCGTGTAGCAGATGCACCTCGTCCAGGATGAGGAGCTTTACAATCTGGGACAGGGCCACGTCCCCAACGCTCTTCCTGGTCACCACGTCCCACTTCTCAGGGGTGGTCACCAGCATCTGGAAAATCAGATGGACACACACAGTCAGTGACAGACAGACTTGATTTGTGGGTCGATCCAGAAGCACCTGTTCAGCCCCATATACTCCAAATCCATAACATATTTAGGTCAAGGAGTTCTTCATTACCATCAGACCAGGGTCCTGTGTTTAACAAGGGGACAGAGTTCTTCCTGTCCAGGTCACGTGATCAAGGAAAACACTGGGCCCTACTCGCATCATATACACCACCTGCAACCAGAGCACTCTATCCATCATCTGTGTTATCAGTTCACCCCTCTATCCTCTACACATCCCTCACTCCTCCCTTGTCATCTTCTTAATCATCATCTCACCTGTTCCCGTTTAAAACCCGGACCCTTTGGGCCCTTCAGAACCATCGTTCTAGTGCAATTAAGCGTCTGACGATAGAAAAATAGAACAATGAATAATGAATGGTGTGCGAGCTGTTTGCCAACCCATCGGTGTGTGTGTGTGTGTGTGTGTGTGTGTGTGTGTGTGTGTGTGTGTGTGTGTGTGTGTGTGTGTGTGTGTGTGTGTGTGTGTGTGTGTGTGTGTGTGTGTGTGTGTGTGTGGAAATTCCTAGACACTTTTTATAAAATCAGTTCATTAGACTCTAGTTTTCATTTAAATCCATCTGGCTAGCCATTACAGACTGGCGCTCCTTCCTTGCAGAGACAAAACGGCCACACACACACACATTGCCATTAGAGACTGGCACGGTGCTAGCAGAGAGGAGAGAAGTGGCTGTCTTAATTAGGCTACAGGTTCATCTAAATGAAAGCTCTGGCTTCCAAACCAACAACTAGCAGGCCACAGTGCTTTCTTTAATTACACAACAAAAACAATGACAAGACGCCATTTGACTTAACAGGAAACCCTCATTATTTTCCTTGCATTGTTTTTAATAACATTGATATTTACCTCGTTATTTATTTCTATGACTGGCTGCTAAGTGTTTTACATTTATGGTTGGAGACACTCCCACGGATTGATTTCAGTGCTTCAAAAACTCTCCCCTAGATAAATCACAATATTTGTGAATATGCCACGCTGGTGAAATAGAAGAGAGTGCAGTCCTGGAACACAATGGGGTTAATAAAGACCTGTGTCAAAGTGGGTTTCCATTATAGAACATTTACAATTACTAGAATGGACATCCACATTCAAATCAACGTTCCATGATGATCACGTAGAAATAGTGTCCTAGAACTGTTCTGATGTGAAAGTTGCAGCTCATCTGTGGTGGTCAGACCCAGCCATATGATAATGAGTGGGGCTCGACCCAACGTGCACCCAGTGGACGAGAACAATTCTGGAACACATGGAGCGGTTTTCTTGAACACGGATTAAGCCTAGCCCTGAAAAAAATCATACTGAATGGAGAATCTCCATTGAAAGAGCATTTTAGTCTAGGACTAAGCCTAATGTGTGTCTGAGAACCCGACCCAATATTTCTATGTGATGTGACTCAGCCCCAGCTCCATGTTAATGAGGGGGGCTCTACCCAGGCAGCTCTACCCAGCGTGGTAACAGTGATGTGTGCAGCCATGTGGAACCCGGGGGCATGGTGAGGTCTTCCCATACTACCACTTATCTACTAATTACCTGTCTGACGGTCTGTCTACCTTTCTCTGACGGTCTGTCTGGCGGTCTGTCTGGCGGTCTTGCGTGTGTGCCTTTCTGTATGTCTGTCTGTGGAGCAGAGCACCAGGGGGCCACTCTGTCATTAAGTTAATATTTACTCTCTGGACTGAGGGAGAGGGACTAGGAGAACCAGCACGCCCACTGCTCATTCACCCACCCACCCGCACACTGGCATGTCTGCCAGCCAGCAGCCACTCCAAGCAAATCTACTGTTACCATAGTAACTATCAGTGCCACAGAGAGAGAGGGGGTTTGCGAGGAGGGAAAGGTAAGAGGGTAGAATTGTTTCACTGCTTTCATACTGTAAGTGAACGACTAATAGCTTGTCCAGGCTACAAATGTATCCAACTGTGTTTGTGTGTGCACACATCCACTGCGTGTTTTTGATGGGAGTTGTGACAATAGCAGTGACATAGCAGACACAGAAATCAAATCGATGTTTATTTGTTGCGTACACGGACCAGCAGATGTTAAAGCAGCTGCAGGGAAATGCTTGTGTTTCTAGCTCCAGCAGTACAACACTACTACAAGGAATGCATGTACGGAAGTAGTTATGTAGGAGGAGCTATGTACATATAAAGTAAGTCCTTAATTAGCTTCATTTCTCACAGATCAAATTGCAACAGAATAATATTGCTGGAATGCTAATCTTCTCTGTATCGAACTACAGCAATAACTTCACACATATATGCAAACAGTGAGTGAGTGAGTGAGTGAGTGAGTGAGTGAGTGAGTGAGTGAGTGAGTGAGTGAGTGAGTGAGTGAGTGAGTGAGTGAGTGAGTGAGTGAGTGAGTGAGTGAGTGACTGAGTGAGTGACTGAGTGAGTGACTGAGTGAGTGACTGAGTGAGAGAGAGAGAGAAAGGTCTGTTAGAAAGTTGTTTCAGATAACAAAAATGTATGAGGATACATTTTTTTAAATCCTCCTTATTTACCCTGAGGTCTCTAGAGAGCTAACTTTATAGTACCTAGTGAACTTTAATGGAGTTGTTATTGGAGTTTTAATACACTTACTCCACACTAGCAGAAACAGGTAATTTCATGAAATTGTATTTCATCCAAAGCTCTACAGTCTGGGTAGATAGAGAAGCAAGGCTGGTTTGTGGGAGTATGTAGGGGGTAAGGATAATATTGTTGAGCCTCTGCCAGTCCCATCCTCATTAAAAGTGGGTGTGTGCCCTCTCTCTCACAAGGAAACAAATGCACGTACACACACATGCACGGACACACACACGCAGACACACACCTCCAGATGAACTGGTATTGACCTAATTTCTCAAGATTCACATCTCCCTCTCCCCTCTATCTCTCTCTCTCTGTCTGTCTCCCTCTGCTTTCATCTCTCTATCCTTAAGTACCAGGAGGTTTATGAACCTCTAAAGTCTGAGCTTTACTATCCTCTTTTGGATTTGCTAGATATGCTTGTTCTTGGCAACCTTTTCAGCCTAGTCCTTCCTCTCTCTGTTTACCTCTCACCCCCTCCATCGGTGAAGGGCTCACTAGATGGGAAGGAGTTTAGCCTACATCCTTCACTCTACCCTCCTTTTTGTTTCACAAATCCCATTCATCCTCTTTCTACTTCCTGTTCACACACGCAAAGTTGACTCACACATACAGTAAAACGCTCTGAGGAAAATAATAATGAAAATATACACTTAATGAAATGAATATAAAACAAAGTGAAGTAGTGGGAAATATGAATGATTTTACCATTGACAGAATACACACCTGGTTAACAGAGCTATTAACAAATGCATTCGAGACAAGAACAAACTCATTTACAGGCCACTCACTGAGGCAAACAACCTAATTGGTTGATTTGCTGGGGAGCTGTTACAATTGGATATCGGATTGGACAATTGATTCATCATTTTAATTGAAAGAAATCATCTGATTGCCACTTCTTATGCTCGTAGTGACATAACCAATCTAACAACAACAATATATTCAACTTCATTTTGTGAGTGGCAAGTTTTTCCTGACCACAGACACATTTCAAATATGAGTTAGTCTCTACTCATGTCAATCACATTTTCAATATATCCAGCCATCTTGTTAATTGGAGAGAACAGAGTAGTCTTTGTATCCATAACTAGCATAGGGCTCTTAGTTGAACACTTTGAAATGGGAGAGCACTTTACATGAGTTTGACTAAAGTACTGCTGGGTTATGTTGAAAGCATCACCTCTCCCTCCCCCCGCGCTAAAATACAAGCACCACCTTCAAAGGCACAAATACAGTGGACAATAAACAGGATATGAATTTGGTATTTCACAGTACAACTATCTGTAGTCACCATGGCAACTACAAATAAGGCTACTGAGAACAAGGAATCAGGAAAATGAAGAGGGGGTGAGTATAGACGAGGGAGAGAGAGATCAGATATGGAGACCCAGAGAACACACACGCGCCTCCTGAGAGAATGGAGCTGTCTAAGTGTTTTTTTGGGACGCTTATGTCCTAACAGTTAATAACAAATTTGAAAAATATGTATATATATATATAATTTGTTATTCATTTTCTGAATGGAAAAACACTAAGTATAAAACTTAATAGATTACAAACAGATAAAGTATGTAGAAAAGATAATGGACCTATATATTTTTGATAATATAAACTTTGAGAACTAAGATCAAAATAAAAGCTAGACAATCAGGAGAATTGCAAAAACAATGAATTTAGCAGTATTCATTTTATTAGGTCTGAGCAAAAGAACACAGCATTAACCATGAGAAAATGTAATAGAATTGCAGGAAATTAGCAAAATGTCTCAGCTCAATTGCAGAATATGTAGAATCGCAGGAAATTTGCTTTAAAAACGGCAAAATAAATTCTCAGCTGCATGGAAAAATGTGTAGAATTGCAGTAAATTGACTTTAAAATGCTAACATTTCTTTACAGTTCCAAGGGGGCCTCTAATATTTTCTCGGCCAACCGTGCTCATTGCCACGCCCCCTGCCATGCCAACCACCTAAGCCCCTTTTTGATCCAGAAAAAGCCCTGCGTCTGACCTGTGAGTGACCCTGCATGACTGTCTAGTGTGAGAAACTCTGTGGTTGTGCTGGCTTCTCTATGGCTTATCAGTTCTATCAGTAGCTACAGTATGTTGCAGTGAAGGAACAGTCCTTTTATAAAGCCTGACAGAGAATTAAGTACAGGAAGACACCAAAGAGAGAGATAAGGAACTGCACTAGTCTCCAACATAAAGCAGGAGGGACACTATCATCATTGGAGTGTGTGTGTGTGTGTGTGTGTGTGTGTGTGTGTGTGTGTGTGTGTGTGTGTGTGTGTGGTGCCTGAGCGCATGCCTTCGAATGTATCGCCAATTCTTGCTTTTATGACTTTTATTTTCAACTAAGGAGAGCAACCATTATCTATACTGCAGTTCTGTACGTTGCTGTGTGATTCATGGACACAATATTGTCACCTACTCTTCACTGCAGAATTACAGATGTATGACTGGAGTCTGTGTTGTGACCTGAACCTAACTGAGCCCAAAGTGCAGTGTGAGGAGATCCGCTGTAACACACTGTTATTGGTCCTGTGGATCTCTGTCCCAGACACTGGTATTGGCCCTGTGGATCTCTGTCCCAGACACTGGTATTGGCCGTGTGGATCTCTGTCCCAGACACTGGTATTGGCCGTGTGTATCTCTGTCCCAGACACTTGTACTGTGGTCTGTCCCAGACACTTGTACTGGCCGTGTGGATCTCTGTCCCAGACACTTGTACTGGCCGTGTGGATCTCTGTCCCAGACACTGTATTGGCCGTGTGGATCTCTGTCCCAGACACTTGTACTGGCCTGTGGATCTCTGTCCCAGACACTTGTACTGGCCGTGTGGATCTCTGTCCCAGACACTGGTATTGGCCATGTGGATCTCTGTCCCAGACACGGGCACTGGTCCCAGACACGGGCATTGGCCCTGTGGATCTCTCCCAGACACGGGTCTGTGGAGACACGGGCATTGGCCCTGTGGATCTCTGTCCCAGACACGGGCATTGGCCCTGTGGATCTCTGTCCCAGACACGGGCATTGGCCCTGTGGATCTCTGTCCCAGACACGGGCATTGGCCCTGTGGATCTCTGTCCCAGACACGGGCATTGGCCCTGTGGATCTCTGTCCCAGACACGGGCATTGGCCCTGTGGATCTCTGTCCAAGACACGGGCATTGGCCCTGTGGATCTCTGTCAAGACACGGGCATTGGCCCTGTGGATCTCTGTCCCAGACACGGGCATTGGCCCTGTGGATCTCTGTCCCAGATAGTCTAGTGCTGATGTGATCTCCCTCTGCTGTGTAAACCCTGCTACTCTATAACAGCCATAAGCTGCTATGACAGATACCCTTTTCACACTACTGAGCCTATCGAGCCAAACCAAGCCAAGTTGTACTGGGCTAGCCTGTTTACGTACCATAGTTACTATAATGGACAATGTAAAGAAAGAGATCTGAGCCAGAACAGTATAGTTGGGGTTGGCACTATAGTCTGTGTGTGTGTGTGTGTGTCTGTGGTTGGCACTACAGTGAGTACGGTTACATGCTAGGGATGGGCATGAGTACTCGAACGGACGTCAAAACTCAATCTTTAACAAGAGATTAACATATCCCCACCCCAATACTGTAAAACGTACTTTGCTAAGATAATCCGTTTACCTGACAGGTTTTAATTGATTTTACTGAACCTTTATTTAACTTCGAAAGTCAGTCAAGAACAAATTCTTATTTACAATGACGGCCTACCAAGAGGCAAAATGCCTCCTGCAGGGACAGGGGCTAAAAATAAAATTAAAAATAGGACAAAACAAACATCATGACAAGAGACACCACAACACTACATAAAGAGAGACCTAAGACGACAACACAGCATGACAGTGTGGCATATCAAGAAGATGATTAAAAAGCATGATCATTACACAGGTGCACCTTGTGCTGGGGACTTTCCTAGTTAAATAAAAGGTTAAAATAAAAAAATATAAAAAGAAAAGCCACTCTAAAATGTGCAGTTTTGTCACACAACACAATGCCACAGATGTCAAGTTGAGGGAGCGTGCAATTGGCATGCTGACTGCAGGAATGTCCACCAGAACTGTTGTCAGTTAATTTAATGTTTTGGCACCTACAGGAGAGCTCTTCTTTATCTACACCCATTCAGCATCATTCACACCCTCTTAAGCTTTAGCCCCACCCATCTCCTTAAAGGTTGAGCTGAGCATTCTGTCCTAAAAACAGCAGTCAAGCACCCAAGCTAATTGGCTAACATTGGCTACCTTGCTAGCTACTTCCAGATGCGAGAACAGCTCACTGACCATTTTACTCGCCCTAGCAGAGCGGGTTAGGTTGTTTATATGTTATCTGACACCGCCCATATTCAACGGGTGTTGAGCGCTCTGGCACACTCAGACGAGAGTGACTGAAATCGTAGTAGATAGACGTGGCTGGTAAATTCGCTCTGGCTATCATCAGTTGTCGCAGTGACATTCTATTGAAATGGTTACTTGCACAGTGGGGTCTTTTGTTAAGACATTTAGCTAGCTAGGTAGACAATGAACCATAATCCCAACTCATGACTTTACTACCCGGCATGAATCTGCAGGTAGCTAACCAACCAGGTTCAATGTTAGCTAGCTATCATTAGGCTATAACTAGCAAAGCAAATGGCTCTGAGATACAATTAATAAGAACATACAGATAACATTAGCTAGCTAGCTAACAGCACACTTTAACTTGAAATGAAAACAACTTTGCCAAATTAGAAATATGTAATATCTGAAAATGTAGCTAGCTAGACTATCTTACCAGTATACATAATTGGTGGACGCTACTCCTCGTCACAGATGCCATGGTTGCCCAATACTTTGAAGATGTAATCCAGAGATAGGTGTTTTCTCCATCTCCTTAGCAATCATGCTCCATTTCCACTGATTTCAAAACTTGGTCCCCCAGAAAGAGGAGAGCAACATTTTTTTCAGTTCTACTACATGATACACTCAATCTCAGCAAATCATGGCTAGCTGGAAAGTTGCTGTATTTTGTCTGTGGCTAAACCAACTAGGCTAGTAACTTAGCAATTGTATTCGTATTTACAGATGACATTGCACCCCCCCATTCAACTCACCCAAGCCTTTCCCATTTCTCCTTCTCCCAAATCCAGTCAGCTGATGTTCTGAAAGAGCTGCAAAATCTGGACCCCTACAAATCAGCCGGGCTAGACAATCTGGACCTTTCTTTCTAAAAATGATCTGCCGAAATTGTTGCCACTCCTATTACTAGCCTGTTCAACCTCTCGTGTCGTCTGAGATTCCCAAAGATTGGAAAGCAGCTGCGGTCATCCCCCTCTTCATAATAATAATATAATAATATATGCCATTTAGCAGACGCTTTTATCCAAAGAGACTTACAGTCATGTGTGCATACATTCTACGTATGGGTGGTCCCGGGGATTGAACCCACTACCCTGGCTTTACAAGCGCCATGCTCTACCAACTGAGCTACAGAAGGACCAAAGGGGGGGGGGGGGGCACTCTTGACCCAAACTGCTACAGACCTATATCTATCCTACCCTGCCTTTAAGGTTTTCGAAAGCCAAGTCAACAAACAGATTACCGACCATTTTGAATCCCACCATACCTTCTCCGCTATGCAATCTGGTTTCAGAGCTGTTCATGGATGCACCTCAGCCACGGTCAAGGTCCTAAACGATATCTTAACCGCCATCGATAAAAGGCTTTCGACTGTCAATCACCACATCCTCACCGGCAGACTCGACAGCCTTGGTTTGTCAAATGATTGCCTAGCCTGGTTCACCAACTACTTCTCTGATAGAGTTCAGTGTGTCAAATCGGAGGGTCTGTTGTCCGGGCCTCTGGCAGTCTCTATGGGAGTTCCACAGGGTTCAATTCTTGGACCGACTCTCTTCTCTGTATACATCAATGATGTCGCTCTTGCTGCTGGTGAGTCTCTGATCCATCTCTACGCAGACGACACCATTCTGTATACTTCTGGCCCTTCTTTGGACACTGTGTTAACAACCCTCCAGACGAGCTTCAATGCAATACAACTCTCCTTCCATGGCCTCCAATTGCTCTTAAATACAAGTAAAACTAAATGCATCCTCTTCAACCAATCGCTGCCTGCACCTTCCCGCCTGTCCAACATCTGGACGGTTCTGACTTAGAAAATGTGGACAACTACAAATACCTAGGTGTGTGGTTAGACTGCAAACTCTCCTTCCAGACTCACATCAAACATTTCCAATCCAAAGTTAAATCTAGAATTTGCTTCCTATTTCGCAACAAAGCATCCTTCACTCATGCTGCCAAAAATACCCTTGTAAAACTGACCATCCTACCGATCCTCATCTTCGGCGATGTCATTTACAAAATAGCCTCCAATACCCTACTCAATAAATTGGATGCAGTCTATCACAGTGCCATCTGTTTTGTCACAAAAGCCCCATATACTACCCACCACTGCGACCTGTATGCTCTCGTTGGCTGGCCCTCGCTTCATACTCATCGCCAAACCCACTGGCTCCAGGTCATCTACAAGACCCTGCTAGGTAAAGTCCCCCCTTATCTCAGCTTGCTGGTCACCATAGCAGTACCCACCTGTAGCACTCGCTCCAGCAGGTATATCTCTCTGGTCACCCCCAAAACCAATTCTTCCTTTAGCCGCCTCTCCTTCCAGTTCTCTGCTGCCAATGACTGGAACGAACTACAAAAATCTCTGAATCCGGAAACACATATCTCCCTCACTAGCTTTAAGCACCACCTGTCAGAGCAGCTCACAGATTACTGCACATGTACATAGCCCATCTATAATTTAGCCCAAACAACTACCTCTTTCCATACTGTATTTATTTATTTTGCTCCTTTGCACCCCATTATTTCTCTCTACCTTGCACATTCTCCCACTGCAAATCAACCATTCCAGTGTTTTACTTGCTATTTTGTATTTACTTCGCCACCATGGCGTTTTTTTGTTGCCTTTACCTCCCTTATATCACCTCACTTGCTCACATTGTATATAGACTTACTGTATTATTGACTGTATTTTTGTTTTACTCCATGTGTAACTCTGTGTTGTTGTGTTTGTCGAACTGCTTTGCTTTATCTTGGCCAGGTCGCAATTGTAAATGAAAACTTGTTCTCAACTTGGTTTAAATAAAGGTGAAATAAATAAATAAATTAGAAAAGAAAAGAAATAAAAAATACATGTTTGATATTAAAGAAGATGAAAATCCACATTTCGGAAGGCATTTCTGTCAAAAAACTCATTTTGATTAAAAAGAGTTTATATTCAAATGGTATTGGCTGCGACATACTCCTAGTTTCCTGAAACGAGTCACATGTGTATTCCCAGTCATGTGAAATCCATAGATAATGGATTAATGCATTTATTTCAATTGACTGATTTCCTTATTTGAACTGTAACTCATTAAAATCTTATTGCGTTTATAATTTTGTTCAGTGTATGTGGTCTAAGTTTTATTTTTAAGACAACTTTAATTTGCTTTGCCTCTAGTTTTCCATTTGAACATGAGCATTTGTGGGGCACAACAAAAAAGAAACCACGCTAAAAGCATCAATCAGTTCTCCCTAAATTCCCATTCCCCTCCGTGCCTCACTCACTCAATTGCGTTGCGACCGCTCCCTCTACACACGCATGCTGAGTGTACAGAAATAAATGCCTATAAATACAGATATAACTGATGGGATACACAAGCTACATTCCATGCCAAATTGTCCCAGCCATAACCGTGGCAGCAGGAAGAATGAAGTCCTTCACAATAGTATGGGGCTTGCCTGTCCTAGCCACTCAGTAGCTCACAATTAGTATGGGGCTTGCCTGTCCTAGCCACTCAGTAGCTCACAATAGTATGGGGCTTGCCTGTCCTAGCCACTCAGTAGCTCACAATAGTATTGGGTTGCCTGTCCTAGCCACTCAGTAGCTCACAATAGTATGGGGCTTGCCTGTCCTAGCCACTCAGTAGCTCACAATAGTATGGGGCTTGCCTGTCCTAGCCACTCAGTAGCTCACAATAGTATGGGGCTTGCCTGTCCTAGCCACTCAGTAGCTCACAATAGTATGGGGCTTGCCTGTCCTAGCCACTCAGTAGCTCACAATAGTATGGGGCTTGCCTGTCCTAGCCACTCAGTAGCTCACAATAGTATGGGGCTTGCCTGTCCTAGCCACTCAGTAGCTCACAATAGTATGGGGCTTGCCTGTCCTAGCCACTCAGTAGCTCACAATAGTATGGGGCTTGCCTGTCCTAGCCACTCAGTAGCTCACAATAGTATGGGGCTTGCCTGTCCTAGCCACTCAGTAGCTCACAATAGTATGGGGCTTGCCTGTCCTAGCCACTCAGTAGCTCACAATAGTATGGGGCTTGCCTGTCCTAGCCACTCAGTAGCTCACAATAGTATGGGGCTTGCCTGTCCTAGCCACTCAGTAGCTCACAATAGTATGGGGCTTGCCTGTCCTAGCCACTCAGTAGCTCACAATAGTATGGGGCTTGCCTGTCCTAGCCACTCAGTAGCTCACAATAGTATGGGGCTTGCCTGTCCTAGCCACTCAGTAGCTCACAATAGTATGGGGCTTGCCTGTCCTAGCCACTCAGTAGCTCACAATAGTATTGGGTTGCCTGTCCTAGCCACTCAGTAGCTCACCATAAGACACTTCTAGTCCCTTCTTATTAATTAACACGTTTTTAATAACCCACACTTTTTTTTCCCAATTCGCCAAATTGAGCCTCGTTTCAAATAATCACTTCTCACTATTCTGTTATATTTTATTCTGTTATATAACAAAGGCGTGTATTGACTGCGATAAGGGCTCGAGAAATAAGAGTGTCTTGTCTGCTAAATTAACAAAACAAGGCTATGCCATTGCACAGCCATGCTTCTATAAGCAAGCGCCACTGCTAAGGTTACTACCTTTTTGAAGATTGCGTTCCACGATATAATATAACCAGTTGATCTTACGGTTTCAATAAATTAATCTTAAATGGCACTTGTTTTTCTATTGACTGAATATATGAGGCAATTTGGTAATTAGTTATCTGTAATGGTTATGATAAATTGTTGCACACTGTTGGAATATAGATGAATTCAAACATACTTTTGTTCATGTAGTGTATGTGGACAACTGCTTGTCGAACATCTCATTCCAAAATCATGGGCAGTAATATTAGAGGTCGACCAATTATGATTTTTCAATGCAGATACCGATACCGATTATTGGAGGACCAAAAAAAAAGCCGATACCGATTAATCGGCCAATTTAAAAAATGTATTTGTAATAATGACAATTACAACAATACTGAATGAACACATATTTTAACTTAATATAATACATCAATAAAATCAATTTAGCCTCAAGTAGATAATGAAACATGTTCAATTTGGTTTAAATAATGCAAAAACAAAGTGTTGGAGAAGAACGTAAAAGGGCAATATGTGCTCAGAACATGAGAACATATGAAAGCTGGTGGTTCCTTCTAGCATGAGTCTTCAATATTCCCAGGTAAGAAGTTAGGTTGTAGTTATTATAGGACTATTTACCTCTATACCATTTGTATTTCATTTCCCTTTGACTATTGGATGTTCTTATAGGCACTTTAGTATTGCCAGTTTAACAGTATAGCCTCCGTCCCTCTCCTCGCTCCTCCCCTGGGCTCGAACCAGCAACACAACGACAACAGCCACCACATCGAAGCAGCGTTACCCATGCAGAGCAAGGGGAACAACCACTCCAAGGCTCAGAGCGAGTGAAGTTTGAAACGCTATTAGCGCACGATAACTAGCCAGCCATTTCACTTCGGTCACACCAGCCTCATCTCGGGAGTTGATAGGTTTGAAGTCATAAACAGCGCAATGCTTGACGCACAACGAAGAGCTGCTGGCAAAATGCACGAAAGTGCTGTTTGAATGAATGTTTACCTCTAATTACTATGGAGTTGGTCCCCCCTTTGCTGCTATAACAGCCTCCACTTGTCTGGGAAGGTTTTCCACTAGATGTTGGAACATTGCTGCGGGGACTTGCTTCCATACAGACACAACAGCATAGTGAGGTCGGGCACTGATGTTGGGCGATTAGGCCTGGCTCGCAGTCGGCGTTCCAATTCATCCCAAAGGTGTTCGATGGGGTTTAGGTCAGGGCTCTGTGCAGGCCAGTAAAGTTCTTCCACACCGATCTCGACAAACCATTTTTGTATGGACCACGCTTTGTGCTGACAGGACATTGTCATGCTGACAGGAAAGGGCCTTCCCCAAACTGTTGCCACAAAGTTGGAAGTACAGAATCGTCTAGAATGCCATTGCTGTAGCATTAAGGTTCGCCTTCAATGGAACTAAGGGGCCTAGCCCGAACCATGAAAAACAGCCCCAGACCATTATTCCGCCTCCACCAAACTTTACAGTTGGCACTATGCATTCGGGCAGTTAGCATTCTCCTGGCATCCGCCAAACCCAGATTATTCATCAGACTGCCAGATAGTGAAGTGTGATTCATCACTCCAGAGAACGCGTTTCCACTGTGCCGATGGCTGCAAGCTTTACACTACTCCTGACAAAAAAACAGTAACATCACTCTTGCAAAATCATTTTTAAATACAGTGCTATAACATTATTTAAGGTGTTTTTAAATTTTTTATTTACATGTCCTAATAATTCAAAGGATTGCTCAGAACACCGGGTGTTTTAATCGGTGTATGCTTACTATGATTTTGACCGATTAAAATAAGCAGAGTAAAGTGCTTACATGACTATTGCCATAACCGACCTACTGTCATAATCTGTTTAATATCAAATTATTAGCGCATGTAAACGTGCTCAGTGTGAAGAGGGTACGGAGCTACTGTATTCCAGTGAGCCGAGCTGAGCTGAAAGCCAACCACTGGGAGGCGCTCGCGAACAGTCGTGAGGCAGAACACAACACTCTGGACCAATGGAGCATAGGGAAAGCCTACGCAGAAACTGTGTGTGCTTGCGCACCCATGTGTGTTCGTACAGTACCTGTGTACGCAGGATCTCCCCTTTGGTTAGCTGCATGTCTCCAGTGAGCTCTTTGACAGCAATGCCCAGTGGCTCCAACCGCTTACTGAAGTAGTTCGTCATCTCTGCTGCCAGGGCCTTCATAGGAGCTACATACACTATCTACAGAGGGAGGGAGAGAGAGATGGAGGGAAGGGAGGGAGCGAGTAGGAGAGGAGAGAGAGAAAGAGAGAGGGAGATAAATATATAAAGAGAGAAAAGGGAGAGCGGGGGGGAGAAGGAGAGAAAGAAAGTGAGAGGAAGTGAAAGGTCACAGTCATGATAAATGAGTGTACAGCAGAGTATCACTTGTTCCCTGGCAACCAGCATAAATCACTATTTATTGAAAAATATGAAACAGGCCACTTAGATTAAGAAAGTTGAATGGAAATGTATGAAAAAGTGTCTATCGTCACTGGCTTGCATCGGGTGTGTGGTGTTAGAATGTGTGTGTATATTAGAACATGTGTGTGTGTGTGTGTGTGTGTGGGGGGCGTGGCTTTATAAGGACAACCAATAATAAATGTGTTCTACTGTATGTTTGTATGTCTTGCTGAGTGGTACCTTGAACTCATCCTTCTTGATGACCCCTCCAGGTTGGAGGTGCTGTCTGATCTCATGGAGGACTGTCAGCATGGCGATGTTGGTCTTGCCGGCCCCGGTGGGGGCACAGATGAGCAGGTTCTCATTGGTGTTGTAGGCTGTCTCAAACACTATGGACTGGATCCTGTTCAGACGCTGCATCCCCTTAAACACCAACTGACCAATCTGGGGGGAATGAGAGAGAGAGAGCGAGAGAGAGAGACCGACACAGAAAGAGACCAAGAGTGCAACAGAGAACAACAGCGAGAGAGCGAGAGAGGGTGCAACAGAGAACGACAGCGAGAGAGGGTGCAACAGAGAACGACAGCGAGAGAGCGTGCAACAGAGAACGACAGCGAGAGAGCGAGAGAGGGTGCAACAGAGAACGACAGCGAGAGAGCGAGAGTGGGTGCAACAGAGAACGACAGCGAGAGAGCGAGAGAGGGTGCAACAGAGAACGACAGCGAGAGAGTGAGAGAGGGTGCAACAGAGAACGACAGCGAGAGAGTGAGAGAGGGTGCAACAGAGAACGACAGCGAGAGAGCGAAAGTGGGTGCAACAGAGAACGACAGCGAGAGAGCGAGAGAGGGTGCAACAGAGAACGACAGCGAGAGAGCGAGAGAGGGTGCAACAGAGAACGACAGCGAGAGAGCGAGAGAGGGTGCAACAGAGAACGACAGCGAGAGAGCGAGAGAGGGTGCAACAGAGAACGACAGCGAGAGAGCGAGAGAGGGTGCAACAGAGAACGACAGCGAGAGAGCGAGAGTGGGTGCAACAGAGAACGACAGCGAGAGAGCGAGAGAGGGTGCAACAGAGAACGACAGCGAGAGAGCGAGAGGGTGCAACAGAGAACGACAGCGAGAGTGAGAGGGAGGAAGATAATAAGAAAAGGTTCAAAATCACAGAGTAATTATGGGAGTCATTACAAAGACAGACATGGGATCATGATGATACAAGTCTAACACACACGTCAGGACAGAGCAGACGGGAGGGATGGTCACAGCTGACTGGTTTAGGGGTCGGGGTTAAGACAAACATTGGTTGGCCTTATTGAGGGGGTCACCAGAACATTTGAATGGTTTTAGATGAGTAACATAGTGGAAAGAACATTGAGAACACTGACAAACCACTCCGCCGCACGCACGCACATACACACCTATCTACAACTGATTGCCAGACCACTTCCCTCATATTATAGGACAGGTTTCCCAACTGGCAGTCTTCTGTGCAAAAAATTAATAATTTTTTTAAATTAGCATTTTTTGGGGGAATTTTATTTGTTGAACACAAAAGATCAAAAACACCAGGAAATTAGCTCGAAGTTATTTTAAATTAAAGAAATCTGTTCAAGTATTCCCAATAGGCACTTAATTGTATATAAATGAAAGCAAAGGGCTGAAATTATTATTTTAGTCAAACATTATATCTGTTTGGGCTTCTTGTGGTCAATTTTCAGTCTACAAATGATTTGCAATTATATCCTGGGCCCCCTGCTCAAGAAAAAAATTATCCAGCGGCTGAATCTAGTTGATGATCCCTGCTATATGGGGGATGATTTACTATTGCCTAGTGGGTGGCTGCAGACAGGATGTGGGAGGCGTTTGACTGCCAGTAGGAGAGAGGTTAAATCCTGAGTGGTGGGAACAGATGTCAATCAACCTGCCCAGCGCTTGACTTCTCGCTTGACTTCTCCATGGTAACAGAGCGTGGGTGACAGACAGGCCTCAATCTTCCGGCGACCGACGTTGATAAGGAGAGAAATGGCCCTTCTGAAAGACAGCATCCGTGACCAGTCGACCGCCCACTACTCGGACACACACAGACATTCAGCCGTCAGAGTGGGCAGTTAACTGCTCCGGCCACCCTCACTCCTAGGGAAAGAGACACAGAACTGCAGGTCCAGGTGTGTGCTCTGTCCCCATCTGTCCATCAATCTCCCTCTCACTCCCTCTCACTCACGCTATACTTCTTTTACTTCATGCTCTCTCTCTCAACTCTTTCTCTCTCACTCAGTCTCTCTCTCAGAGTGGATTGGGATGTCTTGAGCTTAGACAGCAATATAATTTATTTAAGGATTCATTAAAAATATGTCATCACTCTACTCTTCCTCCCAGTTTTGCTCTGACACTCAGAAAAATAAAGAATTTGAGTGCTGCGTGTCATCCAGGGACAGGGGCCAAAGAGGAGAGAAGAGGCAGGAGTCAGCCCCGTGGCCCTGACAACCCAACCCAACTCTGATGAAGGCAGGAGTCAGCCCCGTGGCCCTGACAACCCAACCCAACTCTGATGAAGGCAGTGGCCCTGACAACTCTGATGAAGGCAGGAGTTAGCCCCGTGGCCCTGACAACCCAACTCTGGAGTCAGCCCAGTGGCCCTGACAACCCAACCCAACTCTGATGAAGGCAGGAGTCAGACAACCCCCTGATGGCCCCCTGACAACCCAACTCTGATGAAGGCAGGAGTCAGCCCAGTGGCCCTGACAACCCAACCCAACTCTGATGAAGGCAGGAGTCAGCCCCGTGGCCCTGACAACCCAACCCAACTCTGATGAAGGCAGGAGTCAGCCCCGTGGCCCTGACAACCCAACTCTGATGAAGGCAGGAGTCAGCCCCGTGGCCCTGACAACCCAACTCTGATGAAGGCAGGAGTTAGCCCCGTGGCCCTGACAACCCAACCCAACTCTGATGAAGGCAGGAGTCAGCCCCGTGGCCCTGACAACCCAACTCTGATGAAGGCAGGAGTCAGCCCCGTGGCCCTGACAACCCAACCCAACTCTGATGAAGGCAGGAGTCAGCCCCGTGGCCCTGACAACCCAACTCTGATGAAGGCAGGAGTCAGCCCCGTGGCCCTGACAACCCAACTCTGATGAAGGCAGGAGTCAGCCCCGTGGCCCTGACAACCCAACTCTGATGAAGGCAGGAGTTAGCCCCGTGGCCCTGACAACCCAACTCTGATGAAGGCAGGAGTTAGCCCCGTGGCCCTGACAACCCAACTCTGATGAAGGCAGGAGTCAGCCCCGTGGCCCTGACAACCCAACTCTGATGAAGGCAGGAGTCAGCCCCGTGGCCCTGACAACCCAACTCTGATGAAGGCAGGAGTCAGCCCCGAGGCCCTGATGACAGCCCCGTGGCCCCAACCCAACTCTGATGAAGGCAGGAGTCAGCCCCGTGGCCCTGACAACCCAACTCTGATGAAGGCAGGAGTCAGCCCCGTGGCCCTGACAACCCAACTCTGATGAAGGCAGGAGTCAGCCCCGTGGCCCTGACAACCCAACTCTGATGAAGGCAGGAGTTAGCCCCGTGGCCCTGACAACCCAACTCTGATGAAGGCAGGAGTTAGCCCCGTGGCCCTGACAACCCAACTCTGATGAAGGCAGGAGTCAGCCCCGTGGCCCTGACAACCCAACTCTGATGAAGGCAGGAGTTAGCCCCGTGGCCCTGACAACCCAACTCTGATGAAGGCAGGAGTTAGCCCCGTGGCCCTGACAACCCAACTCTGATGAAGGCAGGAGTTAGCCCCGTGGCCCTGACAACCCAACTCTGATGAAGGCAGGAGTTAGCCCCGTGGCCCTGACAACCCAACTCTGATGAAGGCAGGAGTTAGCCCCGTGGCCCTGACAACCCAACTCTGATGAAGGCAGGAGTCAGCCCCGTGGCCCTGACAACCCAACTCTGATGAAGGCAGGAGTTAGCCCCGTGGCCCTGACAACCCAACTCTGATGAAGGCAGGAGTTAGCCCCGTGGCCCTGACAACCCAACCCAACTCTGATGAAGGCAGGAGTTAGCCCCGTGGCCCTGACAACCCAACCCAACTCTGATGAAGGCAGGAGTCAGCCCCGAGGCCCTGACAACCCAACTCTGATGAAGGCAGGAGTCAGCCCCGAGGCCCTGACAACCCAACTCTGATGAAGGCAGGAGTCAGCCCCGTGGCCCTGACAACCCAACTCTGATGAAGGCAGGAGTCAGCCCCGTGGCCCTGACAACCCAACTCTGATGAAGGCAGGAGTCAGCCCCGAGGCCCTGACAACCCAACCCAACTCTGATGAAGGCAGGAGGTGGTTAAATTATTAATGCATCAAAGAGCAACTTTATTAGAGTCCACTTAAGCCGGTGGAAGGCTGAAGGATGATTGTGGTTTCAACATGGCACTGGGCGAAAGAACGAACGGTGGAGTAGCAGGAGCCTCTGACTGACAGCTAGTTGGCTAGCCCTCTCTCGCTCGAATTCTGATTGGCGCAGCAATGGGACAACCCAACTCTGATGAAGGCAGGAGGTGGTTAAATTATTAATGCCCAACTTTATTAGAGTCCCTGGCCCTGAAGGATGATTGTGGCCTGGAAGAGCATAGGCCCACCCATTGCTGCGCCCTTCCCCAGTCATGTGAAATCCATTGATTAGGGCCTAATTTATTTATTTCAATTGACAGATTTCCTTCAATTAACTATAAGTCTATAAAACTATAAAATTATTAAATTGTTGCATTTATATTTTTGTTCATTCATTCAGAGAGAGAGAGACAGCCAGAGAGAGAAATACAAAGAGAGGCAGAGAGAGAAAAAAAAGAAAGAGGGCAAAAGAGAGAAAGACAATACTATACACACCATCTTGACAGATCTTTAAACTAAGCGAGTAAAGGAATGGATATTAGTGCAGTGTGTTGTTTTGTACTCTTTCTCTCTCGTCTAAATGACTGTAGGGCTGATTTCCTCTCATCCTCTCTCCCTGGCGAGTGGAGCGTCCTCCTGTCCAACCAATTATTTCCCCCAAGGCAAAGTCCTGAGAGCACCAACCAATTTATAAATATGCATTTCTGAATTAGGAGCGGCACAGTTTCACCCTCTTCCGCACGGCTCCTGCACACACACACACACACAATTGCCAGGACTCAAACACACAATGTGTCGCTGTGGCAAACACGTTCACTTTAAGCAGCTAGACCCCCTTTTGTTTTGATTTATCGACTTTGTCTGTAGATAACGAGGAGCCAGCGTCCCGAACTTCTTAAACATGCTAATTCATGCAAATGTATGCCTGCCCCAATATTCACCTTGAGCTAATGCATACATGTTGTAAATATGATGTTGCCATCCTTTAATAATCTACTTAAATCTTCAGTGCTTTGTTTATACATTTTCTTCTTCATTTCTTAAAACGTCTCTGGCTGGCTTCATTGTTAATCAGATGTATGCACTGTAAATCTTCCAATAGGAGATGCAGCTGTCCCTGCCAGGAGTCGTCTCCGGGGTCCAAGCAGCAGTAACTCACTGAAGAGGTAACGTTACTGTAGGCTACTTGAGATACTACCATATGCAGCTGTTAACATTCATTTCATTAAAAATCCCTGTCTCCAAGCAACAAACACCAGCATGGTTATACATCTTCAGCAATAAGTGAAACGCCACAAATACAGCTAACAGTTTAAATGTTTTTATTTAACCATTATTTAACTAGGCAAGTCAGTGAAGAACAAATTCTTATTTACAATGACGGCCTACAGTTAGATGTGGTTAAGAGAAACTACCAACAGTAGACACCACAACTCACGTTTAAGAGAAGAACATTCTACATGGTTGTTTTATCAACTGGCCTCAGTTTGTTGGAGTTATTCCCTGTGACTGAGTTTATGAACAGGACTGCGATCAGTCCATCAGTGTGCACTCTGGGATTATCACATTGTTTCTATGAGCTAAAGGCCAAACTTTGAGTAACAAAATCCATTTGACATCACTAGGCAAGATTCCAACTCAATTACAATGACAAGTCTTAAACACACTTAATGCCCCAGGCATTCAAAAAGAGAACACACCTCCAGAACCAATCTCAGGTTCCTGTTTTTCTCACCCCTGTGGTTGAAAAATCTTAGTAACTTTCCCAAAATCCCCAGGTTTTCCAGAAACCGTGGTTGGAATGTTCTTGGGATCCTCCAACTGGGATTTCTGGAAAACCTGTGAATTTGGGTGAAGTTACTGGAATGTCCCAGCCCTACTCCCCCACAAAGACAGACCCATGCAGGTATCAAAGGGTTCTCCCCAGGATGTCAATCAGGTGCTGCTGATGTGAGTGGAGGAATGGGAAAGGTCCAGAGGGGGCTGGGAGCAGAAACATAACATTTATGAAAGCCCTTCTCTCCCGAACCTCTGCTCACTTTAAAACGTGTTTGACCACAAATATGTTTTGGATTTTTTTTAAACCAAAATTCCATTTGAAGGGACAATCTAAAAAATGTCCTAGATACGACTGCCTCATTCAAGCTTCGTCGCCACCTATTCATCATCATCATGTACAACTGACTAATTCCAACCAAAAACATCACTTTACATTCTGATACACCCATGTGCCTAACCCCTGACTAAAAACATTGTTAGTTCCAGATGTAGAGAACCATACCGTGAACACTGTTTGGATGGAACGTGCTCGCCACAGATTTTGTGGGAGTATCGAACCAATCCAGGCCCAGAACATGTGTGTGTGTGTTGTCTGTGTTTCCCAATCCCAGTCAGTACTGTCTGTGTGTGTAGTCTCTGTGTGTGTGTGTGTGTATATATATATATATTTCCCAGTCTGTACTGTGTAGTGAGTGCGATGGAAGCAAGCAGGCTCATTATTAGAGTGCTAGCACAGCCTACGGCCAAATGTGCCAACCAGGCTGATTGGGAATAAACTGGCAATATAGAACCAATCCACCAGCCACTCTAAACTCACTAATTAGACACTCAAAGATCCCAGTAAATTATTCTACAGCTAAATCTAAAACACCTACCAAGCAGTCTGTCCAATTGCCTCCCTGTCCTAGTTTAACACAGTGCATTTGGAAAGTATTCAGACATCTGGACTTTTCCACATTTTGTTACTTCACAGACCTATTCTAAAATGGATTAAATCATTCCCCCCCCTAATTCATCTACACACAATACGCCATGAAGAGAAAGCAAAAACAGGTTGAAGCACCTTTGACAGAAATTCCACAAGCTTGGCACACCTGTATTTGGGGAGTTTCTCCTATTATCTTCTGCAGATCCTCTTAAGCTCCGTCAGATTGGATGGCGAGCGTCGCTGCACAGAGATGTTCGATTGGGTTCAAGTCCAGGCTCTGGCTGGGCCACTCAAGGACATTGTGCTTAGGGTCATAGTCCTGTTGGAAGGTGAACCTTCGCCCCCAGTCTGAGGTCTTGAACGCTCTGGAGAAGGTTTTCATCAAGGATCTCCGTACTTTGCTCTGTTCATTTTTCCCTCGATCCTGACTAGTTTTTAGCTGCCTTTTGGCAGTGGGGTGTCATGTGCCTTTTACTGAGGAATGGCTTCCGTCTGGCCACTCCACCATAAAGGCCTGATTGGTGGAGTGCTGTAGAGATGGTTACCTCCCTGACTAAGGCCCTTGTTATTTATTTTACCTTTATTTAACTAGGCAAGTCAGTTAAGAACATATTCTTATTTTCAATGACGGCCTAAGAATGGTGGGTTAACTGCCTAGTTCAGGGGCAGAACGAAAGATTTTTACCTTGTCAGCTCGGAGATTCGATCTTGCAACCTTTTGGTTACTAGTCCAACGCTCTAACCACTAGACTACCTGCCGCCTTCTCTCCCGATCGCTCAGTTTGGCCGGGCGGCCAGATCTAGGAAGAGTCTTGGTGGTTCCAAAACCTCTTCCATACAAGAATGATGGAGGCCACTGTGTTCTTGTAGACCTTCAATGCTGCAGAATCTTTTTGGTACCATTCCCCAGATCTGTGCCTCGACACAATTCGGTCTCAGAGCTCTACGGACAATTTCTTCGACCTCATGGCTTGTTTTTTTCTCTGACATGCACTGTCAACTGTGGGACCTAATATAGACAGGTGTGTGCCTTTCCAAATCATGTCGAATCAATTGAATTTACCACAGGTGGACTTCAAACAAGTTGTAGAATCATTTCAAGGATGATCAATAGAAACAGGATGCATCTGAACTCAATAGCAAAGAGTCTGAATACTTTATATAAATAAGGTATTGATATTTTGTTTGTGATACATTTGCAAAAAAATCTAACAACCTGTTTTTGCTTTGTCATTATGGGGTAGTGTGTGTAGATTGATGAGGAAAAAAGTAAATTTAATTAATTTTAGACTAAGTCTGTAATGTAACAAAATGTGGAAAAAGGGGTCTGAATACTTTCCAAATGCACTGTACCTGCTCACCTAAAAATGTAAACATGGACTATCACCTGTGCAAAGGTGTGTGGCTACTGTATACGTGTAAGCATATATTGACTGTATAAGTCAGGGTGAAAACTGCTAAACTAATTAAATGATGTGCATTGGTAATGGGGAGCTAAAAGAAAGTTGTTGTTTGCACACTATGCTTTTAATTACTTTTCAGTTCCATTTCATTCCATTTGAATTGACAGCTTGATCAACTTTTAATTGCTAGTTTTAGTAAACAGCTTATCAGCTCCAAGCCCACACACACAGCCCTGAATGACCTGGCCAAACACACACACAAGCTGTACTGTGGAGTTTGACAGTGAGATGCAGATGCAGCAAACAGGAGGCCCATTAAATTCCCCACAGGACACCAGTAGAACGGACTCACTCACTCGCACGGGGGACACTCACTCGCACGGGGGACACTCACTCGCACGGGGGACACTCATTCGCACGGGGGACACTCACTCGCACGGGGGACACTCACTCGCACGGACAGACCGACTCACTCGCACGGACAGACCGACTCACTCGCACGGACAGACCGACTCACTGGCACGGACAGACCGACTCACTCGCACGGACAGACCGACTCACTCGCACGGGGGACACTCACTCGCACGGACAGACCGACTCGCTCGCACCAACCGACCGACCGACTCGCTCGCACCAACCGACCGACTCACTCGCACGGGGGACACTCGCTCGCACGGACAATGGACGGGGACACTCGCTCGGGCACACTCACTCGCACAGACTCTCGCACAGACTCTCGCACAGACTCACTCAGTCAGGGATGCACGGACTCACTCAGTCACACACATGGACACGCATAGACTCACTCACTCGGGGACACAGGGACTCACTCACTCGCACACACAGACAAGAACGGACGTACGCACTCACTCGCAAGGGGACACTGACATGCAAAAGCACGGACGAACAAACTCACATGGACGGACTCACTCACTCAAACAGACACGCACGGGTGGACGGACCCACGCGCACCGACACACCACCGCATGCACCCACACACTCAGACTCTCTCTCACACACACACACACACACACACACACACACACTCTCTCACACACACACACAGACAGACACTCTCACACACACACAGACAGACACTCTCACACACACACAGACAGACACTCTCACACACACACAGACAGACACTCTCACACACACACAGACAGACACTCTCACACACACACACACACACACACACACACACAGACTCTCTGACACACACACACACACAGACACTCTCACACACACACACAGACAGACACTCTCACACACACACACAGACACACACACACAGACACTCTCACACACACACAGACAGACACTCACACACACAGACAGACACACACACAGACAGACACTCTCACACACACAGACAGACACTCTCACACACACAGACAGACACTCTCACACACACACAGACAGACACTCTCACACACACACAGACAGACACTCTCACACACACACAGACAGACACTCTCACACACACACAGACAGACACTCTCACACACACACAGACAGACACTCTCACACACACACAGACAGACACTCTCACACACACACAGACAGACACTCTCACACACACACAGACAGACACTCTCACACACACACAGACAGACACACACACACACTCTCTCACACACACACACACACACAGACACTCTCTCACACACAGACACTCTCACACATACACACACACAGACACTCACACACGGACACTCACACACACAGACGGACACTCTCACACACAGACGGACACTCTCACACACAGACGGACACTCTCACACACAGACAGACACTCTCACACACAGACGGACACTCTCACACACAGACGGACACTCACACACACACAGACGGACACTCTCACACACACACAGACAGACACTCTCACACACACACACAGACAGACACTCTCACACACACACACACACAGACGGCCACTCTCACACACAGACACACACACACACACACACACACACAGACGGCCACACACACACTCACACACACAGACACTCTCACACACAGACACTCACACACACACACACACACACACACAGGGACTCTCTCACACACACACACACACACAGGGACTCTCTCACACACACACACACACAGGGACACTCACACACACACACACACACACACACACACACACACACAGACGGACACTCTCACACACAGACGGACACACACACACAGACGGACACTCTCACACACACACACACACAGACGGACTCTCACACACACACACACACACAGGGACTCTCACACACACACACACAGGGACTCACACACACACACACACAGGGACTCTCTCACACACACACACGGACACACACACACAGGGACTCTCTCCACACACACACACACACACAGGGACTCTCTCTCACACACACACACACACAGGGACACTCACACACACACACACAGGGACTCTCACACACACACACACACACTCTCACACACACACACACACACAGGGACTCTCTCACACACACACACACACAGGGACACTCTCACACACACACACACACACAGGGACTCTCTCACACACACACACACACACAGGGACTCTCTCACACACACACACACACACACACAG
>NC_060187.1:72659525-72662025 GCF_021184085.1 Oncorhynchus gorbuscha
TCTCTCACACACACACACAGGGACTCTCTCACACACACACACAGGGACTCTCTCTCACACACACAGGGACTCTCTCTCACACACACAGGGACACACACACAGGGACTCTCTCTCACACACACACACACACACAGGGACTCTCTCACACACACAGGGACTCTCTCTCACACACACAGGGACACACACACACAGGGACTCTCTCACACACACAGGGACACACACACAGGGACTCTCTCACACACACAGGGACTCTCTCTCACACACACAGGGACACACACAGGGACTCTCTCACACACACACACACACACAGGGACTCTCTCTCACACACACACACACACACACACACAGGGACTCTCTCACACACACACTCTCACACACACAGGGACACACACACAGGGACTCTCACACTCACACACACACACACACACACACACACACACACACACACACACACACACAGGGACTCTCTCACACACACACACACACACACACACACACACACACACACACACACACACACTCACACACACACACACACACACAGGGACTCTCACACACACACACACACACACACACACACACACACACACACACACACACACACACACACACACACAGGGACTCTCTCACACACACACACACACACACAGGGACTCTCTCACACACACACACACACACACACACAGGGACTCTCTCACACACACACACACACACACACAGGGACTCTCTCACACACACACACACACACAGGGACTCTCTCACACACACACACACACACAGGGACTCTCTCACACACACACACACACACAGGGACACACACACACACACAGGGACTCTCTCACACACACACACACACACACACACACACACACACACACACACACACACACACACACACACACACACACACACACACACACACACAGGGACTCTCTCACACACACACACACAGGGACTCTCTCACACACACACACACAGGGACTCTCTCACACACACACACAGGGACTCTCACACACACACACACAGGGACTCTCACACACACACACACAGGGACTCTCTCACACACACACACACAGGGACTCTCACACACACACACACAGGGACTCTCACACACACACACACAGGGACTCTCTCACACACACACACACACACAGGGACTCTCACACACACACACACACACACACACACACACACACACACACACACACACACACACAGGGACTCACACACACACACACACACACACACACAGGGACTCTCACACACACACACACACACACAGGGACTCTCTCACACACACACACACACACAGGGACTCTCTCACACACACACACACACACAGGGACTCTCTCACACACACACACACACACAGGGACTCTCTCACACACACACACACACACAGGGACTCTCTCACACACACACAGGGACTCTCTCACACACACACACACACAGGGACTCTCTCACACACACAGGGACACACACACACACACAGGGACTCTCTCACACACACACACACACACACAGGGACTCTCTCACACACACACACAGGGACACACACACACAGGGACTCTCTCACACACACACAGGGACTCTCTCACACACACAGGGACACACACACACAGGGACACACACACACAGGGACTCTCTCACACACACACACACACACACACACACAGGGACTCACACACACACACACACAGGGACTCTCACACAGGGACACACACACACACAGGGACTCTCACACACACACACACACAGGGACTCTCACACACACACACACACAGGGACTCTCTCTCACACACACACACACACACACAGGGACTCTCTCACACACACACACACACAGGGACTCTCTCACACACACAGGGACACACACACAGGGACTCTCTCACACACACACAGGGACTCTCTCACACACACACAGGGACTCTCTCACACACACACAGGGACTCTCTCACACACACACAGGGACACACACACACAGGGACTCTCTCACACACACACACAGGGACACACACACACAGGGACACACACAGGGACACACACACACAGGGACACACACACACAGGGACTCTCACACACACACACACAGGGACACACACACAGGGACTCTCTCACACACACACACAGGGACACACACACACAGGGACTCACACACACACACACACACACACACACACACACACACACACACAGGGACTCACACACACACACACACACACAGGGACTCACACACACTCACACACACACAGGGACTCTCTCACACACACACACACAGGGACTCTCTCACACACACAGGGACTCTCTCACACACACACAGGGACTCTCTCACACACACAGGGACTCTCACACACACAGGGACTCTCTCACACACACAGGGACTCTCTCACACACACAGGGACTCTCACACACACACACAGGGACTCTCTCACACACACACACACACACACACAGGGACTCTCTCACACACACACACACACACACACAGGGACTCTCACTC
>NC_060187.1:72672025-72732025 GCF_021184085.1 Oncorhynchus gorbuscha
CACACACAGGGACTCTCTCACACACACACAGGGACTCTCTCACACACACACAGGGACTCTCTCACACACACACAGGGACTCTCACACACACACAGGGACTCTCTCACACACACACAGGGACTCTCTCACACACACACACACACACACACAGGGACTCTCTCACACACACACAGGGACTCTCTCACACACACAGGGACTCTCTCACACACACAGGGACTCTCTCACACACACAGGGACTCTCACACACACACAGGGACACACACAGGGACTCTCTCACACACACACAGGGACTCTCACACACACACACACAGGGACTCTCTCACACACACACACACACACACACAGGGACACACACACACACACACACAGGGACTCTCACACACACACACACACACACACACACACACACACACACACACAGGGACACACACACAGGGACTCACACACACACAGGGACTCTCTCACACACACACAGGGACTCTCTCACACACACACAGGGACTCTCACACACACACACACAGGGACTCTCTCACACACACACAGGGACTCTCTCTCACACACACAGGGACTCTCTCACACACACAGGGACTCTCTCACACACACAGGGACTCTCTCACACACACAGGGACACACACACACAGGGACTCTCTCACACACACAGGGACTCTCTCACACACACAGGGACTCTCTCACACACACAGGGACACACACACAGGGACTCTCTCACACACACAGGGACTCTCTCACACACACAGGGACTCTCACACACACACAGGGACTCTCTCACACACAGGGACTCTCACACACACACACAGGGACTCTCACACACACACACAGGGACTCTCACACACACACAGGGACTCTCACACACACACACACAGGGACTCACACACACAGGACTCTCACACACACACACAGGGACTCTCACACACACACACAGGGACTCTCACACACAGGGACTCACACACACACAGGGACTCTCACACACACACAGGGACTCACACACACACACACAGGGACTCACACACACACACACAGGGACTCTCTCACACACACACAGGGACTCTCTCACACACACACAGGGACTCTCTCTCACACACACACAGGGACTCTCTCACACACACAGGGACTCTCTCTCACACACACAGGGACTCTCTCTCACACACACAGGGACTCTCACACACACACAGGGACTCTCACACACACACAGGGACTCTCACACACACACACAGGGACTCACACACACAGGGACTCTCTCACACACACACAGGGACTCTCTCACACACACACAGGGACTCTCTCACACACACACAGGGACTCTCTCACACACACACACAGGGACTCTCTCACACACACACAGGGACTCTCACACACACACTCTCTCACACACACACACAGGGACTCTCTCACACACACAGGGACTCTCTCACACACACACAGGGACTCACACACACACAGGGACTCTCTCACACACACACAGGGACTCTCTCACACACACACACAGGGACTCTCTCACACACACACAGGGACTCTCTCACACACACACAGGGACTCTCTCACACACACACAGGGACTCTCTCTCACACACACACACAGGGACTCTCACACACACACAGGGACTCTCTCACACACACACAGGGACTCTCACACACACACACAGGGACTCACACACACACAGGGACTCTCTCACACACACACAGGGACTCTCTCACACACACACAGGGACTCTCACTCACACACACACAGGGACTCTCTCACACACACACAGGGACTCTCTCACACACACACAGGGACTCTCACACACACACACAGGGACTCTCTCACACACACACAGGGACTCTCTCACACACACAGGGACTCTCTCTCACACACACAGGGACTCTCTCACACACACACAGGGACTCTCTCTCACACACACAGGGACACACACACAGGGACTCTCTCACACACACACAGGGACTCTCTCACACACACACAGGGACTCTCTCACACACACACACAGGGACTCTCTCACACACACACAGGGACTCTCTCACACACACACAGGGACACAGGGACTCTCTCACACACACACAGGGACTCTCACACACACACAGGGACTCTCTCACACACACACAGGGACTCTCTCACACACACAGGGACTCTCTCACACACACAGGGACTCTCTCTCACACACACAGGGACTCTCTCTCACACACACAGGGACTCTCTCTCACACACACAGGGACTCTCTCTCACACACACAGGGACTCTCTCACACACACACTCTCTCACACACACACAGGGACTCTCTCTCACACACACAGGGACTCACACACACAGGGACTCTCTCACACACACAGGGACTCTCTCTCACACACACAGGGACTCTCTCTCACACACACAGGGACTCTCTCTCTCACACACACAGGGACTCTCTCTCACACACACAGGGACTCTCTCACACACACAGGGACTCTCTCACACACACACAGGGACTCTCTCACACACACACAGGGACTCTCTCACACACACACAGGGACTCTCTCACACACACACAGGGACTCTCTCACACACACACAGGGACTCTCTCACACACACACAGGGACTCTCTCACACACACACAGGGACTCTCTCACACACACACAGGGACTCTCTCACACACACACAGGGACTCTCTCACACACACACAGGGACACACACACACAGGGACTCTCTCTCACACACACACAGGGACTCTCTCACACACACACAGGGACTCTCTCACACACACACAGGGACTCTCTCACACACACACAGGGACTCTCTCACACACACACAGGGACTCTCTCACACACACACAGGGACTCTCTCACACACACACGGACAACCTGAAAGATAAGTGGATCTAGATGAGATGTATGCTGCCACTCCAAGGCCTCTCCTTTCACATCAGAGATAAGGCTTTAACAAGCCTCTGTCCACCATCTGTGTTCTTTCCACCCCCCACTCTCTCATCCCCACACCTGCTTGCAAGTCTGAGCAAACACACACACACACACACACACACACACACACACACACACACACACACACACACACACACACGGAGGAAATCAAAACTGGATGAGGAAATGCAATCAGGACAGATTAATTATGGATAGCACTCCCTGCTCCGTCTCGTGTCCTCCTGCCACAGTCCAGAACACAGGACCCAACGTCCCTCACTCTGAAGGGTGAGGCAGAGACACCAACGAGTGTGGGGACACTAATGGGGGAGGGTTGAACATTGAATTAGAAGATAAGACAGAAGGAGGGTGGAAACCCTCACTTCATTGACAAGTGTCTTTGTGCTAAATCCTAGAACTCTACCGGGCTTACTACACTCCTCCAACTAGCCTACACTCCTCTTGGGAGGTTTGGACACATGAAGGTGTGAGGAGAGACACCTAGTCAGGACATGAGGACAGAAGAGTGATTTCAACCATCACACCCCAGCACACGCACCGAGTCCCTCCAACCACTCCCTCTCTATGACAACAGAGTAGACGGATAACCCTGTCCACCAATACACAATCATGTCAACGTCTATGAAGAAGACAGGCTAACAGGCTGGCTAACAGGCTAACTACATCGCTCGCGTCGCGTGTGTGAGCGTTGCAAAATACATTTACAAATGTATATTATTCCATTATTGCACCCACACTGCTCGACCGCGCCAACGAGCGTCTGCATTGCCAAGGACTAAAATAGAAGTCAGAAGTCCTGCCTCTCCCATCTCATTGGTTTATAGAAGCCGGTACCCACGTGCCATCTCCTCATTGGTTTATAGAAGCCGGTACCCACGTGCCATCTCCTCATTGGTTATACCCACGTGGGTGACTGAAGACGAACAAGGTCAGTGGCGGTAATGCACCTAATCGCAATATAAAGTCAAGAGAAGAAAAGGCCTGGGAAGAAGAGAGATGAAACGATTCGGTTGACCGTTTTATGTGTGGATTAATTGGCGGAGTAAAGAACTTTGTGCATTTCAGGTAAAACAACAACCCATTGTTTATATCCCAGGAAAGATTTGCTAGCAACAGCACGCTAACTAAATAGGACAAATTAGCTTGCAACGGCAAGCTAACTAGCTAAATTGCCATAAATGTTTAATGCTTTTCGACCGGTCCCCAAATGAATATAATTGGTTCAGAGTTTTTGATATTTTAATCTGGGTCATGAGGTTTGGTGTGGGGGGGACAAAATACATTGATGCACGTGCGCAGCCGGGTTGGGTTCCATGTAAGTATTCAATATGAACTTAGGTGAAGAAGATGTAAGAGAATGTACAACCAGGGTTTGGCAGGAAACTAGCTCCCATAGTAAAGACCATCAGCGCACGCACACATGCTCCTAAATCCTATCGCTCAATTCGGTGATCCCCTTTGGGAATAACCATCTCTCTTAATGTAAGTCAAGCCTTCTTAGAATCCTTAAGGAGGAGTGTGGTCCTGATTAGCAGTTCCTCGGGGGACAGGATGTGTCTGATAGGGTTGCAAAGCTACTGGAAATTTGACAAATTTACCAGAATCTTCAGTCATTTTGGTAAATAACAGAAAAGCTATGGCAATCTAACGTAACGTTGGTCATTTATACTTGAATAACTTTTTAAAACAATGATTGATATTCAGTATACATTTGTCATATGTGTGTCCGTATTGTCCATGAGTTTCTAGTAGCTAGACCATATGGTTCAAGAGAAAATGTATTTAAAAAGCATCTAACAATGCCACTAGATGTCTTGTGATAGATTACATAAAATCATTGAAAGATTACCAGTAAACTTCCAGAATTGTGTTAAGTTTGAAAGTTTCCAGTAATATACCCTCCCTAGTCTAAGTCTTCTCATGCCTCCATGGATATATCAGTACATCTGTAAGTGCCGGAGTGAGAGCCTACTGTCTATGTACTGGATGAGTAGGTAGTCATGTTTCAAGATCGAGTATGGAGGGGTTGTGTTGTTTTTCTGTCAGCACGAGAGGGAATCTCTCTCTCTCTCATTATATTTATACACAGAAATTAGATAGGCTTCTATCAGCGTGACGAGAGCAGGATCCATTCGTTAAAAAGGCCCTCTAATAAATTCCACACTTTTAATGTTTCACAGTGCTAGTAAAGGCTTGCCAGGCAGGGCAGAGCCCTGTTGCCCATTACAGCTTTCAATAAATGGCAATATACGCTACGCTGCGTGATGGTGGGGAAAGAAAGGGAAGGGGAAAAAGCTGACAGGCTTTTGGTTCGGCCTGCCTTGAAAAGCACTGCTCCTAATAGCACGTAAAGACGTATTAGCCTCGGCGGCGTGTGCTTGGCGCTTAATAAGAGAAAGGCATTTTGTTTCAGAGTAGCCCGGCTTAAGTTAATGAATAGAGAAGCTCCTGCACTAGGGGCTAATTGACATCGCTCAGCTGAACAGGCTCCATATCAATCTGGACCCGTCACACAGGGGTTTCAAACAGAACAGGAAGCAGAGAATCTAGCCTGCTGGAGCTAGTGGAGAGACAGGGAGAAGCCCAGAACCAAAAAAAAGGCAAGAGATCAGGCTTTCAGAAAACGATGTCTGTTTTTTTAAAGGTGGAACTTGTAAATGAATTTGTGGAACGGCCAGGGCTACAGAATTAACAAAACGGTTGATTAACTCTCTCTGTAAGACACAACCACAAACTTATCATGCCCTTGTGTACTGCAATTCATTGTTTCCTGTGAGAAAAAGAAAACAGGAAATTAACTCCCGAGAGAGAAGAGATAAATCCTGTCTGTCCATCCCAACTCATCCCACTTAAAGCAGAGGAGAGCCTCTGACATTGATCACTTCCTTCATGATGAGGACCACGGGTCCTTCCACCACTCGCTCTCATGCAGAGGGGGATGCTATTGCATATAAGGGCCCACATCAGACCTGGGTTCCAATAGTATTTGTTTTCTTTCAAATACTACTGAATACTATCAAATACACTTCGAGCAAAAGACTGTGCCTGCCTTGATTGGGACGCACATGCATGTTTTGCCACTCTTTTCAGGCACTTGGTCAAACCTTCCTCTCAAATACCTGGTCCCTTAGAGCACTTACTGTTTGATGTGCCAGAGGCTTAAGATAGTGTGAATAGCAGAGAACCAACTCGAAGAGCAAATGTTTCAGGTACTGGGGCGAGTAATAGTCAAGGTAGCAGTACCCAGGGCTAAGGGTGAAACCAGGGTTGGAGATGAGGGTTAAGGAAGGAGATAGGACCTGAGGTACAGGATAGGGCCAGGATGATACCAAATCTCGCAATATTCTTTCAATGGCGAAAATGAAAACCTGCTGTGTGTAAAATAGTGTGCTATAGCTTGAAAATCAATCAATGTGACTCTGGATGACAACATAATGATGGTTGTTTCCAACATTAGGGCTGTTTTCCTAAAGAAGTTCAATCCACTTAGTGTTTTGTTTCCTTGCCGCAATACTGGTATCGTCCCAGCCCTCGTGTGGGAGAGCTTTTCAAAAGTGATACTCTCACACCCAATCCCAGCCCCAGTGATACTCTCACACCCAATCCCAGCCCCAGTGATACTCTCACACCCAATCCCAGCCCCAGTGATACTCTCACACCCAATCCCAGCCCCAGTGATACTCTCACACCCAATCCCAGCCCCAGTGATACTCTCACACCCAATCCCAGCCCCAATGATACTCTCACACCCAATCCCAGCCCCAGTGATACTCTCACACCCAATCCCAGCCTACTTCATGAAGTTCCCTCTCTGGAACAGCAGAATGGGTGTAAAAACTAAATAGCCGAAACTCCACTTAGCCCACCAGAGGAAGCTAGGGATTGATGGGGGACAGTGGCATGTTTACATGGAAAAAAACACCACAGAAATCTGGACATTTACACATTTAGCATTTAAAAAAGGATGGGTGACAGGCAGGGAGACAAACACCTGAGCCGGCAAAAATAACAACAGCAACCACACATGCATGACCAATCCTTATCTTAATCAATTTGTCTCAGCCTGCGATCACACACACAGTATGCCTGTCATCTTGATTGACAGACGGGTTAAATGAGGTGAACAGCTACAGGAGTACCCTACAAATATGACTAAATATGTTCCAAGGTTTAAACATATCCAGTCATCTTCAGATATGATGCCATGTTTTGGCCACATCCAGGGGAGTTAATTCCACACTTAGGATTCTACCCAAAATCTATTCAAGATTGAATGTAGTGCATTTCACAACACAATTGACAGAGAATAAATGCCATAACTGTTTGTAAACATCCCACCATGATCCCATACAGAATGACTCCAGAAGTCTAGATGAAGAACCAGAAGAAAAGACGGTGATGTGATTGAACTGAAGCCGACTGACAACCTCTGCTCTCCCATCTTCCAAATGCCTGGGTGAGGATTAGCTCACCTGTCTGTCAGTCCGGTCCACTGCCCTGCTATTGGCTGAGGGCAGATTTGTAAGCCTGTCACTCAGACTGTCACTCAGCCTGTCAGTCAGGGAGGAGAAGCCATTGTGTCTTCAGACAGCTAGCTGAGAACTACAGCACTTCCATTAAGACTCAACATCACTCACTGCCAATTACCGCTTCATAACGCTCCCAGTCACTTGAATATGGACACCAGGGAGTGAAACTGAGCACGCCCTGGCTGGCACTCACACAGTCACACAGACTTTACAATATTATCAGGGGATGTTTTTTAGAGGCCAATTCACGCAGTCCCATTTGTACCATATTCTTGGCCTGGATAAGCCTGGTTTATCTCCCGTGCAGATGCCCGTGCACATTTTGTTACTTTACTGCCTTATTCTAAAATTGAATAACTAGTTTCCCCCCCCCCTCAATCTACACATAATATCCCATAATGATAAAGCAAAAACAGGTTTTTAGAAATTTTTGCAAATGTATAAAAATGGAAGAACATTTTTTTAACGTAAGTATTCAGACCCTTTACTCAGTACTTTGATGAAGCATTTTTGGCAGCGATTACAGCTTAGAGTCTTCTTTGGTACGACGCTACAAGCTTGGCACACCTGTATAAGGGGAGTTTCTCCCATTCTACTCTGCAGATCCTCTCAAGCTCTGTCAGGTTGGATGGGGAGCATCGCTGCACAGTTATTTTCAGGTCTCCAGAGATTTTCGATCAAGTTCAAATCTGGGCTCTGGCTGGGCCACTCAAGGACATACAGAGACTTGTCCCGAAGCCACTCCTATGTTGTCTTGGCTGTGTGCTTAGGTTCATTGTCCTCTTAGAAGGTGTACTTTCACCCCAGTCTGAGGTCCTGAGTGCTCTGGAGCAGGTTTTCATCAAGGATCCCTCTATACTTCGCTCCGTTCATCTTTCCCTCGATCCTCAAATCAAATTTTATTGGTCACATACACATGGTTAGCAGATGTTAATGCGAGTGTAGCAAAATGCTTGTGCTTCTAGATCCAATAGTGCAGTAACATCTCCTGACTTGTCTCCCAGTCACTGTTGCTGAAAAACATCCCGACAGCATGATGCTGCCACCACCATGCTTCATCATAGGGATGGTGTCATCCAGACGTCACGTGACGCTTGGCATTCAGGCCAAACAGTTCAATCTTGGTTTCATCAGACCAGATAATCTTGTTTCTTATGATCCGGGAGTCCTTTAGGTCCCCTTTGCCAAACTCCATGCGGGTTCTTGTGCTTTTTACTGAGGAGTGGCTTCAGAGATGGTTGTCCTTCTGGAAGGTTCTCCCATCTCCACAGAGGAACTCTGAAGCTCTGTCAGAGTGACCATCAGGTTCCAGCTCTAGGGAGAGTCTTGGCGGTTCCAAACTTCTTCTATTTAAAGAATGTTAAGAATGATGGAGACCACTGTGTTCTTGGGGACCTTTAATGCTGCAGAAATGTTTTGGTATCCTTCCTCAGATCTGTGCCTCTACGCAATCCTGTCGGAGCTCTACGGACAATTTCTTTGACCTCATGGCTTGGTTTTTGCTCTGACATGCACTGTCAACTGTGGGACCTTATATAGACAGATGTGTGGCTTTCCAGATCATATGCAATACATTTAATTTACCACAGGCAGAGTCCAATCAAGTTGTTGAAACATCTCAAGGATGATCAATGGAAGCAGGATGCACCGGAGTTCAATTTTGAGTCTCATAGCAAAGGAATACTTATGTAAATAAGGTAAGTGTTTTTTATTTATTAAAGTTTTTTGCTTTGTATTTGTGGGGTATTGTGTGTAGATTGATCAAATTACTTTTTTTCACTCATCAATTTTAGAATAAGATTGTAATGTAACAATGTGGAAAAAGTCAAGGTCTGAATACTTCCCGAATGCTCTGTATGGCTGCAGCATGCACATGAAATCAATAGGTATTTCGTTCATTAAACAGACAAGACACACCTGATCACAGTCAACACACATATTTTATAATAGGCTAAAAATATAGGCTCAAAAGGTTCTACAGCTGTACCATTGAGAGCATCTTGACTGGCTGTATCACTGCTTGGTATGGCAATAGCACCGCCCTCGATCGCAAGGCGCTACAGAGGGTTGTGCAGTCAGCCCAGTACATCAATGGACCGAGCTCCCTGCCATCCATGACCTCTATCAGGCAGTGTGAATGGAAGGCCCGGAAAATTGTTAACCACAACCACCCAAGCAATACACTGTTCTCTCTGCTTCTGCACGACAAACGGTCCTGGTGCATCAAGTCTGACACCAACAGACTCCTGAACAGTTTCTATACCCACTCCATAATACTGATAAATACTGTAGCTAACAAAATAGCCACACAGTGCAAAAATAAGAGTCTGTCTATATGCACACTCACATGGGCCTACACATTGACACTCAAACACACAACCAACATTTGCTTAGACACATATAATATGCTTACACACATACATTTATAAATGACTCTACACACACCCATACAATCATTATATATGCTGCTGTTACTCTGATATTCATATATCCTGGTGTCTAGTCACCTTACCCCAAATACATACATTATATACAAAAGAATGTGGCACCCCTTCAAATTAGTGGTGGTCAGGGCCCCTGGGTAGGCCGACATTACATTCACAGTACATGATCCTTGGTTGGCTGAGTGTCAGCGGAACATTTTTGGGGGATATTCAGGTTGTCAATGTGTTGCTATAACTAGCAGCAAGATAAACTCTAAAGTTTAAACATTAGGCTGTGACACAATAGGGTAAATGCAGATGGGCAACCCTCAGACTATTTATTTCTATCCGCTATGCTGCATCAGGTGGGCTACATCATGTGACGATGCTTACTGATAAATAGGACTGGGACGATACCACAGTATCGTGATATCTTTTCCATGGCAAAAATGAAAAACAGGAATCAGATCTAACTCTTTGGTCCGTTAAACCTGCTGCATGCAAAATATTGTGATCTGTATAAATTGATGGAACGTCTGTTTCCAACATTAGGGCTGTTTTCCTTAAGTTAAATCTTCTTTGCGATTTGTTTCCTTACCATGTTACTAATGAGTGTCGCGATACTGGTATCGTCACGGCCCAACTAAATAGCACACCTGCCTGACAACATGGACCAATCGGTTATATTGGGGTTATTTCTGGAGGGAGAATGATATTTTATTTTTCACTTATGAGTAGAAAGTCTCATTCTCCCCCCCAAAATCGCAGGTCCCTCCGTGATGTGTAGTATGCGGTGTGCTTTTGACAGTGCTGTGTGCCCCCCACCTCCTAAATTCACATGTAAACATTGGGTGTCTTACCTCGTCCAATTCAGAGATGTAGATGGGTTTCTCCTCAAAGCCGATGGACATGGGATCACTAGGAGGAATCTCCACCTCTTCATACATCTTATTATTCTCTCTCTTTATCCCCTCTGGTAACATCAGCTGAACACAACAAACACATCCAAAATATTAACAACGCACTACATAAAGTACATTTCCACCCCAATCTATTTATTACCAACTGAACTACATAATATTAAACCTTTTACAATACACACAATAAAACATCAACAAACACCGCCTCAACTTGAAAACAAACACATTCAAAACATTGCAAAAGTCGTGTTCAGATAAAAATATATATATCAACTTTCCAGTAAACATAATTTCCTCCAGCCCACCTGCTCCTACTGAACTGAGGACTAAAGCAACACACCCCAGGTCAGTTGATGCAAATAGTGAGTGAAAAAGCAGCAAGAAAAAAAAAAAAATAGATAATAAAAATGGGATAAAAGCAGTGGCTTGTGGGTAATGTGATGGGTGCTGGTGAAGGTTGGTGGTTGAACAAAGTGTGTGTGTGTGTGTGTGTGTGTGTGTCTGTGCGCTCTATCACTTTCCTCCCGGTCGCTATCAAAGAGAAGTGGAAGTAATGAAAGCTGTTCATTTTGCCCATTAATACAGGTGGGCAGGATTTGAAAATGTCTTCTAGTCTTGTTATAGTCATTGTTTATTTGGATAGAACATGATGGTCTAGGGGTCAAGTGTATAGGGCATAGATTTGGTATTGGGCAGTACAGGGCTTTGTCCCAAAAGGCTCCCTATTACCCTATCCCTACATAGTGCACTACTTTTGGTGTCATTTATGACGCACATCTGGTAATCCCCACATACTGTACCTTGGCTCCCCCTACGAAGGCGGAGGTCTTGGTGGCCTCGGCGTAGCAGTCATAGACGTTGGGGTAGCGGATGCGTTCGTACACCCGCTCTCTGCTCAGCACTGGAGACCGGCGTGCTGTCAGCAGGGCCTGCTCTCTGGAGAAACACAACCAGGACAACACACAACCATTAAATCAACCACAACACAGCAATAACAACCGGGACCGAACACAACAATACATCCATAAAACCCAGATAAAAAATATATAGTACTTCAACACCAAACATCCACATGAAGAGCAGAACAGCCATAGTTACACATGCTTAAAGAGCAGAACAGCCATAGTTACACATGCTTAAAGAGCAGAACAGCCATAGTTACACATGCTTAAAGAGCAGAACAGCCATAGTTACACATGCTTAAAGAGCAGAACAGCCATAGTTACACATGCTTAAAGAGCAGAACAGCCATAGTTACACATGCTTAAAGAGCAGAACAGCCATAGTTACACATGCTTAAAGAGCAGAACAGCCATAGTTACACATGCTTAAAGAGCAGAACAGCCATAGTTACACATGCTTAAAGAGCAGAACAGCCATAGTTACACATGCTTAATGTGCGGTTGGTTGTGATTTTTGGGATGGATACTAGAGTTGAGAGCTGTTAGACAGGAGAGGTGTGGAGATGTGAGGCTCTGGAGTAATACTATTCTCTGCCAACGTAACGTGGCTTACCTCTCTGCTAATCTCTTCCTTCATACTCTGCCGGATTCGGCCCGGATAAATTTAATTAAACCTATCACTGCGCCACTTTTTTATCCGCTGAAATTAAACTTTCAGAAAGATCCCTTATTATTTATTTATTTTCAGAAAAAACGTGACCAGGAGCCGTGGTTTTTCTTACAACCTGCAGCCGAGCAGTGATGTGAAATGCAGGAGGGTGTTTCCATATGGAAAGAAGATCACAGGGGGAGATGTAGAAAAAGAAGTAAAACAGAGAGAAGGAAACATGGAAGAGAGGGAAAGAAAAAGAGGCAGAGAGAAAGATGGGAAGAGAAACAGAGACATGAGAAGAGAGAGAGAAGAGAAAGATAGGAAAGGGAAAGGGGAAGAGCTAGAAAGAGATCTAGTGAGGTGGTTCACCTCTGAGCTCTCATCTCCTTGGGGTCAAAGTAGAGGTCGGAAGAGGATTCGGTGTCATCCCAACGTCTCTCCCCCCTCTTCCTCTCCCTCTTCTCCTCCCTCCGGTGCATCTTCATCATCTCTTTCTCCTTCCCCGACTGGATGGTCACCTGACAGCCGTACGTGGGCTTGCTGCCCCCCTCTCCTCCACGGCTACCATCTAAACACAAGAATAACAGAGACATCAGTAAAAGGTTACAAACCGACAGAGATGGTCACAAAGAAACAGTTGGTTCATCATTGATACATGCAACGTTTCTATGAGGTGGGCTACTATATTGTCTTGTGTAATTGAGCACCTATAATATGGTAACTAAGTACGAAATAGCATGTACAGTACTCTAATACACACTTTTCCACCGCCTATAGTATACCTCCTATATTATAGCTGTAGGTCTCGGTGAAGTCACCACACCATCTACTCTTCAGCTGTGCTGTTTTTCAGACATGGTTGCTAGACTGGTCAATAGTTAATGGTGGGATCCGAGCTGCGATGCAACAGGACTGACAAGTGGCTGTGTGCGTTTCTCCAGACTGCAACAACTATATCTGTTCAGAGTCTGGTAGCCACCAGGAGGAAAGGACCATTTCTAACCTCAGGACCTCAGCATTAATTCATATTGTAACGCATGTGTGCGTGTGTCCTTTACTTAACCCTGCATGGGTAAGGGCCCACAGGAGACCACCAGCTTGTTGTTGAGCAAGGAGAGCGAGCATCACAGGAGCAAAATAAACCCTAACAGCATACAAGTGACGCGAGTAAAATCCAGGAGGACCTAAAATCCCAGGGTGGCCTAGATCTCCAAAAACTCCCCTCTAACTGGATTGAGTGGGCGGTGTGTGGAATTGGTTTAACACATAGGTGTCAAAAGTGCTTCAAATATAAAACAGTTATAATGCTAAACTCTGACAACTCGAGGAACATGACGAAAAGTAGCCAACAGCCATGCTCCATGCTCATGCTCTCTCATGTCTCGTCAGTGAGCAGAGTTGCCCAAGAGGAGCTGGCTATACACGCAGAAATCCTGAGCCGCCATGAGCAGAGTTCATCCACAGCGAGCGAGTGACAGACAGAGAGGAGCCGTTAATGGATTTAATAACGAAGGAAGTTGTTTCTCATTTCGGGTTTTGGGCAAAAGCAATCGGGCCTGAATGTCGCAGGCATGGGTAGGGCTCGGGCAGGGCTCTAGTGAACATCACAGCAAATCATTTGAATTACACGTCCACCAATGGTTGAAGAGCCAGAGAGAGTCAGCTAGTACGTGCAGCTTTCTGGGAATCCCTGGCAAAGAAGAGAAGGGTGGAAGTGCAAAGTCTCGCATGGTGATGTAATTAGACTTTTTGACAGATGGGGTGTTTCGATATCTATGATGCAACCATACAATAATTGATATGTTGATGGTATTTCGAGACTATATTTATGGTGGATTGACTAGAAATACACATGAAAATGGATTTAGAGTAAAATTCCCCTTTAAAAAAGGTAGCCTTGGCCTATGAAGCACTTTTGGCCGACTGGTCAAATATTATGAGGTCCAGTGAAAATGACATTTGTTTTAGCCTACCTCAGTATGTTCTCTCCCATTGCAACTGGCTATCGGGGGGATTTGGGAAGGTTATGGGTGTTTTTACTTCATTATAACCTGCTTATTGTGGTGACAGTCACAGGGAACATCAGCTTCTAAATAAACAGGCCTCAGCACCATGGATAGCTCAGTTAATCAACTGCCTGCAAATCTGACCAGCAGCCCACCGTGTGGCCGCTTTTGTAATCATAACATCATGAAACAATGGTGCAAATGTCGATTTCCTAAAGCGCTTTTGTGGACACAGTATCTGCTGTTTAGTGATCAGTTACCGTTTATATTTCAGCCTCTGCCAGTACCACCATTCAGATTTGAATGCGAGATGGAGATTGGACATTGTGTATCGTAACGGCATAGAGGTCGCTTGCACATATAGTAAGCAATTACATTTTTAGAATCCATGCAGCCTAAGGGATGTTTTCTATTGGGGACTTTGTGATGAGTGAATATGGTAGGCTGCTAGCGTTGACTGGTTTAATGTATGAATGAAGCCAGAGAGTTGATACTGTATATCGCACGTGCATATTTTGTACTTTTGCGTCTCAGCTTATTTACCCTTCTCTTTCTCTGCATATCCTCTCACCAGTTGTGATATGTTGAGGGAATCTTGGGCATGGTGGGCTATGGACATTTTTTGGGCGCTGATCTGTATAGCCTGTAGGTGTACTTGTTCATTGCAATAGAATGGTAGGAGAACCCATTGCACACAGCGCTTTGAATTGATGGCGACTTTGTGTAATAAGTCTACGGTAGGCTACAACAGCACACAAATCACAGAGTGCTGATGATTGATCATGCAGATAACAGAGCAGAGAACACCGCAGAGAAGCCAGACTTACACACTGCATATCATTTAACAGTTCCATTTCATGTCACGCTGTTAATAGAAATAATGTATTATTATTACCTATTCCTTATCCTTCCCTCCCCTATTCCTCCCTCTCTTCCATATTCCTCCTTCCCCTATTCCTCCCTCCCTCCCATATCCCTCCCTCCCCTATTCCTCCCTCCCTCCCATATCCCTCCTTCCCTCCATCCCTCCCTTCCATATCCCTCCTTCCCTCCCTTCCATATCCCTCCCTTCCCCTATCCCTCCCTTATCCCTCCCTTCCATATCCCTCCCCTATCCCTCCCTTCCATATTCCTCCCCTATCCCTCCCTTCCATATCCCTCCCTTCCATATCCCTCCCTATCCCTCCCTCCCTTCCATATCCCTACCCTATCCCTCCCTCCCTTCCATATCCCTCCCTTCCATATCCCTCCCCCATATCCCTCCCTTCCATATCCCTCCCCTATCCCTCCCTTCCCTATCCCTCCCCTATCCCTCCCTTCCATATCCCTCCCTTCCATATCCCTCCCTATCCCTCCCTTCCATATCCCTCCCCTATCCCTCCCTTCCCTATCCCTCCCCTATCCCTCCCTTCCATATCCCTCCCTTCCATATCCCTCCCTCCCCATCCCTCCCCCCTATCCCTCCCCTTCCATATCCCTCCCTCCCTTCCATATCCCTCCCTCCCTCCCTTCCATATCCCTCCCCCCTTCCATATCCCTCCCTATCCCTCCCTTCCATATCCCTCCCTATCCCTCCCTCCCTTCCATATCCCTCCCTCCCTTCCATATCCCTCCCTCCCTTCCATATCCCTCCCTCCCTTCCATATCCCTCCCTCCCTTCCATATCCCTCCCCCCTTCCATATCCCTCCCTCCCTTCCATATCCCTCCCTTCCATATCCCTCCCCTCCCTTCCATATCCCTCCCCTCCCTTTTTGGTTACTACATAATTCCCTTTCCCATATGTGTTATTTCACAGTTTTGATGCATTTACTATTATTCTACAATGTAGAAAATAGCACAAAAAAAACTGGAATGAGTGTCTAAAACATTTGACTGGTATATCACCAGTAGTAGACTACACATTAGCATTAATTCATAAATGTCTAATCTGCAATGTTTATTTGGTTACGGTAATTTCCGTTAATACATTCGATATATTATTATTACAGTCATTTACCGTTCTCATTGTCAGAGGACGTGTTTTGCAGAAATCACAACCTGCGCTACACTTGTGAGAAATAGGTTTTTAGTTTATTTCTTTCCATTTAAGGGTTTTGTCAATGTATTAATAGTCTCAGAAATGCTCCTGTCAATGTTGAGTAAGAACGTGCACCTGAATACGTACATATAGAAGTAGGACTAGTCTACCTGGTCTGCGCACAAATGTAGGCCTATAAAATGTGCCCATTTGGGGTTGTCTGACAGTATTTCTGATTGTCTTAATTTACCACCACTAATGAGATGTGGAGCATCTCAAAGTAATTTTGTATTCACCTCAAACAGCAAGTAAACAAAGTCTGTTTTTAGAATCAATTGAGAATGACAAAAGTTACTGAAAGCATTTGGACAATATTTCTAATTCTCTCTAATTCTCTCCCTTTCGATAACCACTCGGCATGAAAGGGAAAAATGTAATGCTCTGATCCAGTGGAAACGTCATAAAACCCCCGATTACTTATTTTCCCTTGCACAAATAGCCTACAGCTGTGTCTGTCCCGAACTCACTGGCACAGGAAACTCTGGGGCCCCAGAATATGTTATACAATGTCTCAAGGTTTTCTAGCACAAGTTTTAGGGCGACCCAGCTGATGCGTTTCAAGTTTGTTGCAGACAGGCCATGCGTAGCCAATGTGATTTATAGGATATTTATTTTTATCAGGATATTTTCTACCTGCAGGCTGCAATGCTTTTGTGTTGGCTTTTGTAGGCTATTTTTACATAGCAATAAAACAGCTACTTTTAGACTGGTATAATTTTCATTTAGATATAATGCAGATTAACCAAAGACAATGATTTTGAGATACAAAGACTATTATAAATTAAATTAAATTGTTCCACAAAAATGTACATGTGAAAATCTGGCATTCAGACTGGTAGAAATTATAAGATAAATTGGCACTCCAAATGTATTAGGCTCCCGACTGCTGGTGTAGCCTATTTCAGGCAAATTCAGGAGCATAATGGCAGAATCTGCGAAGATCAGCAGCAGTGGTAGGAGGGTAGGGAACCAGGTTTTTTTTCTCTGTTTGGGCTATCTTGATCTCTGGCTCCCTCTTGAATCAGTTGTGTCTTATTTAATCAAACAACGTGCTTAAAGCATCAGACAAGTTCAGCACATAGTTGATTTTATTAAAATATAGAAACATTTATGTATAGAAAAATACAGATTTAAAATTGTGGACTAATTAATTGTTCAAAATTAAAAGACTAATCCTTGTCGCCCAAGATTAGTTTTATTTGGGGACAGCCCTAGTAGAAATGCAGAAAATGAGCTTTAGATAAACCCCCCCCCCCCCCCCTCAAACAAGTTTGAGGGAGGAACACCCAGGCACCCGCTAGGTTATTCCCCCCTTATCAAACCCAAGTTGCACCCCTGCATGCACAGAAAGAGAAACACAAACAAAGTCACACACACAGACAGACAACTGGAGGCTATTCATGTCAGGTTTTAACTGACAGCTGGTTCTGGCTGGGACCACCAGTACTGCCCCACCTGCGGCAACTTCAGGGATCACTACTAAACTGGACACACGGTGGAACACACACACGAAAACAAACAACTGTAGGGTTCACATGGCTACTAGACTGGACAGGTCAACCACAGACGTCTTACCTTCCCCTCCCAGCTAGAGACGCTTGGCTACGGTTGCCAGATGCGCTATCGCCGATCTTGACCCGCTAATTAGACTCTTCCTCATTACTACTGCTGCTTTGTTATTTATGCGCAGAGGCGGGTTTAATTAGCAGCTCTACAACAGGGCATGCCTCCAATCACCCCCTAACCCAGGGGTGGGCAATTCCATTCCTCGAGGGCCTGACTGGTGTCATAGTTTTGCCCCAGCTAACACACTTAACTCCAATAATCACCTAATGATGATCTTCAGTTTAGAATGCAATTTGATTAATCAGCTGTGTTTGGTAGGGATGGAGAAAAAGTGTGACACCAAATCAGGCCCAGAGGAATGGAGTTGACCATCCCTGCCCATACCAGTCCTTCTTTACTGTCTGCTGGGAAAGATAACGTCACACACAGGGCTTACTGTAAGCTAGGGCTGATATGGAGACTGGGGTCAGTGAAGATTCAAGTGTCCTGAAAAAACACTCCTGGCTGGTGAACCAACGAGCTGTGGATGGATGAGAAGAGGTCTGCCTGGGAAACCTCTGCTCCATGGGAGAGCAGCAGGGCTTCTGCCTGGCAGGAGGAGAATAGTCCTAGACACTGCTGTGCTGAGGAGACTGGTGGGAGGAGCTATAGGAGAATGGACTCATTATAATGTCTGGAATGAAATAAATGGAAGTCAAGTGATTTCCATATGTTTATACTGTTCCATTAATACAATTTCAGCCATTAGAATGAGCCTGTCCTTCATTAGCTCCTCCAACCAGCCTCCTCTGCTGGTGTGTATTCAGGTAGGTCAAACATTCCCAAAGCTAGAGGTAGAAATGTTAATGAACATAGCTAACATCCTTCCCTATTGTACTTGAAATAATCCTATCTGTTCTACACAATAGTGTGTTCTGTAATGTTGAACCCTGCTGGACAGCAGCATGTCAGTGTGTTGTACATCATGCTCTCCTGTCTCACCACCTGCCCAGTCCACTGTCCTACACCCATCTGATCCCTTATTCTGTCAGTCCACTGTCCTACACCCATCTGATCCCTTATTTCTGTCAGTCCACTGTCCTACACCCATCTGAGCCCTTATTTCTGTCAGTCCACTGTCCTACACCCATCTGATCCCTTATTCTGTCAGTCCACTGTCCTACACCCATCTGAGCCCTTATTTCTGTCAGTCCACTGTCCTACACCCATCCGAGCCCTTATTTCTGTCAGTCCACTGTCCTACACCCATCTGAGACCTTATTCTGTCAGTCCACTGTCCTACACCCATCTGATCCCTTATTCTGTCAGTCCACTGTCCTACACCCATCTGAGCCCTTATTTCTGTCAGTCCACTGTCCTACACCCATCTGATCCCTTATTCTGTCAGTCCACTGTCCTACACCCATCTGAGCCCTTATTTCTGTCAGTCCACTGTCCTACACCCATCTGATCCCTTATTCTGTCAGTCCACTGTCCTACACCCATCTGATCCCTTATTCTGTCAGTCCACTGTCCTACACCCATCTGAGCCCTTATTTCTGTCAGTCCACTGTCCTACACCCATCTGATCCCTTATTCTGTCAGTCCACTGTCCTACACCCATCTGATCCCTTATTCTGTCAGTCCACTGTCCTACACCCATCTGAGACCTTATTTCTGTCAGTCCACTGTGCTCCACCCATCTGAGACCTTAGTCAGTCCACTGTCCTACATCAATCTATAGTGCATTCAGCCATCTCTAACAGGATTGGTTAGAGTGTGAAATTATCCAATCTCATAGGTGCGTGCAGCCTCCCCGTGGCCACATATGCATTTCTGTTTGTCCCATCTTTCTGTCCTCCCAGAATGAGCAGAGACTGGTCAGTGGTTCTGACACAGTGACACTACTATCACTCCCCCTCCCGGTTTCAGGAAACAGGCCCCTTCCTAATCCCTAATGAAATGCAGTCAACTGACCCACTGGGAGCTGGGGTTAACATGTCTGAATCAGATGGAACAGGGAGGAAATGAGGACTGGACCACTGCACTGTGTACTCAAGTCCAACATTTAGACAAGCTATTTGGAGAATAAAAATGGTGAGAGTAGAAAAACAAGAATGGATATTAATTAATTTATCCATCAATCAATAAATCTTACGTATTTATGTAGCCATGTTTACAGTAACATTTGTCACAAAGTCCTTTACAGTAACACAGCATGAAGAACCACTGAATATGGTTTTAATTAGTGAAGTAAATATGTGAAATCCCAACAAGATTGTATAGGTCTTAACAAATTAACCTTTCAGTCTGAGCTAGTGTGTGAAGTAGGCCTTGTCTGTCAAGTAGGAGGACCAGATTTGATCATCCTCCCTTCCCTGTAACACTGGAATGAGAGTAAAAATCATTTAGATGAAAAACTAACTCTGTCAGTGCCGGTCCATCCTCCCTCTCGCTCTCTCACTTTCTCCCAGCCCATCAAAATTCAAAAAGGCTTTTTTCATCCAGAATTTTTTCATCCAGCCCTCTGACACACTCTCCACCTTCACGTCCATTTCCATCTCAAAGGCAGCAGCTCTTCTCCTTTCTTTACCTCTACATTTGGGACACGGTCACGACTGTACACCCCAGCACCCCTCTCTTAGCCCCCGCTGACACTGTGGTTGTACATCTACACCCCTCCATCTTCCCTTTCATGTGGCTCGCTCACCCGCTCACTCTCTTGATCTGTGTGAGCTCTGTGGTGCTGCGTTCCACATCTATTGGGTTTGCTAGATATGATTGGGGAATTTGTTGCATTCAAATTGAGCTTCTTCCCCCCTTGTGGTTACCACTTTCTAAACAAATGTAAACAGATACTGAGCAATTAGCAAAAACATGCTCTACCATTTCGATAGAGCAGGGGAGTAAACCAACGAGGAAATAAACCAACGAGCTCACTCTGGAATAGGATGTGTGAAGTGGTGTGTGTGTGCACACGCCTAATGCAAGCATGAGTGTGCGTCTCTACGCCTAATGCAAGCATGAGTGTGCGTCTCTGTGCCTACCACGCGAGTGTGCGTCTCTGTGCCTACCACGCGAGTGTGCGTCTCTGTGCCTACCACGCGAGTGTGCGTCTCTGTGCCTACCACGCGAGTGTGCGTCTCTGTGCCTACCACGCGAGTGTGCGTCTCTGTGCCTACCACGCGAGTGTGCGTCTCTGTGCCTACCACGCGAGTGTGCGTCTCTGTGCCTACCACGCGAGTGTGCGTCTCTGTGCCTACCACACGAGTGTGCGTCTCTGTGCCTACCACACGAGTGTGCGTCTCTGTGCCTACCACACGAGTGTGTGTCTGAATGAGAAAGCGGAACTCTTGCAAGCTACGTCTTGGCTCATTTTAATATGTAGAACATGTTCCACAAACAGTTTAATAGTACTGAGAGGGCTGGCTGACGGTGCAGTGCGTGATTCGCTGCCTGACCGTTTGTCTACAGAGATACTAACTAGTTTGTGACCATGTCAGCAATGATTAAGTTCTCCCTGAACAGCTCAAATTCCCTCGGTTTCTTTTTTTACTCAAGAGACGGCGTGTGTGTGCTTCATTACTCAAACATGATTTAAAAGGCCATAAGCTCAGGGAGAGCTTAGAGAAGAGAAGAAGAGTCTATTCTTTGTCATAATAATTCTATATATAGAACACTATCCATATCTATGAACCTTCCTGGGAAGCAAATCACAGAAGATAAGCATCTCACCATTTACTGTCGTCATCAGTAGTACCAGCTAGCTGAATCACTTGAGTTGGAGTATGCTGCACAGATTTCAATTCTCATTTAGAAATCTGTAAAAACAGCCATCAGGCAGAGTACATGTATTTACCAACATGACGATTAAGGAGTTTGCAATTTGAAAGCTAATCAGCAGTTGACAGACCCTCCCACCAAATCCCACTTCTTTGATGGAATGCAGAAAGTGGGAAATTTAATCAGCCTCTTTTAGCCCCTCCTGACCTCTCCACTCTGTCGTCAAGGCAACGTTAATCTCAAAAGCAGTCTGGCAGGCAGGTGAACTTTGACAAGCGAAAAGAGAAGAAGAAGCCCATCCACACTTCTTCTCCATACGTGTAACGTGAATTGTGGATGGAAGGGAAAAAAAGAAAATTAAAATACAATACATGACAAAGAGTGGAAGAGGCAAGTAAGCTAAAGTAGGCCAATCAGCCCTTATACGCTCTAAAGGTTTACCACCAACCACTGCCCCAACAGTGTAAAAGGAAGTTAATATATCAAAGTGATTCAATATTCAAAATGAACTTTTAGTTCACCACACTCAGCTCATTTTTCCAGGGGCTGGAAGTGAAGACTTTAGGATGCAGTACAGTCCAGAGATAAAGTATCATGGAACAGAAGTGACCTAGAGAAGAAGACATTAGGATGCAGTACGGTCCAGAGATAAAGTATCATGGAACAGAAGTGACCTAGAGAAGAAGACTTTAGGATGCAGTACGGTCCAGAGATAAAGTATCATGGAACAGAAGTGACCTAGAGAAGAAGACTTTAGGATGCAGTACGGTCCAGAGATAAAGTATCATGGAACAGAAGTGACCTAGAGAAGTGAAGACTTTAGGATGCAGTACGGTCCAGAGATAAAGTATCATGGAACAGAAGTGACCTAGAGAAGTGAAGACTTTAGGATGCAGTACGGTCCAGAGATAAAGTATCATGGAACAGAAGTGACCTAGAGAAGAAGACTTTAGGATGCAGTACGGTCCAGAGATAAAGTATCATGGAACAGAAGTGACCTAGAGAAGAAGACTTTAGGATGCAGTACGGTCCAGAGATAAAGTATCATGGAACAGAAGTGACCTAGAGAAGTGAAGACTTTAGGATGCAGTACAGTCCAGAGATAAAGTATCATGGAACAGAAGTGACCTAGAGAAGTGAAGACTTTAGGATGCAGTACGGTCCAGAGATAAAGTATCATGGAACAGAAGTGACCTAGAGAAGTGAAGACTTTAGGATGCAGTACGGTCCAGAGATAAAGTATCATGGAACACAAGTGACCTAGAGAAGTGAAGACTTTAGGATGCAGTACGGTCCAGAGATAAAGTATCATGGAACAGAAGTGACCTAGAGAAGTGAAGACTTTAGGATGCAGTACGGTCCAGAGATAAAGTATCATGGAACAGAAGTGACCTAGAGAAGTGAAGACTTTAGGATGCAGTACGGTCCAGAGATAAAGTATCATGGAACAGAAGTGACCTAGAGAAGTGAAGACTTTAGGATGCAGTACGGTCCAGAGATAAAGTATCATGGAACAGAAGTGACCTAGAGAAGTGAAGACTTTAGGATGCAGTACGGTCCAGAGATAAAGTATCATGGAACAGAAGTGACCTAGAGAAGTGAAGACTTTAGGATGCAGTACGGTCCAGAGATAAAGTATCATGGAACAGAAGTGACCTAGAGAAGTGAAGACTTTAGGATGCAGTACGGTCCAGAGATAAAGTATCATGGAACAGAAGTGACCTAGAGAAGTGAAGACTTTAGGATGCAGTACGGTCCAGAGATAAAGTATCATGGAACAGAAGTGACCTAGAGAAGTGAAGACTTTAGGATGCAGTACGGTCCAGAGATAAAGTATCATGGAACAGAAGTGACCTAGAGAAATGAAGACTTTAGGATGCAGTACGGTCCAGAGATAAAGTATCATGGAACAGAAGTGACCTAGAGAAGTGAAGACTTTAGGATGCAGTGGAACGGTCCAGAGATAAAGTCCAGAGATAAAGTATCATGGAACAGAAGTGACCTAGAGAAATGAAGACTTTAGGATGCAGTACGGTCCAGAGATAAAGTATCATGGAACAGAAGTGACCTAGAGAAGTGAAGACTTTAGGATGCAGTACGGTCCAGAGATAAAGTATCATGGAACAGAAGTGACCTAGAGAAGAAGACTTTAGGATGCAGTACGGTCCAGAGATAAAGTATCATGGAACAGAAGTGACCTAGAGAAGTGAAGACTTTAGGATGCAGTACAGTCCAGAGATAAAGTATCATGGAACAGAAGTGACCTAGAGAGGTGAAGACTTTAGGATGCAGTACGGTCCAGAGATAAAGTATCATGGAACAGAAGTGACCTAGAGAAATGAAGACTTTAGGATGCAGTACGGTCCAGAGATAAAGTATCATGGAACAGAAGTGACCTAGAGAAGTGAAGACTTTAGGATGCAGTACGGTCCAGAGATAAAGTATCATGGAACACAAGTGACCTAGAGAAGTGAAGACTTTAGGATGCAGTACGGTCCAGAGATAAAGTATCATGGAACAGAAGTGACCTAGAGAAGAAGACTTTAGGATGCAGTACGGTCCAGAGATAAAGTATCATGGAACACAAGTGACCTAGAGAAGTGAAGACTTTAGGATGCAGTACGGTCCAGAGATAAAGTATCATGGAACAGAAGTGACCTAGAGAAGTGAAGACTTTAGGATGCAGTACGGTCCAGAGATAAAGTATCATGGAACAGAAGTGACCTAGAGAAGTGAAGACTTTAGGATGCAGTACGGTCCAGAGATAAAGTATCATGGAACAGAAGTGACCTAGAGAAGTGAAGACTTTAGGATGCAGTACGGTCCAGAGATAAAGTATCATGGAACACAAGTGAGCTTGATGTGAAAAACACATAGCCCTTCCCCTAGCCCACTAACACCTGCAGTTCCAAAATGGTAACGTAAAGAAAACAGATACAGCCTAATATGGTGGAACCGGTTGTTGTTTCTGTCGCACTGCTATGCTTTATTTTTGGCCATGTCGCAGTTGTAAATGAGAACTTGTTCTCAACTGGCCTACCTGGTTAAATAAAGGTGAAAGAAATCAAATAAATAAATAAAAACTTCCCCTGAGCCAAATGAAGCACTAGATTGTGTCAAAGCTGGTTGAAATGGCATAATCACAACCGGATTACGTCATCATTAACGACGACATTGCAATCAGTTTTGTGCCACTGTGCACAGGCTAGTGATTATCTAGGCTACCTATCCAGTCCAATCAGGTAAGAGACGATTGTGGTGTGTCTACCTGCCCAGTATACATTAGCTTCATTCCCTGGTCAAAACGACCTGGCACTTGATACCACACCTAGGCTCAGGCACCATAGAACCAACCACAGCTAATTAATGATTTATACTGCTTAATTACACACAGATTGATTGATTAAATACACATACTAATGAATTGCACACAAACCGATAACGATTTACTCTTGAGTTACTAAGTCCAACCCTTTAATTGGCCTATACGAATAGGGCTACGTTTGAAATGTTTCTTGCAGAAGAAATATGAAGAGCATATGCATAGCCATGGTAGCAACTGAAAGGGAACAGTTTGGAGATTATGAAAACATTAGACCAAAGGTGAGGACACAAACAGTTCACCTGAAACAAGGCATCATGTGAAAGCTTGTTCTATTGCCAACATGACGAGCTAAGTTCTAAAATACTATCTTACAGTTAGGCTTTCACAATGCAATTCAGGGAAAACAAATCCTAATTTTGGTGCACATAAAAATAAGTAATTAAAGTGCATCCAGGTGGGTGTGCCCCAACACATTTTCACAATAGCCAAAGATAGGCTAATTCTGTTCAGAACAACAACAAGGGTATGATGTCATGTCATCTTATAACTACATCCAACATAGTGATCAGAAACGTTTACATGAGTTGTATAATATAGAATATGGAAATGTGGCTTGCTTGTATGACATCCACAATAAAGAAATGCAAAGCAAGTCCTGCAGGCTCTAGTTTCTCTCATCTTGATTATTGTCCAGTCATATGGTCAAGTCCTGCAGGCTCTAGTTTTATCTCATCTTGATTATTGTCCAGTCATTCGGTCAAGTCCTGCAGGCTCTAGTTTTATCTTATCTTGATTATTGTCCAGTCATGTGGTCACATGTCACATGTGAGACAGATACACACACACACACACACACACACACACACACACACACACACACACACACGTTCGTCTTGTGTGTATTTTTTGTTATGTGTAGGACCCCAGTAAGACTAACCCTATACATCAAAGCTGTATTTATTATAATTCTCAGTGTATCACCTTTCAAAATACATTGAGTCATCCTAATGTACAGCATATCGCTCACTCGGACAACAAAAGTGCAAAAGTTGCCCAATTACTGGAAGGGATGGGAGCAACTTCTTGTAGCGCGATGATCCAAAATGGTGTAAAATCATTTTTAGTCCATTTGGTTTGGGTTTTTTCTGTGAGCTAGCTCAATGCGCAGTTTTTCTAGAGATCCGTCTGATCAAACCCTAACTGCGATGTAGTAGGGAGCCAATATTCAACATTGTTTACAGCAGAACACTTGGTAATTAACTACAATGACCATAATCCATTGTACGCTTACATGTCCGGTCTGTGTATTCTTTTACACATGCTAAATGCACGAGGTATCTACCTGAAAACACATGATCTAAGTGATATAGATTCAGCTGCCATTAAAGATTGCCTTAATTACTTTGAAGAACCACTAAAATTGTGATTTTGGCAGACAACATAGGCAGCAGCTCTATAGAGATGAGATGACTTGGAATGAAACGATAAAGTCATCGAATAAAACAAATGTAATATACACAACTGAAATATTTAATTAAACTAATGTAATGTGAATAAATTATGCTTAATAAAGTGATAAGCACTAAATGGGCAGTCACCACCATCATGGGACTTCTATGTTGATATAGCATTCAACCCACAACGCATAGTGCATTTATTATTTCATTTTTATAATCGAAACCGAAAACCGTGATTATTTTTAAATCATGTGAAGCAGAGACACAGAGCTCTGACGTCATGTATAGCATGTTACTGTACAGCCACTGCATTCCAATTTTGGGGTACGAGTGGAAAGGGCTACAAGTCCAATACAGACTGTTTTTTGGCTCAATATCAAATTATTTCTGGGTAACAATTATTAAGTACCTTACTGTGATTGTTTTCAATGGAAATGGTGGAGGGGAAAAAAATAAACAAAAATAGCTTCTTAGCAAAGAGCAATTTCTCATGCTAGAATTTTGCTAGGACTGTCTGGGAGTTGTCTGAGTGGAGAGGGTAAACCTGAAAACAAGCAGTTATTGGCAGAGAGCTTTGGAACTCATTGGTCTATGAACTCATTTTCGCTCACACGCAGGTCAATCTCATTTCTGATTGAACTGGGCCTTTAAATTAGGTGGTTCATTTACAGTATCACAACCACCGCTGTAAATGTAGGATGTGGGAAATGAATGACTCAAATAGATAACATAAATCCCTTAGGCTATACAAATATATAGAAATGTTCTGGAAAAACTAAAATTCCAGCTTTATTTATATATTTTTTCAATTTCTTTGATGCCTGCCTACGATTTGGAACCGACGACAAATTGTCCATCCTTATCCTCCCACACACATCTTCAGCTACTCACAGCTTAGTTCACATTTCAAGGGTTAAAAAAAAAACTATTAGCCTCCAAGCGAAGAAAACATCTCCAAAAAGAGGAGACAGAAAGCAGGAGAGACGAGGAGTGATACTGCTAGCTCAGCATGGTATTCGGTGTATGAAAAATAACAGTCAGGCACTGGGCTCACTGTGCTACACAGGGAACAGCTTCAGTAACATCCAGTAGAATCAGTTCCATGCTGTGGGGAAATACAGAGTGAAATCACTGACTGAATTCAGCTACAGGCCATGGAGGAACTAACTTCAATATAAAACAGTCAGTGTACTCTGTAGGCAAAGCCTGGGAAACAGTGAACTGCAGGGGCAACTGCCTTAATATGAGCCAGTCAGCTCAGCTCCAAGCAACAGGGGGAGAGCAATAGAGAAGACTGAATAATGTAGAGAGGATACTACACTGAACTACATAGGCTACTGTATGTACAGAGGAAGGAGCAGATCAGCATAGCTAAGTTACAGCAGGGCACATCTCCTAGTACAGGGGAGAACACTTCAGCACCAACCAAGTCAGTGTATTCTCTGGTACTAGCCTGGTCCCAGATCCATTTGTGCTGGACACTGATCATAGGAGTTGGCAAGACAGTAGAAACAGATCTAGGACCAGTCTAAGGGATAATGCCACCCCTCAGTATAATAACAAGTCTACTACAGTCCTCCCTGTGTCAATTATTCCAACATATGTTGTGTGGAAAGACATTCCATTTGTAAGTACCAAAATTACATAGGTAATTATGGGAAACTTGTTTCTCATGAGAAGATGTTTACATGTCCAAAACTCCATGACTGTAGCTCAAACGGGGCAGGAGCTATGCTTGTTCGATTGTTGGTTGGGTGCAGGACAAAATGTCTAATTAGCAGAAAAACTAACGGGCAGAGCTTATAGAAACGTGTTGCTCATGAGGGGATGCATATAACAACACCTCACTCCATGACAGCAGCTCAAAACGGGACAGGATATGCTTGTTCAAAGTTTGGAATTTCAGTATATTACTACAGTACCCCCCTTGGGCCAATCAGTGTAATTGTGTACATGCCGGATCTCTATGGCAAGATCACCAAAGATTCACCAAATCGGGCCACTGCTGTCTGAGATATTGCATGTGATGAACATACCAAAGGATGGACACAGAGCTACAGTCCCCTTCCAGATTTCGTCGTGGGGACAGTAATACTATACAAGGCATGAGCCAGGTATTTGTCTATAGAGTATACTATAGATCCTACTTTGCTACATTTTCTCTGATTTGTGAGAAGTAGTTGAAGGCAAGAGGGGCAAAAAGAGAGTGACTGGTCTAGTGCTGGAGATGACCATCTTGGACTTAAATGGATCATGGTGCATTACCTCCCCCAACCCCTGACCCTCCTCCCCCAACCTCCTCCCCAAAAACCTAGAGAAATAATGAAGGACTGAGCTAAGCTTAACAGGCTATCTTTAGGTAATAGCTTTTCAGTGTATTGAGCCGTTTGACAATCATGCAGAAAATGAGAGCAATACACAGCTCCAAAACAGACCTGAGGGGTAGGTGATGGGAACAAAGAAATGAGAGAACGATGGAGGGAGGGAGTGAGGGGGGGGCTGATATAGAACAGAAAATAAGGTGGAAAGTTTAACCCTTGGGTAGAGTTGATGGTGAATAGCCTTTTCACAGTTACGTGAAATGTACATAATTGAATTGAATAGCAGTAGGGGAGTATTTGTAATTATATTCCTTAGTAGGCTACAGCTTTACCAACCTTCACCCATGACAAAGAGACAGGGACACTGTGCATTTCATACTGTACCTCTCTATACTAGAGTACTGGACACCATCAAAGATTTACAGAGTCTAATATTGATTTGTACATCAAACCCTCATGTAGATCTTTAAAGGTTGTTGGAGCTGGACTGTGCCGTTTGTGTTGTAGGGATTAACATCCAAACATGGACCAGTTGTTAAAGGTCATGACCCTGCTGAGAAATGCATAGCCAAGAGTCGACCTTAGTGACCCTATCATACATCACCCTCTCCTTCCCTTGAGAAGACCCTGACAATGATGAAAGTTGGGGGTAAATAAGTATAAAACATTTAAATAAAAAACGCCTAATATTAAAAGTGGTCCTCCAAATCCGGGGTAGTGACAGGCAAAAACTCATTTTTTTCAATGATGAATGTCAAGATTTGTCTAGGTAGGTAGACTGAATTTCAACCCAATTATCTACAGTTTAATTCATCAACGATACTCTACCCCACTGCTCTCCGAGAGTGTGGATCTCTGGTTTCTATGGAGATGACCTGGATGCCTCTGGTGCAAGGGGTGGGGTCTGACTCACCTGGTGGGTAGTTGATCCTGTCTGCAGGGATGGAAAGGAGAGAATCCACGATGGAAGACCTTCTCTGGAGGAGAACAGAGATCATCTCAAATCCCTCTGGGCCCAGCAGTTCAAACAGCTGGATGAGAGCGAGAGAGAGATTCAAAGAGCGAGATAGAGGAGCAGAGAGAGGGGGGAGATGAAGAGAGATATGAGAGAGAGTGGGAGACATGGTGTGCTTAAGCCAAAAACACTAAAGCAGTAAACAAACACATCCTATGGTTCAACCTCCATCCTCCCCTCCAAACACACGCATTCAGTGCCAAGACTGAGCACCTGGTGATTACCATGCCCAAAGTAAGTCTGGGCCTGAGACAGAATAATGCTGTGCCGCTTAGCCCCCCAAACACAGCCACCTGGCACTTAGCTGGCTGGGGACAGCAAAACAACAGTAAACCTGACTGGGAGGGAAGCGATCACTGAGCTAGGAGCTGGCGAGCACAGGAGAGAAACATACAGTATTAACCATAGGGGGTGGAAATGCTGTGTGCAGACACAATGAGTATGTTTACATGCACACTAATATACAGTGTACAAAACACAAAAAAAAATGTATTTTTTTAAACAATCTTTATTTAACTAGGCAAGTCAGTTAAGAACAAATTCTTATTTACAATGACAGCCTAAAGGTTTAAGTGCCTTTGAACGGGGTATGGTAGTCGATGCCAGGCGCAGCAGTTTGAGTATGTCAAGAACTGCAATGCTGCTGGGTTTTTCACGCTCAACCGTTTCCTGTGTGTATCAAGTAAGGTCCACCACCCAAAGGACATCCAGCCAACTTGACAACTGTGGGAAGCATTGGAGTCAACATGGGCCAACATCCCTGTGGAACGCTTTTGACACCTTGTAGAGTCCATGCCCTGATGAATTGAGGCCGTTCTGAGGACAAAAGGGGGTGCAACTCAATATTAGGAAGGTGTTCCTATTGTTTAGTGAACCCAGTGTAATATATTAAACTGATTATGGCAGGATGCAGATTATGAAAGTCATGTAAACACTTTACTCTGCTCATCTTAAATCAGTGTAAAGTCTATATCAAAGTAAGCATCCACCGAATAAAACTAGTTTTCTAAGCAATCTGGAATTATTAGGACATGTAAACAGTTTAATCTGTGTTCCAGCGGTGTAATTGATCTGCACATTTACCAGCACATGCATCTTAGAATTCATTTTCACATACAAACTTTATGTCCAAACTCAATTTGGCTTCACAAAACTAACATAATCGTTGTGGTAGAACGTTTATTTTGATTTGCCGATTTTCGGTATTTATTTAAATCCCATCAGGAAGACTGACTTCAGATGTGTCCATATAAACATGATTATTAGGGAAATCGTTTATGTGCATGTAACCGTACTCAATGAGACAACATCAAAACCCACATAGTACCTGACATTAGAAGATATGAGCAGTCTTGAATATATTCAGAATGTTTTATCCTGCATATATTTTATTATTTTTAAAAAAATGTAATACAAAACGGATCATTCAATCCATGCTTTTCTATTTGCAGATGGTTAAATGGATGGTTGGATGGAAAGAGGACTTTGCCCTTTTGCTTTTCCACATCCTCTGGGGACTTGGTTAGCCACCGCGGTAGGGGAGCCAAACAACAGACGCACTTTGATGATGACAGGTGACAGGTCACAAGCCCTCCTTTGTGAAGGGTAGTCTTTGTTTCTGTGTGCTGGGTCTTTATTCTGTCTCCAAAGTCCTTTCCCTCTCAGTGACTGGAGGGTCGTTCCATGTCGTTTCAGAAAGCAATGACACCCACAATCTCAGATTGTTCCGAAATCATTTCTGTAGTTAGAAACATAAGATTTGGCATTGGGGGGGCTTTTAACAAATGCTTTGGAATCCGCATGTCTTACTCATTGTCCAATTTTTTTTAGGTCCAAATCGGATGTTATGTACTATATTTAATGAATTTGGGTGCAATCAATTAGCTTAATTTCTCAGAGATCAAATTATATTTGAACAAAATAATGGTGCAGGGTCTCCATCGCACTCTAGTGACTCCTTGTGGCGGGCAGGGTGCATGCACGCTGACTGCTGTCGCTAGCTGTACGGTGTTTCCACAGACACATTGGTGTGGCTGGCTTCTGGGTTAAGCGAGCAGTGTGTCAAGAAGCAGTTTGACTTGGCAGGGTCGTGTTTCGGAAGAGGATTGGCTCTCAACCGTCGCCTTTCCCGAGTCCGTACAGGAGTTTCAGAGATGGGACAAGACTAACTACCAATTGGATGTCACAAAATGATCTGTAAACTTCTGTTTCTTACTACAGAAATGATTTCAGAACAATCTGAGGTGGTGGGTGTTGAAATCCTTGTGTGTTTTTTAGGTGGAATGACCCTAGGACTGTGTTGTTATTGTTGTTCTGTTTTTCACCTGCTGCCTGGAGAATTTTTTTTATTTTTATGGGCACTCATGAATTCTGTCCTTGAAGTTCATTGGATCCTCTCAGCCTAGAAGGAAAGGTGAGGAGGACAGAGAAGTCCACTGGGAGTGAGAGACAGTTTTCCCCTCCGAAGGAAGAAGCTCACAGACCTAACCACCCTGAAGGTTTTATTTCTTTTACCTTTAAGCCTGGATGAGGCTGCTATATTAGGTGAACCATAGATTGTTCTAGAAAACGCATAGGCTACAACAAGCTTTCAGGAAGACAGGCAACTATCAGTGACCACATAGATCACTGGTTATAATACAAATGTTGCATGAGACTGCCATACAAGCAGCACACCCGCATACAGTACGTCTTAGCGCAGTCAAAACTAGGAATATAATTACTCATCAAGTCTATATCCTGGTGCATTAATGGAGCTATACAGCTCTTTTCACAACCACCAAAAACATACCTTTAAAACCAAGCTCTCTTTCTCAAGCCACTGCTATTGCAGCAAATGTCATCATTCCAGGGGTACAAATGAGAGGTAATAAAATAAAATAAAAAGCGGGGGTTTATCCTCTGTCACATGTAATGGTACAGACCATTTAAACATTGCTGTTGAATTTGGAGTCACTCGCAGAGAGGTGCGTGGAGTGCACACACACAAAGGGCACTCCACATCTAAAGATGTCAGTAGGAGAGTTGGCTTCCAAATGTCAGCTACGTGAAGAACATTAGAAGAGAATGTAGACTCAGGTATTAGTAAAACCTACACTGTCTGCCGTGTAGAGAAGGAAAGAGAAAGGGAGGGAGAAGGACTCAAGAGGACAGAATGAGACACTGTTCATCTCATTTTGGAGGGAAAGTTATGGATGAAATCTCATTGTCAGAGGTCTCAGCATGTGGCCTACAGGAATGTGCGGTGGGCCCACAGGAAGCAGCGCGCGGTGGGCCCACAGGAAGCAGCGCGCGGTGGGCCCACAGGAAGGAGCCACAGGAAGGAGCGCGCGGTGGGCCCACAGGAAGGAGCCACAGGAAGCGGTGGGCCCACAGGAAGGCGCGGTGGGCAGCGCGCGGTGGGCCCACAGGGAGCGCGGTGGGCCCACAGACAGGAGCGCGCGGTGGGCCCACAGACAGGAGCGCGCGGTGGGTGGGCCCACAGACAGGAGCGGTGGGCGCGCGCGGTGGGCCCACAGACAGGAGCGCGCGGTGGGCCCACAGACAGGAGCGGTGGGCGCGGTGGGCCCACAGACAGGAGCGCGCGGTGGGCCCACAGACAGGAGCAGGAGCGCGGTGGGCCCACAGACGGTGGGAGCGCGCGGTGGGCAGACAGGAGCGCGCGGTGGGCCCACAGACAGGAGCGCGCGGTGGGCCCACAGACAGGAGCGCGCGGTGGGCCCACAGACAGGAGCGCGCGGTGGGCCCACAGACAGGAGCGCGCGGTGGGCCCACAGACAGGAGCGCGCGGTGGGCCCACAGACAGGAGCGCGCGGTGGGCCCACAGACAGGAGCGCGCGGTGGGCCCACAGACAGGAGCGCGCGGTGGGCAGACAGGAGCGCGCGGTGGGCCCACAGACAGGAGCGCGCGGTGGGCCCACAGACAGGAGCGCGCGGTGGGCCCACAGACAGGAGCGCGCGGTGGGCCCACAGACAGGAGCGCGCGGTGGGCCCACAGACAGGAGCGCGCGGTGGCCTACAGGAGCGCGCGATGGCCTACAGAGGGCACTCTAACCCTGATCTTTAACTGCTAACACACGCATACAGACACACACCTCGTTTAGACTAGATGCTGAATAGGGGGGTAGAGGAGAACAAGCAGAACAGAGAGCCACTAATAAATGAAGGTGTGTGGCGACCTTGTGTTTTTGTGGGCTGCAGGGGCGTGAGGGAGAGAGAGAGAACGACTCTAAATTAAGGACCTGTATAAGAGATGGGAGCTCTGCCCAGAGCCTCATCAATTCATCCTCTCCTCTCCTCTGTCACAACCTGGCATCTCTCCCTCCCCCCCGCTCTCACTCTGTAAGTGTGTTATTTTCTTGTGGAAGATGTGAACAACATGTCCCAATAACACCATGGTTCAGCACAGACTAAGTGCTGCCTTAATTGCCTGTTGTTGCCCAGTACTTCTAACCCAGTTCTTCTAGCTAGTCTTGATTCATTGGTAACTGCGCAAATCCTTTCACCATACACTAAACCCAAGGTCTTTCCACCCTCTAAAAACCTGAGAGAATCTCAAACATTAAACTTTGAACCTGAACACTTTCACTTATTGTGTGGCATACAATACCGCTGCCTTTATCCTGGTGTGCATGTCAGGCATACTGCAGCCTTTATCCTGGTGTGCATGTCAGGCATACTGCAGCCTTTATCCTGGTGTGCATGTCAGGCATACTGCAGCCTTTATCCTGGTGTGCATGTCAGGCATACTGCAGCCTTTATCCTGGTGTGCATGTCAGGCATACTGCAGCCTTTATCCTGGTGTGCATGTCAGGCATACTGCAGCCTTTATCCTGGTGTGCATGTCAGGCATACTGCAGCCTTTATCCTGGTGTGCATGTCAGGCATACTGCAGCCTTTATCCTTGTGTGTATGTCAGGCATACTGCAGCCTTTATCCTTGTGTGTATGTCAGGCATACTGCAGCCTTTATCCTTGTGTGTATGTCAGGCATACTGCAGCCTTCCTAGGTGATGGGGCCTCCCTGGAGAAGCATTAAGATCTTCCTCCTCTCCTACAATGTTAAGGTCAGCTCTCCAGAGCTCTCCAAACGTCATCTTTAGCATGAGACACGCACCACGTCAACCTCACACACCCTGAGCTAAAGGCCAAGGTTGACCTGCCGTGGAGACGAGGTCCAAAGTGGATGTGGTCTGACCTGGGGTTTAAACCCCCAGAGGCCAGCTGGCTAAGTTCAAGGAATAACTGAGGTTTGGGTCGGCACAATAGTGTGAAAAAGGTAAAGGTGGTGTGAGACGGTGCTGCTCACCTCATTCTGCAGCTCGTCGTCACTCTTGGTGGAGGCCAGCATCTCAAACAGGGAGGTGCACAGTTCCTCAGGGCTGGAGGAGATCATGTTGCCTCCGTTCAGGTACTTCTCCACCTCCCCTCTCAGGATGGTCCCATTCCCAGAGCTCTGAGCCCCTCCCGGGCTTAGCCTGCCTCCATCTGCCTCTCCCCCATTACTCCTGCGACCTTGGTGGTTGTTGAGGAAGCTGTGGAAGTCCAGGCCTCCACCAGGGTTCTCGTCCTCAGGGCCCCCCGCCCAGGGCAGGGCCTCCTGGGGGTCCAGGGTGTAACAGTCATAGGAGAAGGTGATGTTGCGTCCGAAGGCCGAGCCGCGCTGAGGGGCGCGACAGGAGCTCTGGGAACGAACAAACTCCTCCACCTTTAAAACATGAATAAAAAAATAAAGGCATAAATTATAAGGAAAATATGATGGTAGAATAATAAAATACTAGGAAGAAAATGTATAAACCAAAAAGTAACTTTTCATATTTTATTTTAAGTAGACCTATATATAATCAGTATTACAGTTGTCCCACCTGGGACTCTCCCAGAGGGGCCACAGCCCGGGACACAGCAGCACAGGAGGCGTCGGCTGCCGAGGAGGGGAAGGGCCCAAACATCTGCTTGATGGCCCTAGTCTCCTCGTGACCCACATGGTCCTTGTTGTGGAACGTCTCAAACAGGAAGACAGCAGCACTCTCAATGGTGTCCTGGCCATGCTCTGTCCCCACTGCCAGAGACATGGGGAAACAAGAAGATATTTAGTTAGCTAGATACCATGATCATTTATTATTTCGGCCAGTTTCTTCAGTCCCACTCTTCAACCGAGGCAATATGGGCTGCCATCAGCATCACAAATATGCTGACACTGATGATGATCATTGTGATTATCAGAAAACCCACTACCATTAACATTACCATTCGTGATACCTAGCTGGCTAGTGGCTACAGCAATGTGACATTTCTTGCTGCACTGCTGTATGTTCCAAGCAGTAAAACGCTAGCATTGTCTAGCACTGCTCCTCAGAGAAAGACGGAAAAGAGCACTTTCTAAAAGACACGTGTCCTCTCGCCGTAGCTCATTTAGAGGGAATCGGGACTAATTGTCCAAAAGAGGAGGGAGAGAGAGGGGAGAAAGAGAGCGAGCGAGAGAAAGATAAAGGGTCATACTTAGAGGCAGAGATACAGATGAAAAGGATTTAAGCCAATTAAAATGGCCTAAAAGCATCTCACTCTCCACTGTGTGTGTCAGGGCACGATGGATGTTTTTCATCTTCATTCTCAGTGGGATCTGGAGCTTTACTTTATTCTCTACGCTCTAGGTAGAGACAGGCTAAGGGCACATTAAAAGGACAAAAATCCATGGTCAAGAACCTTTCAAAAACATCCCAAACACATGTTTATTATCGCGGAAGGCTCTCTAGACTTTCAATGATGAAGACAAAAAATAGAGTAGTGGCGAACAGAAAGAAAATAAATTGAACAAAATTGGCTTTTTTTCTCATAAAAATGCACTTTTATCACATGGTTTCAAGGAGGTAGGTAGGCAGGCCATGCATGGCTTTCGACCTTCGTCTCACCCGAGCCTGTACGGGAGTTGTAGCAATGAGACAAGATAGTAACTACTAACAATTGGATACTACAAAATTGGGGGGAAAAGGGGGTAAGATTCACACACAAAAAAAAAAATAATAATAAATAAATACATTTTAAAAACATGTTCCTCTAATGCGTTTTGAGAAGGTGAGGAGAGGGGACGTGAGGAATCGAGGAGAGAGGACGTGAGAAATCGAGGAGAGACAAATTGAGGGAGCCTCAAAGATGCCTTCTCGTGTGTCCTGCAGGGCCTCAGTCTCTTCCTGTACACTACAGAGGTGCTCCGCCCGGGGGTTAGGGGGACAGAGGGGTGTGTGTGTGTGTGTGTGTGTGTGTGTGTGTGTGTGTGTGTGTGTGTGTGTGTGTGTGTGTGTGTGTGTGTGTGTGTGAGATCCCCCCCCCCCCCCCATCCCCCAACAGGCAGTATCAGAATAGTGTAGGAGTTGTGTGTTGTGTGACTTCTGGAGAGAGATGCATCCTAATTATAAGTCCCTGAATGGTGGCGCCCCATGGAATGGAGGTTGAATCCCCCAGTGATTCAGCCCTAAAAACTTTAAATTGCACATTTTGACAGCGAGGAAATACAACATAAGCTGGTCTAAAGGTTATAATTCTTTGACAAAGTGGAAAATTTCATTTCAGATGTTGTCTACAAAAGCTGGTCTAAAGGTTATAATTCTTTAAAAGGGAAAATTTCATTTCAGATGTTGTCTACAAAACAACAACTGTCTTTGCCACTGCTTGGAATAGTCCTAGGGAAAACACTGTCTATTCACCCTCACAGATAACATAACATTAAAATGGTGCTCTTTGACTGAACGTGCATCCCTGCCAGTCAAGTGAGTTGATTACCTATCTGCTTGGCAGCCTGTAGGATGCTCTTCAGCTCCTGTGCTGCAGCCTGCTGCTCTGCCTTCTCCAGGTGCTGAGTGAAGAACTGGACTATCTTCTGCCATGTCAGGCCCTCTCTGGAAAACAGCTCCTGCCTCTTCAAACGCTTGGTCTAACATAAGACAAACAGACAGCAAGGGGATAAAGTTACAGATTTATCATGAAACTGCATAGATATTGGATGCACAGTGACCTCTCTCTGCATATCCCTCTCTATCACACACAAACACACAGCAGAGGGTAATTCTAAGTCCTTTTCATAACTCAAAGACATAGCGCAGCAGCATATGCTAAGTTCCTTGCATAGCGAGCGACTTTGAAATTAGCCTTTCCTTTAACATTGGGTATTAGTGCTCATCAGGTCAGGGGGTTCAGTGCAAGGAGGGGCGGCAGCAGTATTAACACCATGCCTTTATTACAATCAGCACTTCCATGTCCTCTAGAACTAAATAATTTTAACTGATAATCTCCCAGCGACCCTCATTAGTCCCTCTTTTCCCTCTAGCAGCAGTTTTCACACTGTGGAGGATTTAGCACTGGGAGAACAGGGCAAGAGGTGGTGGTCTGAGGACCAGGTCCAATTTCCTCCTAAGCAGAGTATCTCAATACACACCAACAACTTAACAAGCCCCCGATCAGAATGAGAGAGGAGAAAATAGGGGAATAGAGGCAGAGGCAAAGATTAGAATATATTGTGAAATGGGAGAGAGAGAGCGGATTAAAGAAGATAACAGGAAAAGAGAGGTAGCATGGTAAATGGGAGAAGGCTGGAGAAAGCAATATCAAGGAGGGAAGTGAGTGAAGAAAACACTACAAGTAGCCTGTGTTCACAACAGTCCAAAGCATCCTCCTCAATTAGCTTAATTCACATACGTAATCAGCTCCACCTCCATCTTATAATAAAGCAGGGCAGTGCATTTCTAGGGACCTCAAGATGCGATATCACAATACTACGGTGCCAATATGATATGTATTGTGATTTATCACGATTCAATGTTACAAACCTATTGGAGTTTTGGTGCTGGCACAGCCGGACGAGGGATAAAATAACATTGCATTATTGTTAAATTGCCAGTGTCCATTCACAAAGGTTAGTCCTTTCACAAAGGTTAGTCAGATATGGTCTATAATGTAACTTGCTTTAAGTTAGCCTTACCTTCAGATCATATACTTCTTCAGTGAAGTCTTCCTGCTTGCTGACAGTAGAGAAGGAGCGCAGGGCGCCGGTGAGCCGGGGTGGAGACATTGGTTGCCTACCACTCTGTGGTCCATAAGATTCTACCAACCACAGTATATTTCTGATCTGAAAGATTTAAAAAAATATTCACATTTAGGGTATAAAATCAAATAGCGGAGTAAACAAAACAATACATTTTCCCTCACCACCAACAAAGAGACTTGATTTGTTTTCAATTGGAAGATTACGTAGATGCATTACGTAGATGCTGTCATAACTGAAGAGTTGGGTAAACAATTTAGGTAACGTAGCTAAATGCTTGGTCTGACAGCCTCAACTCCATTGACAGCGAGCTAACGTTATCTAACTCTGGCTAGCATCATAAATTAGTTAGCTAGCTCAGCTGACAATGCATGCCGTGGCTAACAATAATACAGCCACTTGCCAAAACGAGTCTTTGAAAGAAATGCTGTAATTTCAATGTCAACAACGTGACTTTGTAGACATTAATAGAATAGTTAACATGAGCTAACTAGCTAGCTTAGCACAGTTAGAGGGAGACCAAATGGAGAGACTTGCGTTAGCTAACAGCTAACGTTAGCTGCTCAATTTAACACGTCTCCCAATACAATGCAATGGCCACAAATGCAGGACAGTGTGGTACTTGTCATCATAATAATACGAACATAGAGTGTATGGATAAATCGTACCTGTACTCGTAACGACAGCAAGGACTTAATACTCACGTTTCTACACTTTCAGAAGCGTTTACGTCAGATGGTCCGTCAAAGGTGGAGTAGTGGGTATTGTAGTACATTTATGGATACTTGTAGGCCTGTAGACATGGAAAGGACTACAATATCCATATTAATCAATACAAGAAGCAAGGCATCAGTAATCAATTTATGAGAGAGAAATCAGCGAACTACAGGTATTTATGACAATTATATTTGCCTACATTATCATCAAAGATACTGATAACTAACTCCTTTAATTTGTAAAAATATTATTTTCACAGGTATATTTTGGGGGTTATGAAACGGGTCCCTTCGTGGAAAGGTTTGGTAACCCCTGGAGTAGGGGAATAATAGAAGAATGTAATTACAGCTTTCTAGCTATGAGTTTATTAATCAGTGATGATAACTGGTCTGTGGGTCAAAGGTTGGCCCATAAACCGTGTTCAGGTGCTAGTCAGAACTAGGAAACTCTTGACATTTCTGACTTGCTGACTGGTTGTAGGAAAAGTTTCCTTGTTCCAGCTGGCAAAATGACCTCTGTGGTAAACACAGATTTAGGAGATCCCTATACGCTTTGTTCTATGAGAAATATTCATCAGCTAACGTAACTTTTGTGCATTTTGAATAATTTACAGTATGTAATCAAAACAAGCACATAAAAGCACATAATGCTTCATAATTCATAAAGTTAATGTTAATTGCGTGACATAATCTTTTATTTTATTTATTTATTTAACCTTTATTTAACTAGGTAGGCTAGTTGAGAACAAGTTCTCATTTGCAACTGGGACCTGGCCAAGATAAAGCATAGCAATTCGACACATACAACAACACAGAGTTACACATGGAATAAACAAAACATACAGTCAATAATACAGTAGAACAGAAGAAAACAAAAAGTCTAAATACTGTGAGTGCAAATGAGGTAAGTTAAGGAAATAAATAGGCCATGGTGGCGAAGTAATTACAATATAGCAATTAAACACTGGAATGGTAGATTGGAAGATTAATGTGCAGGTAGAGATACTGGGGTGCAAAGGAGCAAAATAAATAAATAACAGTATGGGGATGAGGTAGGTATATAGATGGGCTGTTTACAGATAGGCTAAGTACAGGTGCAGTGATCTGTAAACTGCTCTGACAGCTGGTGCTTAAAGCTAGTGAGGGAGATGTGAGTCTCCAGCTTCAGAGATTTTTGCAATTTGTTCCAGTCATGGGCAGCAGAGAACTGGAAGGAAAGACGACCAAAGGAGGAATTGGCTTTGGGGGTGAACAGTGAGATATACCTGCTGGAGCGCGTGCTACGAGTGGGTGCTGCTATGGTGACCAGTGAGCTGAGATAAGGCGGGGCTTTACCAAGCAGACACTTGTAGATAACCTGTAGCCAGTGGGTTTGGCGAGTATGAAGCGAGGGCCAACCAATGAGAGCGTACAGGTCGCAATGGTGGGTAGTGTATGGGGCTTTTGTGACAAAACGGATGGCACTGTGATAGACTGCATCCAGTTTGTTGAGTAGAGTTTTGGAGGCTATTTTATAGATGACATCACCAAAGTCGAGGATCGGTACGATGGTCAGTTTTACGAGGGTTATGTTTGGCAGCATGAGTGAAGGATGCTTTGTTGCGATATAGGAAGCCGATTCTAGATTTAATTTTGGATTAGAGTGTCTAACCAAACACCCAGGTATTTGTAGTTGTCCATGTATTCTAAGTCAGAGCCGTCCAGAGTAGTGATGCTGGATGGGCGAGAAGGTGCGGGCAGCGATCGATTGAAAAGCATGCATTTAGTTTTACTTCAATCTCATAGAACAAAACGTATAAAATCACCTAAACCGGTGTTAAAGATATTCTCCTGTACTTGTGTATACTTTTTAGCCAGTAGTTCTGAAAGTAGTGTCCACGAGCCAAAAGTGGTCCCTGAAAATTGTGTACTATGTCACAAATGTGCAGATATGTGCACCACTTCATTACTCTCTCTTTCGCTCTACTGTGCGTGACACTTGCTAGATGTCACTCAAATGGTGAAGGGCTGAAACTCAAATTGCTAAGGGGCTGGCCCACGTAGGGGCAAATCTAGGAAAAATAGCATCACACAGCTTCCAGAAAAAAGTTGTTTTCAAACTAGGGATTCCATGGCTAATTGAGGTAAAACAGTAATTCTGCTCAAAGATTAGGACTACAAGCTGGTGAGCTCTATTAAGGCCCAGCAGTAGGCTACTAGTTAAATGGGATACATTCCAAACTGCTCATAATTCTGCTCATAAATTCCCCCATACTTGGTTTGAACCCTGGCGGGACATAGGCCTACTTTGAAGTGAGTTCAATGGAGATAACAAACAATCTTATTTCAATGTTTCACTGTATTAAAAATCTAATTGTTGTTCTTATAAATAGTTGATGTAGGCCTAAATACATGTAATAACAAGACAACAGTGAACATATTACTTCTGTAACGGCGTTTTCGTTTGTAGAAAGAGAGTCGGACCGAAATGCAGCGTGGTGGTTACTCATGACTTTAATGAAGAAAGTGACACATGAAATAACTTCTACAAATACAAAACAACAAACGGAACGTGAAATCTAATTACAGCCTATCTGGTGAAACTACACAGAGACAGGAACAATCACCCACCAAATACAAAGCGACCTAAATACGGTTCCCAATCAGACACAACGAGAATCACCTGACTCTGATTGAGAACCGCCTCAGGCAGCCAAGCCTATACAACACCCCTAATCAGCCGCGATCCCAAATACTACAAACCCCAATATGAACATACAATATAACATAAACCCATGTCACAGCCTGGCCTGAACAAATAATATAACGAAAACACAAAAATACTAAGACCAAGGCGTGACAGCTTCCACATGAATGATGCAGCAAAAATGTCTAAAATCCTGTTTTTGCTTTGTCATCATGGGGTATTGTGTGTTGATTGATTAGGGAAAAACCTATTTAAGACATTTTAGAATAAGGCTGTAACGTAACAACATGTGGAAAAAGTCAAGGGGTCTGAATACTTACCAAATGCACTGTAAGTAGGACACGTGACATCCCGGCAACTTTGTAAAAAAACAAACACTTTATATCGGAGTTGTCTCAAGATGGCTATGCATATTCACGACATGAGTACCCTAGTATCTCTCTCTATTGAATACAGGTGGTTGATGTCAACAACCATTATCGAATATTCAAAAAATGTATTCAAATAATGAGATTTATCCACCAACCCAAAGAGAGGAATAGGCGGGAGCTTTCTTGTTAGGGTATCCATAATCTTTGGTGTAAACGGTGTGAAAAGGCTAGCTAGTTAGCAGTGCACGCAAGTAGTGTTTCAATTGGTGATGTCATTCCCTCTGAGACCTTGAAGAAGTCGTTTTCATTGCTCTGCAAGTGCCATGGCTTTTGTGGAATGATAGGTAACGATGTTTCGTGGGAGGTAGTTGATGATGTGTTCAGAGGGATCCTGGTTCAAACCCAGGTTGGGACAAGGAGAGGGACCGAAAGCCATATGTCATATTGTGTAGAGAGAGGAACATTAGACTAGGTTAATTAAATACTTGGGAATAGGTGCTTGTGTATGCTTCAGCGTTTCTTCTCTACGGGGCATGGATTAGCCCTTGATCACGACTCCCAATTACATTACACATAAGAGTCGTTGGACGAAGAAGTCTTCTGTACTGGGAGTTTTGTTATTAAGAGCCCAGATGCTCAATCTGAAAAATTAACACGCGTCACTTGCGGTACTGTTTTGGAAGCATTATCTTATCTTTCATGTCAGTGAGAAATCATTTTCAAAAAACTAAAGTTTAAATTGTTACACATCTTGATGGGTTGGTGCCAGTGGTCCCACACGGTCATATCTCATTGTTACAGCGCTTGTTTACGGCAAAGAGTCGGGAGACCACGTGTGCTAATTAGCTATCTAGCATGCTCCGAACAGCTGCGTGTAAGCTGTACAGTGTCTTTACATAAAATCGTAATTTTTCTCATGAATTCTACAAATGCCACATAGGCCTGATAAATAAAGTGTACCAATCAGTACGGCAGGGTCAGGCTGCTGAAATGGCAGATTGTGCCACCGGCCTACATGTGTTTGCAACAAATAAGCCTCAGGGTCAACACTGCATCTCATCTCAGGCCTATCTACCTGATTGGATCACATAATTGGATCATAATTGATCACTTACTGGTCTAATCAAACTTGCCTTAAATTGTGTTAACTTGTCTTTACATACATATTAATTTACTGTGAGGGTTAATAATATCAATGTGACCATTAATAGTAGCAAAGTTATGTAGGCCTAGAGAAAGGCCCAAGCCTTTATTATTTAATTCAGTTACTACAGGAAACGTATGAGATGTGATATTCCTTACTGGTAGCTGTGGTGATATTTTATGTTAATTTGATAAGGTCACGCCTCATGCCATCTGCTGTCAAACTGGGCCAAAACAGAGGCAGCATGTTGCAGCCAATAGGATCGGGCTATTTGTCTGTCTGGGCACATAATGGGTTGGGTCCAGCAATGAAAATCATATGCTAAATTATACCCCTATTATCCATCCCTGCTATGTTATGGAAGATCTCTGAGGACATTTAAAATGAAAAGATATGCTAAATATTCATAATCTGGTCACACTTAATGCAACATTGTAGCCTGTTAATGTATATTGTTTGATGTGTGTTTAATGTAATGGTAATCTTTGTCAGGCGGGTCATTGATGAATATGCCTGGGAAGGGTCAGGCTACAGGGGAGTCACACATTCTAATCTCTCCTTAACTTTGGATATGAACCAGTCTTATCCATTGAACATAGCTCATCCTAATTCTAAGCACAGATGTATAAACTGGACCCATTCATTACTGTAGGATACTGTATGTGTTGGGAGGTCTGGCTGTTTCAGCTGGATTGGTGATGGACTTTCACATAGTGATGATGAGAATGAGGATGGGGTTAAACGCAGGGACTCCTCAGATTAAGTCAAAGACTGTAGGATAACTGTTAAAGACTGTACATAAATACTGGGAATGCTTTGGAGAGGGGCGATGTCTGTTTCATACACCCTACCCCTTAATAGGGTTACGTCCCCTGAAAACCTCAAGAAAAAGCTTTCAGTGCCACACAGCAGTAAAACTCATCTTCCTCTGTCCCTTGACATGTGTTTTGTGAATCACCCAGCCTCCACAAACCTTTGTAATTCTGAAACTGTCCTCTTCTAACCCACCCATGAAGGTAGCTCATCTGATTCATCCCATTTGACTCCTCTCCGGTCCTCCCCTCTTCTCTTTTCCTCTCCTCTCTTTTCCTCTCCTCTCTTTTCCTCTCTTCTCCTCTCCTATCCTCTCCTCCCCACACACACAGATAACATGTCCTCCAGTCGAGGCTACGGGGCATGGATTGTACAGTTTGAGTTTTATTAGTATGAAGTTATCATGAGTGGTGTCATCCCATATCTAGCTGTATTTAACACTAACCTAATTCCAAGTGAGCGTTATCAAGCTCTTGACCTTACCATGGGCAAAGGCATCTGAAACAATAGTAGCAAAACTGCAGAGGAAACTATGCAAATGATATGTTAGAAACAGAGACCGTCAAACAAAATTCAAACCCATTATTTGGCAAGCTTCAACGTGAGAATCACACAGTTTCAACCAATGTATTTATGATTTTTAAACTACATATTAACTAGTAATTAACTGTATGTAATACCAACAAAAATAAATAAATAAATAAATAAAAGTAACAAATGATTAAAGAGCAGCAGTAAAATAACAATAGCGAGGCTATGCACAGGGGCTACCGGTACAGAGTCAATGTGTGGGTGCACCGGTTAGTCGAGGTAACTGAGGTAATATGTACATGTAGGTAGAGTTATTTAAGTGACTATGCGTAGATAATAACAGAGAGTAGCAGCAGTGTGAAAGGGGGAGGGCAATGCAAACAGTCTGTGTAGCCATTTGATTAGACGTTCAGGAGTCTTATGGCTTGGGGGTAGAAGCTGTTTAGAAGCCTCTAGGACCTAGACTTGGCGCTCCGGGTACAGCTTGCTGTGCGGTAGCAGAGAGAACAGTCTATGACTAGGGTGGCTAGAGTCTTTGACAATATTTAGGGCCTTCCTCTGACACCGCTTGTATATAGAGGTCCTGGATGGCAGGACCTTGGCCCCAGTGATGTACTGGGCTGTATGAACTACCCTCTGTAGTGCCTTGCGGTTAGAGGCCGACCAGTTGCCATGCCAGGCAGTGATGCAACCCGTCAGAATGCTCTCGATGGTGCAGCTGTAGAACCTTTTGAGGATCTGAGGACCCGTGCCAAGTTTTTTTTTGTGCCCTCTTCACGACTGTCTTGGTGTGTTTGGACCATGTTAGTTTGTTGGTGATGTGAATGCCAAGGAACTTGAAGCTCTCAACCTGCTCCATTACAGCACCGTCGATGAGAATCGGGGTGTGCTCGGCCCTCCTTTTCCTGTAGTCCACAATCATCTCCTTTGTCCTGATCACGTTGAGGGAGAGGTTGTTGTCCTTGCACCACACGGTCAGGTCTCTGACCTCCTCCCTATAGGCTGTCTCGTTGTTGTCGGTGATCAGGCCTACCACTGTTGTGTTATCGGCAAACTCAATGATGTTGTTGGAGTCGTGTCTGAACGTGCAGTCATGAGTGAACAGGCAGTACAGGAGGGGACTGAGCAGGCACCCCTGAGGGGCCCCCGTGTTGAGGATCAGCGTGGCGAATGCGTTGTTAGCTACCCTTACCACCTGGGGGCGGCCCGTCAGGAAGTCCAGGATCCAGTTGCAGAGGGAGGTGTTTAGTCCCAGGATCCTTAGCTTAGTGATGAGGGAGGTGTTTAGTCCCAGGATCCTTATCTTAGTGATGACCTTTGAGGGCACTATGGTGTTGAACACTGAGCTGTAGTCAATGAATAGTATTCTCACGTAGGTGTTCCTTTTGTCCAGGTGGGAAAGGGCAGTGTGGAATGCAATAGAGATTGCATCATCTGTGGATCTGTTGGGGCGGTATGCAAATTGTGTGGGTCTAGGGTTTCTGCGATAATGGTGTTGATGTGAGCCACGACCAGCCTTTCAAAGCACTTCATGGCTACAGATGTGAGTGCTACGGGTAAGTAGTCATTTAGGCAGGTTACCTTCCTTGGGCACAGGGACTATGGTGGTCTGCTTGAAACATGTTGGTATTACAGACTCAGACAGGGAAAGGTTGAAAATGTCAGTAAAGACACCTGCCAGTTGGTCAGTGCATTCTCAGAGTACATGTCCTGGTAATCCATCTGGCTCTGCGGCCTTGTGAATGTTGACCTGTTTAAAGGTCTTACATTGGCTGCGGAGAGCGTCATCGTACAGTCATTCGGAACAGCTGATGGTCTCATGCATGTTTCAGTGTTACTTGCCTCGACGCGAGCATAGAAGTTATTTAGCTCGTCTGGTAGGCTCGTGTCACTGGGCAGCTCTCGGCTGTGCTTCCCTTTCTAGTCTGTAATAGTTTGCAAGCCCTGCCACATCCGACAAGTGTCGGAGGCAGTGTAGTATGATTCAATCTTAGTTCTGTGTTGACGCTTTGCCTGTTTGATGATTCGTCGGAGGGCATAGCGGGATTTCTTATAAGCTTCCGGGTTAGAGTCCCGCTCCTTGAAAGCAGCAGCTCTACCCTTTAGCTCAGTGCGGATGTTGCCTGTAATACATGGCTTCTGGTTGTGGTATGTACGTACAGTCACTGTGGGGACTGTACGTACATTTACTGTACATATAAATACATTACAATCCCCCTTAAAGGGTACCAGAATAAAACTCAAGCCCTTACGGCACAATGACACATAGAATATATTGTGGTGAAGTGCTGACATCATTCTCTGCATGCCAGCTCCAAATTACCCAGTATTCTTTCCTCTCTTTCAAACTGGTGTGTTATTCTATTATGTAAATGTTGCACTGTGATCCGTACCTGCTACACCTGCCATCAGCATTTACATTATGACTGAACTTGTTATGGCAGCCAGACAGACAGAATGATTTCTGTGTTGTGCTCCCTATGATGTGGGCCCTGACACAGCAATGAAAGAATAGAATGTGTCTAGTGGTAACAACATTCTGTAGGCTATTCATTTGTACACTGAACTGCTACAATGTGAATGAATAGGCTACATTCTATGTCTCTGTTTTTCCTTGTTGGAAGCAGTTCATGCTTTTCCTGAGAGTTGAATCAGATGCAGAAAGGTGCATGAATATCATGTTAAAACATATGAGTAGAATATGATTTTTGAAAACATTGCTGTTTGTTTTTCCTACGGTTGTAAAAAATCATCTACTGATTAAAAATGGATCGTAACAGTAAATTTTCTCTCAGGTCAGAATCTCAAATAATCCATCAAGAATGTTCTAGGGGTGTCTGGGGGAATATAAATTGTATTTATTTCCCAGAGCATAATATTTAACGGTGTTTACCATTTTACAGGGCCTATCTGACGTTCACATTTTTCCTTCCTCAACAGAAACAAAGCAAACCCTGCATGAAGAAATAACTACTTAGCATTCTGTGCATTTGAAATGTTCAAATGCAGAGTGGTGGTGGGTACATTAGAGGCTCCTGTCTGCTAATGTCCTACAGAGCCGAGAGAGAGAGAGGAGAGAGGGGGGGCACACTGCGAGGGAGGAGCAGAGAGAGAGAAAGAGAGAGAGGGGAGAGGAGCAAAGAGAGAGAGGAGCAGAGAGAGAGAGAGGGAAGAGCAGAGAGAGAGAAAGAGAGAGAGGGGAGAGAGAGAGGAGAGAGGGGGGGCACACTGCGAGGGAGGAGCAGAGAGAGAGAAAGAGAGAGAGGGGAGAGGAGCAAAGAGAGAGAGGAGCAGAGAGAGAGAGAGGGAGGAGCAGATAGAGAGAAAGAGAGAGAGGGGAGAGAGGGGGGGCACACTGCGAGGGAGGAGCAGAGAGAGAGAAAGAGAGAGAGGGGAGAGGAGCAAAGAGAGAGAGGAGCAGAGAGAGAGAGAGAGGGAGGAGCAGATAGAGAGAAAGAGAGAGAGGGGAGAGAGAGAGGAGCAGAGAGAGAGGAGCAGAGAGAGAGAGGAGCAGAGAGAGATGGATAGAGGAGCAGAGAGAGAGAGAGATGGATAGAGGAGAGAGAGAGATGGATAGAGGAGCAGAGAAAGAGAGAGTGAGGAGCAGAGAGAGAGATGGATAGAGGAGCAGAGAGAGATGGATAGAGGAGCAGAGAGAGAGAGAGGGAGGAGCAGAGAGAGAGAGAGGGAGGAGCAGAGAGAGAGAGAGGGAGGAGCAGAGAGAGAGAGAGGGAGGAGCAGAGAGAGAGAGAGGGAGGAGCAGAGAGAGAGAGAGGGAGGAGCAGAGAGAGAGAGAGTGAGGAGCAGAGAGAGAGATGGATAGAGGAGCAGAGAGAGATGGATAGAGGAGCAGAGAGAGAGAGAGGGAGGAGCAGAGAGAGAGAGAGGGAGGAGCAGAGAGAGAGAGATTAAGGGAAAGTGGTGTTGGGGGAAACACATACGACATTATAAAATCCATGTACACAAACAACAAGTGTGCGGTTAAAATAGGCAAAAAACACACACACTTCTTCCCACAGGGCCATTGGGTGAGACAGGGATGCAGCTTAAGCCCCACCCTCTTCAACATATATATCAACGAATTGGCGAGGGCACTAGAACGGTCTCCAGCACCCGGCCTCACCCTACTAGAATCTGAAGTCAAATGTCTACTGTTTGCTGATGATCTGGTGCTTCTGTCCCCAACCAAGGAGGGCCTACAGCAGCACCTAGATCTTCTGCAGAATTCTGCAAAAATATCCTCCATGTAGAACGTAAAACACCAAATAATGCTAGCAGAGCAGAATTAGGCCGATACCCGCTAATGATCAAAATCAGAAAAGAGCTGTTAAATTCTGCAACCACCTAAAAGGAAACTATTCCCAAACCTTCCATAACAAAGCCATCTTCTACAGAGAGATTAACCTGGAGAAGAGTCCCCTAAGCAAGCTGGTCCTGGTGCTCTGTTCACAAACACAAACAGACCCCACAGAGCTGCAGGACAGCAACACAATTAGACCCAACCAAATGATGAGAAAACAAATAGATAATTACTAGACACATTGGAAAGAATTACCAAAAAAACATAGCAAACTACAATGCTATTTGGCCCTAAACAGAGTGCACGGTGGCAAAATACCTGACCACTGTAACTGACCCAAACTTAAGGAAAGCTTTGACTCTACAGACTCAGTGAGCATAGCCTTGCTATTGAGAAAGGCCGCCATAGGCAGACCGGGATCTCAAGAGAAGACAGGCTATGTGCACACTGCCCACAAAATGAGGTGGAAACTGAGCTGCACTTCCTAACCTCCTGTCAAATGTATGACCATATTAGAGACATATCTTTCCCATGCCAAAAAAGCCCCTTGAATTTAATTGAATTGAATTGAGAGAGAGACATAGAGAGAGAGGGAGAGAGAGAGAGAGAGACACTTCTCACTCCCTACATGAACAATAAGAAACCCTCTTGCTATCGGCTGTGGCCGAGCAGAGTCATTTGTTTGTGTCGTAATGGCACTGAACACTGTTAATGCGCTTCCAGGATGCCAGGTACCAGCTTTTCCGCTTTTCCGCCCAGCCCTGGATATGAAACCTACCCTAATTATTTACATTGTGAAGTGTGCTCCACGGCGAGAGGACTTATGCCGCAGCTCAGCCACGATCGGAAAATCTTAATGACTCACCTCCCTGAAACATGAGTCCAATCTGCCCGATGCTCCCAACATCTATAGGAGAGACAGTGTGTGTGGAGGGTGTGCATGTTACATGTCACATGCCTCTGCATTTTCCAGCAGTTTGTGTGAAGAGGGGTTGCTCTGCTAATCTTTCTCTCCATGGTGTCTGGTTAGGAGCCTGACAGATGTGTTGACTGCTTGTTCCACAGAATGGTCTCTGAAATAAGTTAAATGATTTGGTTTATTTTTCCTGAGGTGGGATGTTTGCCTCATATATTTTCTAGGTTATCAAATTGGATTCTCGCTTGGCATAGTTGGTCAATCTAACTGTACAATATTTGAAAATGTAAAAAAATCAATTTTAGATAGAATCTAATATGATGGTGCATGTCGGAATAAAATATAAGGTGAAATAGATTTCTGTACAGCGCCTGAGATTCTCGTACCCAATACAGAAGTGTCAGAACTCTGAGGTAAACTTTTCGGGAAAAGTCATTCAGAATGATAAATACATAGTGAAACAAATATTTCTCTCCAAATATTGAACAGTTCAAAAAGAAGGATTGTATCTTCAGTCAGAATGCAGCAGGAGTCTTAGACACACTTGGTGGCCATTTCACTATAATGTCTAAGCTGTGCCCCGTCTTCAATCTATGAGGGTGAGAGGAGGAGAGAGAAAGAGAGAGAGAATGACACCTTTTGCACTTTAGTGTTGCCCAGCCTTTTGAGACAACTAGATGGTGATTTTCATAGAATGTCATTATTAGACCTAGCATCAGGCATCGTGGCTGGAATAGGATTCTGGGTAATTCCCACTCTGTCTGACACTCACTGCTCTTGTCTGAGGATGGGGAAGTGTCTGACATTCCATTTAGCAGCCCTGGAGACGAGCCACCAGGCAGACACCCCATCCTCAATCACAAGGCTGCTGCTCTGGGGGTGAGGGGTAGGGGAGGGGTGTCCTGGTGGTTTGGGTTATGGGAGGGGCATGGCGTGCTGCTCTAGTGTTGTGGGGTGTGGGGAGGGCCTTGGCTGACATTAACATATGAATCTACTGTTGGTGGTGTCCTGGGAAGGGAGCATGGTATCTTCATTATCGTACCTGAGTCACTGGTCACTGGACCTTTAGCAGAACTTCTTCACAGACCTGCTAATAATAAGGCTGGTTTGCAGTTCTATATACAGGTCACTGCCAAAATAAAGGAAACATCAACATAACGTGTCTAATAGAGCATTGGCAGAGCTGCCAGAAGAGCTTCAATGCACCTTGGCATAAATTCTACAAGTGTCTGGAACTATTGGAGGGATGCAACACCCTTCTTCCACAAGAAATTCCATAAGTTAGTGTTTTGTTGATGTTAGTGGAAAACGGTGTCTCAGTCGCCTCTCCAGAATCTCCCATAAGTATTCAATTGGGTTGAGATCTGGTGACTGAAACACACACACACACACACACACACACACACACACACACACACACACACACACACACACACACACACACACACACACACACACACACACACACACACACACACACACACACACACACACACACACACCCTTTAAACCCCTTATGCTCCTTTGAAACCCCTCTTTCAAAGTCTCTGAGATCTCTTCTAGCCATGGTAGCCAGAATAATGGTCAACTAGGCATTTTTATACATGACCCTAAGCAGGATGAGATGTTAATTGCTAAATTAACTCAGGAACTACACCAGTGTGGAGGCACCTGCTTTCTATATAGTGCTTTGTATCCCTCATTTGCTTAAGTGTTTCCTTTATTTTGGCAGTTCATTTACCAGTAGATTGGAAACTTTTTTCGGGCCATATATAAAGCGGCACATTGAACCGTTCTTGGTTCTAACAAATCAAATCAAAATCAAATCAAATTTATTTATATAGCCCTTCGTACATCAGCTGATATCTCAAAGTGCTGTACAGAAACCCAGCCTAAAACCACAAACAGCAAACAATGCAGGTGTAAAAGCACGGTGGCTAGGAAAAACTCCCTAGAAAGGCCAAAACCTAGGAAGAAACCTAGAGAGGAACCGGGCTATGTGGGGTGGCCAGTCCTCTTCTGGCTGTGCCGGGTAGAGATTATAACAGAACATGACCAAGATGTTCAAATGTTCATAAATGACCAGCATGGTCAAATAATAATAAGGCAGAACAGTTGAAACTGGAGCAGCAGCACAGTCAGGTGGACTGGGGACAGCAAGGAGCCATCATGTCAGGTAGTCCTGGGGCACCATCTCGTCTGGCATTTCTCCATAGGCCCTACATTTCTAGATCTACATAGGAAGAGACATGAACATGCCGCACATCAACATGACAGGGTACTCCTTGCTGAGGAGCTAAATAGATTGACCTATATGGTGTGGTGATTCCTACATTTACATTACATTTAAGTCATTTAGCAGACGCTCTTATCCAGAGCGACTTACAAATTGGTGCATTCACCTTATGACATCCAGTGGGACAGTCACTTAACAATAGTGCATCTAAAACTTAGGGGGGGTGGGGTGAGAGGGATTACTTAACCTATCCTAGGTATTCCTTAAAGAGGTGGGGTTTCAGGTGTCTCCGGAAGGTGGTGATTGACTCCGCTGTCCTGGCGTCGTGAGGGAGTTTGTTCCACCATTGGGGGGCCAGGGCAGCGAACAGTTTTGACTGGACTGAGCGGGAGCTGTACTTCCTCAGTGGTAGGGAGGCGAGCAGGCCAGAGGTGGATGAACGCAGTGCCCTTGTTTGGGTGTAGGGCCTGATCAGAGCCTGGAGGTACTGAGGTGCCGTTCCCCTCACAGCTCCGTAGGCAAGCACCATGGTCTTGTAGCGGATGCGAGCTTCAACTGGAAGCCAGTGGAGAGAACGGAGGAGCGGGGTGACGTGAGAGAACTTGGGAAGGTTGAATACCAGACGGGCTGCGGCGTTCTGGATGAGTTGAAGGGGTTTAATGGCACAGGCAGGGAGCCCAGCCAACAGCGAGTTGCAGTAATCCAGACGGGAGATGACAAGTGCCTGGATTAGGACCTGCGCCGCTTCCTGTGAGAGGCAGGGTCGTACTCTGCGGATGTTGTAGAGCATGAACCTACAGGAACGGGCCACCGCCTTGATGTTAGTTGAGAACGACAGGGTGTTGTCCAGGATCACGCCAAGGTTCTTGGCGCTCTGGGAGGAGGACACAATGGAGTTGTCAACCGTGATGGCGAGATCATGGAACGGGCAGTCCTTCCCCGGGAGGAAGAGCAGCTCCGTCTTGCCGAGGTTCAGCTTGAGGTGGTGATCCGTCATCCACACTGATATGTCTGCCAGACATGCAGAGATGCGATTCGCCACCTGGTCATCAGAAGGGGGAAAGGAGAAGATTAATTGTGTGTCGTCTGCATAGCAATGATAAGAGAGACCATGTGAGGTTATGACAGAGCCAAGTGACTTGGTGTATAGCGAGAATAGGAGAGGGCCAAGAACAGAGCCCTGGGGACACCAGTGGTGAGAGCGCGTGGTGAGGAGACAGATTCTCGCCACGCCACCTGGTAGGAGCGACCTGTCAGGTAGGACGCAATCCAAGCGTGGGCCGCGCCGGAGATGCCCAACTCGGAGAGGGTGGAGAGGAGGATCTGATGGTTCACAGTATCGAAGGCAGCCGATAGATCTAGAAGGATGAGAGCAGAGGAGAGAGAGTTAGCTTTAGCAGTGCGGAGCGCCTCCGTGATACAGAGGAGAGCAGTCTCAGTTGAATGACTAGTCTTGAAACCTGACTGATTTGGATCAAGAAGGTCATTCAGAGAGAGATAGCGGGAGAGCTGGCCAAGGACGGCACGTTCAAGAGTTTTGGAGAGAAAAGAAAGAAGGGATACTGGTCTGTAATTGTTGACATCGGAGGGATCGAGTGTAGGTTTTTTCAGAAGGGGTGCAACTCTCGCTCTCTTGAAGACGGAAGGGACGTAGCCAACGGTCAGGGATGAGTTGATGAGCGAGGTGAGGTAAGGGAGAAGGTCTCCGGAAATGGTCTGGAGAAGAGAGGAGGGGATAGGGTCAAGCGGGCAGGTTGTTGGGCGGCCGGCCGTCACAAGACGCGAGATTTCATCTGGAGAGAGAGGGGAGAAAGAGGTCAGAGCACAGGGTAGGGCAGTGTGAGCAGAACCAGCGGTGTCGTTTGACTTAGCAAACGAGGATCGGATGTCGTCGACCTTCCTCTTATATAACCTCATTCGGCTTGAACACCACATGAATGACATCACTGGATCCTTACCGTGAACATATGCATAAAATCACTTTCCTGTATCAACACAAGGAGTCCGATTTGTTAGAAATCTCAAGATGAAATATTAAATAAAGTCAAATCCATTTTCATTGTGCTGACAGATAGACTTGTTTTTTCTGCTTGAATGCAACTTTATTAATGACCACAATGGGGAATTTCTATATCACCCAAAATGCAATTTGTTTGATGCACAACCATTTCAAAAAACACTTAGATCGGAGTTTTGTTAATGTTACTGTACATTTTGGCAGATGCAGGTACTGCTGTGTTTTCCTACTTGTCATTGTAATAGCAGAGGTAGCACTTAGGAGTGGCGGCGGTGTGTGATTTAATGAAAATGTACTGTTGAGTGTGTACGTAGTCAGAGCCTCATCGTCCAGTCTGCGCCTCAACTGTTTGCACTTTCAGATAATCAATCCCACAGAGACACAAATGAACGGATTGATTTAGACCTCGGAGCAGCCGGCCAGACCCGACTGCACTGAGAAACTCTATCCATCACCAAACACAATAGCTTTCTCAAGCGCATCACAGGTAAGAACCACTCCATCAACTGCGGCGTGGAGAGATCACAGTAGTGAGACTAACTACAAATGAGACTGGACCTCCACTCTGCTACCACTATAGAGCAGAGTCAGCTAGCCAGAAAGTCAGCCAGTAAGTCAGTTAGTAAGTCATCTAGTCAGTAAGTCAGCTAGCCACAGCCTAACCCTCTCTCTCTCTCTCTCTCTCTCTCTCTCTCTCTCTCTCTCTCTCTCTCTCTCTCTCTCTCTCTCTCTCTCTCTCTCTCTCTCTTTCTCCAGCCAGTCAGCCAGCCAGTCACCTGGTCTGAGTAAGATGCCCCCGACACAGGACACAGAGACTCTATGGAACTCCCCTCGCCGGTCAGTTCTCATGGTAACATGATCTCTGCATGCATCTCTATGGGGCTACAACTTCCTTAAGTGAAGTCTGGCTAGTGATCTGTGATATTTTTATATATTGCCTATAGTATAGCTACAACATACAAGCTATCATTGCAAACGTGGTTGCCCTTAGATATTTACATACTACTTTGTGCATTGAATATTCAGTGTATGTGGAGGCGAAGTCAATTCCAGCTTCTTATTTATTTTAGGTCAAATTAAGAGTTTCATATTACAAACTGTCACACATGAATTGTCACAGTGTATTTTAATCAGAGCTAACAGAATACTACTGCCAAGAAAACAGACGACTGTCGCTCTACCCCTTAGCTATCTCTGTGGAATCACACTGTAAAAGAGGACATTTTAAGTTCAATAACGGTGGTACTGTTTCTGTACACGTTGTTGTATTTATTTATATATTGGTAGTTACAATCTTGTCCCATCACTGCAAATCCCCTACGGACTCAGGAGAGGCAAAGGTCGAGAGCCATTAGTCCTCTGAAACACGACCCTGCCAAGCTGCTCTCTTAACCCGGCAGGTAGCCTAGTTGTTAGAGCATTGGGCCAGTAACCAAAAGGTTGATGGATTGAATCCCCGAGCAGACAAAGTGAAAATCTGTTCTGCCCCTGAACAAGGCAGTTAACACACTGTTCTGAAGTAGGCCTTCATTGTTACTAAGAATTTGCCTAGTAAAATAAAGGTTTAAAAAAATACCCAGAAGCCAGCCGTACCAATGTGTTGGAGGAAACAGCCGTACCAATGTGTTGCATGTGCATGGCCTGCCAAAAGTAGTTGCTAGAGCATAATTGGACAAGGAAATACCGGCCAGCCAGACCCTATTCTGGATAATGCTGAGTCAATTGTGCGCCACCTTTAATACAACTATTCATTTTGTATTCATGCTAGGTTTACTGGTAGGACAGTGCCATGCAAAAGTATTCAGACCCCTTGGATTTAGTGTGTTATAAAGTGGGATGAACATTTATTTAGTTGTAATTTATTGGTCAATAATTTACACAAAATACTCTGTAATGTCAAAATTGATTTTTTTAAAATTGTTTTTATTCATTCAAATTAAGTAACTTAAATATAGTCATTCAGCTCCCTGAGTCAATACATGTTAGAAACCTTTGACATCGATTACAGCTGTGAGTCTTCTTGAGTAAGTCTCTAAGAGCTTTGCACACCTGGATTGTGCAATATTTTCCCATTATTGTTTTCAAAATTCTTCAAGCTCTATGAAGATGTTGGGGATCATGACTAGACAGCAATTTTCAAGTCTTGCCATAGATTTTAAAACAGATTTAAGTCCAAACTGGCCACTCAGGAACATTCACAGTATTCTTTGTAAGCAACTCCAGTGTAGATTTGGCTTTGTGTTGTGGGTTATTGTCCTGCTGGAAGGTGAATTCCTCTCCTAGTCTCTGGTGTAAAGCAGGCTGAAGCAGGTTTTCCTCTGGGATTTTGCCTGTGCTTAGCTCCACCCTGTTTATTTGCTTAATATTGTTGCACCTTTTATTTAACTAGGCAAGTCAGTTAAGAACAAATTATTACTGTATTTACAATGATGACCTACACCATCCAAACCCGGACAACGCTTAGCCAATTGTGCACCATTCTATGGGACTCCCAATCACAGCCAGATGTGATACAGCCTGGATTCAAACCAGGGACTGTAGTGACGCCTCTTGCACTGAGATGCAGTGCCTTAGATCGCTGCACCACTCGGGCATACCCATACCATGACACAGCCACGGCCATGCTTGAAAATAAGGAGGCATTTACTCTGTGATGTGTTGTGTTGGATTTGCCCCAAACATATGGCTTTGCATTTAGGCCAAAATATGGATTATTTTGCTATGTTCTCTGTGTTGTTGCTGTATTACTTTAGTGCCTTGTTGCATACATATGCATGTTTTGGAATATTTGTATTCTGTATATTTTTATTCTTCTTTTCACTCTGTCATTATTGTTAAAACAGCTACGGAGTCATTACAGTGTTGTTGATCCATCCCCAGTTTTCTCCCATCACAGCCATTGAACTGCGTAGCTGTTTTAAACTCAGCAATGGCCTCATGGTAACATCTCTGAGCAGTTTCCTTCTTGTCCTGCAGCTCAGTTCAGGAGGACAGTATCTTTGATGTGTCTTGGTGGTTTAAAACGTCATCCACAGCATAGTTATTAACTTTGACGTGCTTAAAGAGATATTCAGTTTCTTATTGTTACCCATCTACCAATCACTGCCCTTCTTTACATTTACATTTACATTTAAGTCATTTAGCAGACGCTCTTATCCAGAGCGACTTATGAGGCAGTCGAAAAACCTTTGTAGTTGAATCTGTGCTTGTAATTCAATATTTTACTGAGGGACTTTACAGATCTTGTATGTATGGAGGACAGATGAATGGTTAGTCATTCAGAAATCATGTCAACCCTTATTATTCTATGTAGAGTGATTTCATATAAATTAGTATGTGATTTGTTTAGCAAATTCTGACTCTTAAAACAAAGGGGCTGAATACTTATGCAACTATATTTTAATTTAAAAAATCTAGATTTTGACATTACATAGTATTTTGTGTAGATTGTTGACAAAAAAATGACAATTAAATCCATTATAATCCCACTTTCTAACACAATAAAATGGGAATAATTCAAGGGTTATGAATACTTTTGCAAGGCACTGAATCACTACAGCTACACTTCACTATAATTCATTCACTACACTACAATTCATTTAACTGAGTCACTTAATACATGTCAGGGTAATGTGTATCCACTTCTCCTGAGGTATAATTTTGATAGCGTGATTAAAAGCAATGACATTAAAACCCAATATAATCATGACTTTATCGTTTAATCTTTTCTCTCCCACTGAAATGAATGAGTACAAGTAGCCCTCTCTCCCCCTCTCTTTCTCTCTCTGCCTCTTCTCTGTCTTTCTGTCTGTATCTGTCTGTATCTGTCTGTATATGTCTGTCTGTCTGTCTGTCTGTCTGTCTGTCTGTCTGTCTGTCTGTCTGTCTGTCTGTCATCCGTTTTAAAACAATGTTTTCTTTTTCTTTCCACTGTCATAAATGTTTTAGTGAGTGCAAAGTGAACCAATTTACGCTTCTCAGTACTCGCCTGTACTAAACTCGGCAAAACATTGAACGTCCTCTATCTGTCATCTGTGTTTATTTTCAGCAAACTTAACATATGTAAATATTTGTATGAACACAACAAGATTCAACAACTGAGACATAATCTGAACAAGTTCCACAGACATGTGACTAACATAAATGGAATAATGTGTCCCTGAACAAAGGGGGGGTCAAAATCAAAAGTAACAGTCAGTATCTGGTGTGGCCATCAGCTGCATTAAGTACTGCAGTGCATCTCCACCTCATGGACTGCACCAGATTTGCCGGTTCTGGCTGTGAGATGATACCCCACTCTTCCACCAAGGCACCTGCAAGTTCCCAGACATTTCTGGGGGGAATGGCCCTAGCCCTCACCCTCCGATCCACTGACATTCCTGTTTTGCAGGAAATCACGCAAAGAACGGGCAGTATGGCTGGTGGCATTGTCATGCTGGAGGGTCATGTCTGGATGAGCCTGTAGGAAGGGTACCACATGAGGGAGGAGGATGTCTTCCCTGTAACGCACAGCGTTGAGATTGCCTGCAATGACAACAAGCTCAGTCTGATGATGCTGTGACACACCGCCCCAGACCATGACAGACCCTCCACCTCCAAATCGATCCCACTCCAGAGAACAGGCCTCGGTGTAACGCTCATTTAATGCGAATCCGACCATCACCCCTGGTGTGACAAAACCGCGACACGTCAGTGAAGAGCACTTTTTGCCAGTCCTGTCTGGTCCAGCGACGGTGGGTTTGTACCCATAGGCGGCGTTGTTGCCGATGATGTCTGGTGAGGACCTCCCTTACATCGGGCCTACAAGCCCTCAGTCCAGCCTCTCTCAGCCTATTGCGGACAGTCTGAGTACTGATGGAGGGATTGTGCGTTCCTGGTGTAACTTGGGCAGTTATTGTCATCCTGTACCTGTCCCGCAGGTGTGATGTTCGAATGTAGCAATCCTGTGCAGGTGTTGTTACACGTGGTCTGCCACTGCGAGGATGATCAGCTGTCCGTCCTGTCTCCCAGTAGCGCTGTCTTAGGCGTCTCACGGTACGGATATTTCATTTTATTGCCCTGGCCACACCTGCAGTCCTCATGCCTTGCAGCATGCCTAAGACACGTTCTGAGCAGGGACCCAGGGAATCTTTATTTTGTTGTTTTTGAGTCAGTAGAAAGGCCTCTTTAGTGTCTGTAAGCTGTTAGTGTCTTAATGACTGTTCCACAGGTGCATGTGCATTAATTGTTTATGGTTCATTGAACAAGCATGGGAAACAGTGTTTAAACCCTTTACAATGAAGATCTGTGAAGTTATTTGGATTTCTACGAATTTTCTTTGAAAATAGTAGTCAATTGGCCAGAGTGGCAGAGCA
>NC_060187.1:72734525-72777025 GCF_021184085.1 Oncorhynchus gorbuscha
TGTTCTAAATAGCTATGTTCACTTTAAACATCTAACTCTGAGCTATCATGTCTCTGGAGTCACTACCTGATTCTCTACTCCAACATTTAAACTTTATTTCAAACTTTCAATAAATAAATATAATTTCCCCCACGTAAGGATCAGTGGGGCTTTGGTGCTCACTCTCTCTCTCTCTCTGTCTCGCTGTCTCTCTCTGTCTCCTTCTCTGTCTGTCTCTCTCTCTCCACACACTCTCCATGCTGCAGAAGCTAATTCCGTTCCGCTTACAAGGAGGTGAAAAAAGGTCTTTCAGCCAACCCCCTTCGTTTTACTTAATGAAGATGCTTTCCAGTGGTGATATTTTCTGACATTTCACTAAAGGTTGTGCCACATTATTCCTGTGCATGTTCTGATGAGGCTCATGGAGGATCGTGCCGAGGGAGAAGCCTCTGATTAAATCCCAGTCTGAGGGGCCTCTCGCCCCTGAAGGTGTCCGGGCCAGTGACTGACTTCACTAGGATGGGTTGGACATGTAAGTGTTGGGGGGAGGTATACACCAGGTCTCCATCCCAAATGACACTCTATTCCCTATCTAGTGCGCAGGGCTCTGGTCAACCTAGTCATTGTGGATCGGCTACAATTAATAGACCTATTAATAGACCGCTTCTTGATCTGCACCGGACACATCAATAGAAACATCTAAAGTGAGCCAGGGCCAATGCTGAATGAACCTGTCCCTCTTATTCTGATTACCTGGCTTTGATAGAGACATGATGAGAGCGAGCTGCCTAACTACCATCCATGGCAGAGACACCAAGGCACTGGGGACTATTTTAGTGCCAGTACACACAATTTGACTGGCTGATTGGCAGTGTACCCCTTATCTTTGGATGAAGGCTCTGTGGCATTTTTGTACAGCACCAATGCACACATACACACACACACACACACTCATCTGCACGGCGACCACACTAAGGGACATATGGGGTTGTGTCTAATCTGAAGTGGCACTGCACAGAGCATTTCTAATTAGAGTCAGGGTCAACTAATTATAGGCTGAGCAGAAACCTTTAATTTCACATAAATGAGAGGGAGAGAGGGAGAGAGAGAGAGAGAGAGAGAGAGAGAGAGAGAGAGAGAGAGAGAGAGAGAGAGAGAGAGAGAGAGAGAGAGAGAAGGAGAGCGAGAGAGAGAAGGGGAAAGAGAGAGAGAGAGAGACAGGGAGAAAGGTAGACAATAGGAAGGGAATAAAGGAATCGAGAAGAATTCCTTTATTCCCTGCTCCCCTCTTCCCTACCACTCTCTCCCCTACTCCCCTCTTCCCTCCCTCTCATTTTCTCTTCCTCTGTCTCTTCGTGGCTCCTTGGCTTTGTTTGTGGCTGATCAAGGCTGGTATTTACAGGGCTGACGTCAGATGCGTGGCTGTGGCCCCTCTCTCTCATTAAGACAGACCTGACTGCTCGGCTGAGACCTTCGCTGGAGCGCACAGCAGTAATTGGTAATCAGAGAGGGACAGAGAAGAGTGACTTTTCACCCGGCCCCTGACCTCCCCAAGCTCATGGACACACACCGCCACACACACGGAGGGAACACACGTCAGTACAGCTAGTATAAATACCCAGCAGCAGCCTCTGACGATAATGTGTTCAGATTGTTAATGATATCAGGATTCCTGTCTTCCCATGTTGTATGTATTATGTATGCTCTAATACACATACTGTACATACATACAGATTTTGTCATGTTTTGTCTTATATTGTCTTGTCATTTTGCTTTTCCTTCTGTTCGTTTTCCCCCTGCTGGTCTTTTTAGGTTCGTTCCCCTTTTTCTCTCTCCCTCCCTCTCTCTCTTCTCTCTATCGTTCCGTTCCTGCTCCCAGCTGTTCCTATTCCCCTAATCAATCATTTAGTCTTCCCACACCTGTTCCCTATCTTTTCCCCTGATTAGAGTCCCTATTTCTCCCCTTGTTTTCCGTTTCTGTCCTGTCGGATCCTTGTATATTGTTCACCGTGCTGTGTCTTTGTATCGCCCTGTCGTGTCATGTTTCCCTCAGATGCTGCGTGGTGAGCAGGTGTCTGAGTCTGCTACGGTCAAGTGCCTTCCCGAGGCAACCTGCAGTTTATGATCGAGTCTCCAGTCTGTTCTCGTCATTACGAGTGGAATTGTTCTTTATGCTTTATTTACCGCTCCGATTTGTCTAGGAGTATTGAATATTTACTTTACTGGATTAAAGACTCTGTTTTCGCCAAGTCGCTTTTGGGTCCTCATTCACCTGCATAACAGATTTGACAACTGTGATATCCTCACTCTCAACTGCATCATTTATGTCAGTGTGAGATCAGGGCCCGTATTCACAAAGTGCCTCAGAGTAGGAGTGCTGATCTAGGATCAGGTCCCAACCTGTCCATATTAGCTTATTAATTATGATCTGAAAGGAAAAACTGATCCTAGATCAGCACTTCCACTCTGAGATGCTTTGTGGATAGGGGCCCAGATCACTGAATTCAAGTTACTCAGACCTTGCCAATTGACAAGCTTTGTAGATAGAACTTCAACGTGTATTTGTGTTTGTATTCAGGTTACAGGTGAAGGTCCGTCCGTCCATCCCTTAATCTCTCTGATTGGCTCTGAGTCAGAGAGGCTGTTTGCTACTGAAATTACATAAAACAATCCCCCTCAGCAGATGGGCAGCAATCAACAGCAATAGTATATATTCCCACAACCAGCAATTTCTCGCAATTAGTTTTGGTGAGGGGCATGGATGCGGAATGGGTGTGGTGGTTTGGGGGCAGTCAGAGAACCTTTCAACTTGATTTTCTCAGAGGCAATCTTCCCTAGTTCTCTCTGGATGAGGGTGGTCCTACGTTTTCTCTTTGCAAAGGATACTAATCATCCTCTATCCTCCAGGCCTCATTACCAGGAGGAGAGTGAAGAGGACAGCTATCAGACAGACACAAAGGAAGTAGTGGGGGATTATCGTGGACAGAGAGTTTGGCATATACAGTATCTACAGGCATCGTAGGATGGAGTTGTCATTTAATCTGTTGAGTTTAGTGATGATTTGGAGTAAAATCTGTAAACAGGTTAAATGATCAGAGCAAGTGTGTGCGTGTGTGTGTGTGTGTGTGTGTGTGTGTGTGTGTGTGTGTGTGTGTGTGTGTGTGTGTGTGTGTGTGTGTGTGTGTGTGTGTGTGTGTGTGTGTGTGTGTGTGTGTGTGTGTGTGTGTGTGTGTGTGTGTGTGTGTGCGTGCAAATCTGTCAAATCATTTCACATCTTGGGGATATACTGTATCAATCACTCAGCTATTCTTGACATTTAAATATACAACCCCAACATCAAGAAAAACATCTTAGAGAATACTGGAGAAGCAAACATGTATTTAATATTAATACCAGGAGGTTAAGCTACCTGCTTTATAGAAATGTGTGTCTGTTCAGATCACTTTGCCACTGGGAGAGTCTGAGTAATAAATTATTTACATACACTCTTCGTCTTCTCTGATTCGACTTCCTCTTCGCCTCATCTCTATGGTGTGACTGTTCCAGTAAGGGCTGTAGTTTAGTCTACTCCCTCAGACCCTGAGGTATCACACTACAGTAAAGGGCTCTAGTTTAGTCTACTCCCTCAGACCCTGAGGTATCACATTACAGTAAAGGGCTCTAGTTTAGTCTACTCCCTCAGACCCTGAGGTATCACACTACAGTAAAGGTCTCTAGTTTAGTCTACTCCCTCAGACCCTGAGGTATCACACTACAGTAAAGGGCTCTAGTTTAGTCTACTCCCTCAGACCCTGAGGTATCACACTACAGTAAAGGGCTGTAGTTTAGACTACTCCCTCAGACCCTGAGGTATCACACTACAGTAAAGGTCTCTAGTTTCAGACCCTGAGGTATCACACTACAGTAAAGGGCTCTAGTTTAGTCTACTCCCTCAGACCCTGAGGTATCACACTACTAAAGGGCAGACTCCCTCAGACCCTGAGGTATCACACTACAGTAAAGGGCTTTGGTGTTAGTCTACTCCCTCAGACCCTGAGGTATCACACTACAGTAAAGGGCTTTAGTTTAGACTACTCCCTCAGACCCTGAGGTATCACACTACAGTAAAGGGCTGTAGTTTAGACTACTCCCTCAGACCCTGAGGTATCACACTACAGTAAAGTGCTGTAGTTTAGACTACTCCCTCAGATCCTGAGGTATCACATTACAGTAAAGTGCTGTAGTTTAGACTACTCCCTCAGACCTTGAGGTATCACACTACAGTAAAGGGCTGTAGTTTAGACTACTCCCTCAGACCCTGAGGTATCACACTACAGTAAAGGGCTGACCCTGAGGTTTAGACTGTAGTTTACTCCCTCAGACTGAGGTATCCTACAGTAAAGTGCTGTAGTTTAGACACTCCCTCAGACCTTGAGGTACAAAGGGCTGTAGTTTAGACTACTCCCTCAGACCCTGAGGTATCACATTACAGTAAAGGGCTGTAGTTTAGACTACTCCCTCAGACCCTGAGGTATTACCTACAGTAAAGGGGTCAGATCACACTCAGACCCTGAGATATCACAGTAAAGTGCTGTAGTTTAGACTACTCCCTCAGACCCTGAGGTATCACACTACAGTAAAGGGCTTTAGTTTAGACTACTCCCTCAGACCCTGAGGTATCACACTACAGTAAAGGGCTTTAGTTTAGACTACTCCCTCAGACCCTGAGGTATCACACTACAGTAAAGGGCTTTAGTTTAGACTACTCCCTCAGACCCTGAGGTATCACACTACAGTAAAGGGCTTTAGTTTAGACTACTCCCTCAGACCCTGAGGTATCACACTACAGTAAAGGGCTTTGGTGTTAGTCTACTACCTCAGACCCTGAGGTATCACACTACAGTAAAGGGCTTTAGTGTTCAGACCCTCTATCACACTACAGTAAAGGGCAGACCCTCAGACCCTGAGGTATCACACTACAGTAAAGGGCTTTGGTGTTAGTCTACTACCTCAGACCCTGAGGTATCACACTACAGTAAAGGGCTTTGGTGTTAGTCTACTACCTCAGACCCTGAGGTATCACACTACAGTAAAGGGCTTTAGTGTTAGTCTACTCCCTCAGAACCTGAGGTATCACACTACAGTAAAGGGCTTTGGTGTTAGTCTACTCCCTCAGACCCTGAGGTATCACACTACAGTAAAGGGCTTTGGTGTTAGTCTACTACCTCAGACCCTGAGGTATCACACTACAGTAAAGGGCTTTAGTCATAGTCTACTGACTGTACTCCCTAACACCCTACTGTATCACTCTATAGTAAAGGGCTCTAGTTTAGACTACTCCCTAACACTCTGAGGTATCCCACTACACTACTTGAATAAAATGACATTGTTTTCCCCTCAACTTCCTAGTCAACATCCAATTATGTTTTGCAGATGACTAAGAATGAAATCATTATTAATAATGACTTTCCATCCTCTTCGAGTTTGTAAAGTAAAATAAGACAGGCAATGTTTTATCTCACACAGCTGATGTACTGTAATTATACTTGTGTGTATGGTCACTGAGCATTTTTCTACTATCATTACTACCGCATGGCAAGCGGTACCGGAGTGCCAAGTCTACGACAAAAAGGCTTCTCAACAGTTTTTACCCCCAAGCCATAAGACTCCTGAATAGGTCATCAAATAGCTACCCTGACTATTTGCATTGTGTAAACTCTCTGTTTATCATATACGGTATGTATAGTCACTTTAACTATACATTCATGTACATACTACCGCAATTGGGCCGACCAACCAGTGCTCCCGCACATTTGCTAACCGGGCTATCTGTATTGTGTCCTGCCACCCGCCACCCCTCACCCGCCAACCCCTCTTTTACGCTACTGCTACTCTCTGTTCATCATATATGCATAGTCACTTTAACCATAGCTACATGTACATACTACCTCAATCAGCCCGACTAACAGGTGTCTGCATGTAGCCTCGCTACTTTAATAGCCTCGCTACTGTATATAGCCTGTCTTTTAACTGTTGTTTTATTTCTTTACCTACCTATTGTTCACCTAATACCTTTTTTGTACTATTGGATAGAGCTTGTAAGTAAGCATTTCACTGTAAGGTCTACCTACACCTGTTGTATTCGGCGCACGTGACAAATAAACTTTGATTTGATTTGATTCTCTGTAGCAGCACTGTAAAACAAAAACTGTAGGACTGTGTAGCGCTATAACAACCACTGAATAAGGATGTTTGAAAGTAGCCTGAAGTGGAGACATGCGGCGTTTCACAAGGTATTTACTGTTGTTCCAAGACAGTCACAGGAGACGGAGACTTAGGGTTGACTCTAAGGACACAAGGTGGTGGGATTTGTGTTTCTCTGGTATACTGTATAATGTCTTCTTCTTTTAGCCAGGATTACTTTCTCTATGAGAATAACACATCTTCAAGGGGTTTTCGAAAGTCTCATTTAAACCTTACGCAACACAAGAATGCAAGTAACTCAAATAAAGTCTTCAGCAATCCCCTCCTTCCCTCTTTATTTACCTTTCCCCTGCTCTGTCTGCTTCCATGACGGTGCTGTGTTCTGACAGTAGAGAGGTGCTGGAAAATAACACACAACTAAAAGGATCTGAAACAGCAAAACGCAATTAGAAGCCATTAAAACTTCACCATGACCTGCTGCTGTGGCGTGTGTGTGTGTGTGTGTGTGTGTGTGTGTGTGTGTGTGTGTGTGTGTGTGTGTGTGTGTGTGTGTGTGTGTGTGTGTGTGTGTGTGTGTGTGTGTGTGTGTGTGTGTGTGTGTGTGTGTGTGTGTGTGTGTGTGTGTGTGTGTGTGTGTGTGTGTGTGTGTGTGTGTGTGTGTGTGTGTGTGTGTGTGTGTTTGTTTGTACAGTGACTGTCAGAGAGAGAGAAAGAGATGGGGGTAGAGACAATTATATATAGAGAGGCTGAAAACAGCACTAATTTTCTAATTTATCAAGAAACGCATCACCAAATGTTGTGTATTGGGCTTGGGCTAATAGGAGTTGTATATTATCCAGGTGACCAGTGAGATGAGTCACATCTATTGATCAGAACTCCCAATAATCGGTCAGTGGAAAGCCACTGACTGTGACATATTAAGCTAATTATTTTGCCAATTATAGTGTAGTTGGCATTGGTTATTCAGTGCATGTGTTTCATATAAACATTTTGTTTAGAATTTGCCAATTCTGCCAATTCTTCTACAAAGTTGTGTTCTTCTCCATGTATCAGTAACAGCAGGTGACCAGGTGTTTCCATGGAAATAAAGAGAAGGTATTGTCAGTGGTGTGAAAAGATTCAGTGGACATCAGCTTATTGTGTTTTATACACTGCAGACAAAACTGGTTGAAATGACTTCATTACAACCAGGTTATAACCAGTTCTGGTTGGCTGTAGTTGATTGTGATTATGTCATTTCACTTTGCCCTCTGGGTAAGTTTTCAACCTTCATTTTCATTTGGACAATGGAGAGCCACCATGTTATACACTGAGACTCAGTAGATGAGCTCGCCAACGTCGTTTGTGTCTTTAGTCATTGAGATGGCTTATATCTGAAGCATCTGATGATGTTATCACAGGTACGGACACATACCTGTGTCATTATCCAACATAATAGGAAGAAACCTCTCTGAATCACTATTGGCAGTGAGCTGTGCAATCTAGCAACAATAACATGCAGTGCTAAAAGCAATCATTCTCCGATGATGAGGAATGGAAAATGGTATTTATGAAATTGCTTATGACCCTTTGCTGTTCGTATTGAATGGTATTAATATGAAGGGTAAAGTATCAGGACTATCGATTACAGCTATGCCGTGGGTAGGCAGGAATTGGGTGGGTATAGCATGGCATGAGTGCACTTGGCTGGCAGAAGCTGAAAACGGAAAAATATGTTGAAATGGCCCAGTGTTGTCCCTGTCAGGTTCAAGCCTCTTCTCTCTATCAGGAGAGAGAAAGAGTCAGATGGAGTCAGAGATTAACAGTCCATACAGTATATCAACTATTGTAAGGAAGGGAAAGAGAAGGCGTGTGCGTTACAATGGTCATCTCCCTCCTTGGTCGATGGATTGGCATGATGTCCCACCCTGTTTACAGAGCATTCGGAAAGTATTTAGACCCCTTGACTTTTTCCACATTTTGTTACATTACAGCGTTATTCGAAAATTGATTACATAATTTATCCCCCTCATTAACCTACAAACAATACCCAATAATGACAAAGCATAAACAGGTTTTTAGAATTTTTTACAAATGTATTTTTTTTTAAACGGAAATATCACAAACCATTTACTCAGTACTTTGTTGAAGCACATTTGTAGCAAAATGCTTATGCTTCTAGATCCGACAGTGCAGCAGTATCTAACAGGTAATATCTAACAATTCCACAACAAAACCTAATATCTAACAAATTCCACAACAACACCAAATACACACACTCTTGTAAAGGAATGGGATAAGAATATACACTACCAGTTTAAGAACACAGACTCAAATAAGGAGGTTTCTTTATTTTACTATTCTCTACATTGTAGAATAATAGTGAATACATTAATAATGTGAAATAACACATATGGAATCATGTAGTAACCAAAAAAGTATTGAAAAAATCCAAATATATTTTAGATTCTTCAAATAGCCACCCTTTGCCTTGATGATAGCTTTGCACACACCTAGCATTCTCTCAACCAGCTGCACCTGGAATGCTTTTCCAACAGTCTTGAAGGAGTTCCCACATATGCTGAGCACTTGTTGGCTGATTTTCCCTCTCTCAGTGGTCAGGGGATTGTGGAGGCCAGGTCATCTGATGCAGCACTCCATCACTCTCCTTCTTGATAAAACAACCCTTGCCCTTATAAGGGCACAAGGCGAGACCCAAATGCAGACACAGGAGGCAGATGGTTGAGCTCCAATATTTATTATGACAAAAGGGGGTAGGCAAAAGGCAGGTCGGGTGCAGGCGAGAGTTCATAAACCAGGTCAGAGTCCAATCTGCAAACTTGATGATTACCAGGCGATAGGCAGGCTCAAGGTCAGGGGTAGGCAGAGTGGTCAGGCAGACGGGCTCAGAGTCAGGACAGGCAAGGATCAAAACCAGGAGGGCGAGAAAAGAGAGACTGGGAAAGCAGGAGCTGAGAAACAAAAACGCTGGTTGACTTGACAAACAAGAAGAACTGGCACAGAGAGACAGGAAACACAGGGATAAATACACCGGGGAAAATAAGCGACACCTGGTGGGGGTGGAGACAAGCACAAGGGCAGCTGAAGCAGATCAGGGTGTGACACTTACACAGCCTAGAGGTGTGTTGGGTCATTGTCCTGTTGGAAAACAAATGAAAGTCTAACTAAGACCAAACCAAATGGGATGGCGTATTGCTGCAGAATGCAGTGGTAGCAACACTGGTTAAGTGTGTCTTGAATTCTAAATAAATCACAGACAGTGTCACCAGCAAAGCACCCCCACACCATAACACCACCTCCTCCATGCTTTATGGTGGGAAATACACATGCAGAGATCATCCGTTCACCCACACAGCATCTCACAAAGACACTGCGGTTGGAACCAAAAGTCTTTGGACTTTGGACTCCACACCAAAGGACACATTTCTAATGTCTAATGTGCATTGCTCGGGTTTCTTGGCCCAAGCAAGTCTCTTATTATTATTGGTGTCCTTTAGTGGCAATTCGACCATGAAGGCCTGATTCACACGGTCTCCTCTGAACAGTTGATGTTGAGACGTGTCTGTTACTTGAACTCTGTGAAGCATTTATTTGGGCTGCAATTTCTGAGGCTGGTAACTCTAATGAACGTATCCTCTGCAGCAGAGGTAACTCTGGGTCTTCCATTCCTGTCCTCATGAGAGCCAGTTTCATCATAGCGCTTGATGGTTTTTGCGACTGCACATGAAGAAACTTTCTTTATATTGAAGAAAGTTCTTTATATTGTCTGTATTGACTGACCTTCATGTCTTAAAGTAATGTTGGACTGTCGTTTATCTTTACTTATTTGAGCTGTCCATAATATGGACCAAATAGGGCCATCTTCTGTATACCCCCTACCTTGTCACAACACAACTGATTGGATCAAACACATTAAGAAGGAAAGACATTCCACAAATGTACTTTTAACAAGGCACAACTGTTAATTGAAAAGCATTCCAGGTGACTACATCATAAAGTTGGTTGAGAGAATGCCAAGATTGTGCAAAGCTGTCCTCAAGGCAAAGGTGGCTATTTGAAGAATCTCAAATATAAAATATATTTTGATTTGTTTAACACTTTTTTGGTTACTACATGATTCCATATGTGGTATTTCATAGTTTTGATGTCTTCACTATTATTCTACAATGTAGAAAATAATACAAATAAAGAAAAACCATTGAATGAGTATGTGTTCTAAAACTGTTGAACGGTAGTGTATAAATATAAAATATATGGATGAGCAGTGACAGAGCAGCTAAGATGCAATAGGTAGTATAGAATAGATAGTGTAGGATACAGTATACAGTATATACATATGAGATCATTCATTTGTGATAGGTAAACATTCATAAAGTGGCATTACTAAAGTGACATTATTAAAGTGACTAGTGTTCCATTTACTAAAGTGACCAATGATATCAAGTCTGTAGGTAGGCATCTCTGTGCTAGTAATGACTGTTTAACAATCTGATGGCCTTGAGATAGAAGCTGTTTTTCAATCCCTTTGTCCCAGCTTTGATGCACCTGTACTGACCTCGCTTTCTGGATGGAAGCGTGTTGAACAGGCAGTGGCTCGGGTGGTTATCGTCTTTGATGATCATTTTTGCCTTCCTGTGACATCGGGTGTTGTAGGTGTCCTGGAGGGTATGTAGTATGCCCCCGGTGATGCATTGTGCAGACCGCACCACCCTCTGGAGAGCCCTGCGGTTGTGGGCGGTGCAGTTGAACAGGGAGTACAGGAGGGGGCTGAGAACACACCCTTGTGGGGCCCTAGTGTTGAGGATCAGCGGAGTAGAGATGTTGTTTCCTACCTTCACCACCTGGGGGGCGGCCCGTCAGGAAGTTTAGGACCCAGTTGCACAGGGTCCTGAACAGGGTCCTGACCCAGTTGCACACTTCATGATGACAGAAGTGAGTGCTACAGGGCGTTAGTCATTTAGTTCAGTTACCTTGGCTTTCCTGGGAACAGGAACAATAGTGGCCTACTTGAAGCATGTGGGGACAGCAGACTTGGATAGGGATTGATTGAATATGTCCGTAAACACACCAGTCAGCTGGTCTGAAAATTGCTATGAGGACGTAGCTAGGGTTGCTGTCTAGGCGGGCAGCATTGTGAGGGTTAACATGTTTAAATGTTTTTCTCACGTCGGTCACGGAAAAGGAGAGCCCACAGTCTTTGGTAGCGGGCCGTGTCGGTGGCTCTGTATTGTCCTCAAAGCGCACAAAGAAGTTGTTTAATTTGTCTGAAAGCAAGATGTCGATGTCCGCGACGGGGCTGGTTTTCTTTTTGTAATCCGTGATTGTCTGTAGACCCTGCCACATACGTCTTGTGTTTGAGCAGTTGAATTGCGACTCCACTTTGTCTCTATACGGACACTTTGCTTGTTTGATTGCCTTATGTAAGGAATAACTACACTGTTTGTATTCGGCCATATTCCCAGTTGCCTTGCCATGATTAAATGCGGTGGTACATGCTTTCAGTTTTGCGCGGATGCTACCATCAACCCACGGTTTCTGGTTAGGGAAGGTTTTAATAGTCACAGTGGGTACAACATCTCCTATAGACTTCCTTATAAACTTGCTCACCGAGTCAGCGTATACGTCAATGCTGTCCTCTGAGGCTACCTGGAACATATCTCAGTCCACGTGATCGAATCAATCTGGGAGAGTGGAATCCGATTGATCAGACCAGCAATGGATAGACCTTGTTTCTTGTTTTAGTTTCTACCTATAGGAGGGGAGCAAAAAGATGGAGTGGTCAGATTTTCCAGAAGGAGGACGGGGGAGTGCCTTGTATGCATCGCGGAAGTTAGAGTAGCAATGGTCGAGCGTGTTTTGCTTGCTCGTTTGCATAAAGTCCTGTGAAGTTCCTTAATGGCTGTCTTGGTATCTGTTTGCGGGGGGATATACACAGCTGGGATGATAACCAAGGAAAGTTCTCTTGTGAGATAATACGGTCGGCATTTGATTGTGAGGAATTCTAGGTCAGGTGAACAAAAGGACTTAAGTTCCTGTATGTTGTTGTGATTACACCATGAGTCGTTAATCATGAAACATTCACCCCCACCCTTCTTCTTACCGGAGAGATGTTTATTCCTGTCGGCGCGATGCACTGAAAATCCTGTTTGCTGTACTGACTCCAACAGCATGTCCCAAGCTAGCCATGTTTCCGTGAGACAGAGTATGTTACAATCCCGGATATCTCTTTTGAAAGCAACTCTTGCCCTGACATCTTTGGCTTTGGGACTGGACATTATTGAGTAATATACTTGGAAACGGTGGGTGGTGTGCGTACATCCGAAGCCTCACTAGAAGCCCGCCTTGGCATCCTCTCCTCCGGGGGCGTTGTTTTGGGTCGGCCTCTGGAATCAGTCTGAATGCCCTAGGAGGTGCAGACAAAGGATCCGCTTTGGGAAAGTTGTATTTCTGGTCGTAATGCTAGTTGTGCTGGTAAGTTGACGTCTCTCTGATATCCAATAGTTCTTCCCAGCTGTATGTAATAACACTTCAAGGTTTTCTGGGCTAACAACGTAAAAAATATTACGTAAAAAAACAAAATACTGCATAGTTTCCTAAGGATTAGAAGCAAAGCTGCCATCTGTATCGGCCCCATCTGTATGTGTTTTTGGTGACATGGGAGTTGCACTTCATGTGTGTTAATTGGTTTTTGTGGTTAGGTAGTTGTGTGTAGTGTTGTGTGTATTTTGCTGATTGTGTGTTATGTTGTTTGTTATTTCCTCAGGCAGATTAGATGAATAATGAATTTTCTCTCGACATGGAAGACAGGCCGTAATTAAGGAGAGAGGAGTGAGGCAAAGAGCCACTGGTCTGACACGCACACACACACACACACACACACACACACAAACCGCACCACATGGTACACACATGACACACACACAGTGGTGGCAAAAGTACCCAATTGTCATACTTGAGTAAAAGTCAAGATTGCTTAATAGAAAATGACACAAGTAGGCCATTATTGTAAATAAGAATTTGTTCTTAACTGGCGTGCCTATTTAAATAAAGGTTAAAAAATAAAAAATAATAATAATTAAATGAATACTTTTGGGAGTAAGGGATTTATTTTTCTTGTTTCTTTAGGAATGTAGTGAAGTAAAAGGAAAAATAGTCAAAAATATAAATAAAGTACAGACACCACAAAAAAAACGACTTAATTAGTACTTAAATTAAGTACTTTACACCACTGCACACGCACGCGCACACGCGCGCGCGCACACACACACCCGGAGGGTTAGGGCCTCTGCAGCTCATCATGGGTGAGAGTGGTGGGGTTTGTTACCAGATCACAGGGCTGTCATTGACTATTTATTTTAGTCCCCACAATCCAACTTTTATGCTGCGCGCTGGGGAGTGGGGAATCAAAGATTCCTTTCATTTCGGCAGCACTCAGTGGCCTCAGATCACGTTTTTCCCATCCCGACGCAACTCTCGCCCTGTGCGCCCCTGCGCAGTGTCAGCGTTGGGGCAGGGATGCGCTCCGTCGCCGCGGTAAATTGTACGCTTTGTACTTCACTGACAGAGGGAGAAATAGCAGTCATTTCCGTCTGATAGCCCGGGGGTTGTTGCAACCCTCATTTACTCTCTCTCTCCGATCTACCAGAATATGAGACTGAGGCACTGTTTACACAGCAAGCATAAACCGCGTCATATAGTTGATGCATGCAGGCAATGAGCTAGATTCCATCCCAACTTCTTGAACTTTCACTGACCTAAATGGCCTGATATTAAACACGTATTATTACAGTTTTTGAAATACTGCACAAGATAATTATCGTTTCATCCACATAGTTTTCTGCCACTCCCATTACACTTGTCCTACATGGCACTTCCATTACACTTGTCCTACATGGCACTCCCATTACACTTGTCCTACATGCCACTCCCATTACACTTGTCCTACATGGCACTCCCACCTGCCACTCCCATTACACTTGTCCTACATGGCACTCCCACCTGCCACTCCCATTACACTTGTCCTACATGGCACTCCCATTACACATGTCCTACATGGCACTCCCACCTGCCACTCCCATTACACTTGTCCTACATGGCACTCCCACCTGCCACTCCCATTACACTTGTCCTACATGGCACTCCCATCTGCCACTCCCATTACACTTGTCCTACATGGCACTCCCATCTGCCACTCCCATTACACTTGTCCTACATGGCACTCCCATCTGCCACTCCCATCACACTTGTCCTACATGGCACTCCCACCTGCCACTCCCATTACACTTGTCCTACATGGCACTCCCACCTGCCACTCCCATTACACTTGTCCTACATGGCACTCCCATCTGCCACTACCATTACACTTGTCCTACATGGCACTCCCATCTGCCACTCCCATTACACTTGTCCTACATGGCACTCCCATCTGCCACTCCCATAACACTTGTCCTACATGGCACTCTCATCTGCCACTCCCATTACACTTGTCCTACATGGCACTCCCATCTGCCACTCCTATTACACTTGTCCTACATGGCACTCCCATTACACTTGTCCTACATGGCACTCCCATCTGCCACTCCCATTACACTTGTCCTACATGGCACTCTCATCTGCCACTCCCATCACACTTGTCCTATATGGCACTCCCATCTGCCACTCCTATTACACTTGTCCTACATGGCACTCCCATTACACTTGTCCTACATGGCACTCTCATCTGCCACTCCCATTACACTTGTCCTACATGGCACTCCCATCTGCCACTCCCATTACACTTGTCCTACATGGCACTCCCATCTGCCACTCCCATTACACTTGTCCTACATGGCACTCCCATCTGCCACTCCCATCTTACTTGTCCTACATGGCACTCCCATCTGCCACTCCCATCACACTTGTCCTACATGGCACTCCCATCTGCCACTCCCATTACACTTGTCCTACATGGCACTCCCATCTGCCACTCCCATCACACTTGTCCTACATGGCACTCCCATCTGCCACTCCCATTACACTTGTCCTACATGGCACTCCCATCTGCCACTCCCATTACACTTGTCCTACATGGCACTCCCATCTGCCACTCCCATCACACTTGTCCTACATGGCACTCCCACTTTCACTTGTCCTACATGGCACTCCCAATACACTTGTCCTACATGGCACTCCCATTTTACTTGTCCTACATGGCACTCCCATGACACTTGTCCTACATGGCACTCCCATGACACTTGTCCTACATGGCACTCCCATTTCACTTGTCCTACATGACACTCCCATTACACTTGTCCTACATGGCACTCCCAATTCACTTGTCCTACATGACACTCCCATCACACTTGTCCTACATGGCACTCCCATCTGCCACTCCCATCACACTTGTCCTACATGGCACTCCCATCTGCCACTCCCATTACACTTGTCCTACATGGCACTCCCATCTGCCACTCCCATCACACTTGTCCTACATGGCACTCCCACTTACATTTGTCCTACATGGCACTCCCAATACACTTGTCCTACATGGCACTCCCATTACACTTGTCCTACATGGCACTCCCATGACACTTGTCCTACATGGCACTCCCATGACACTTGTCCTACATGGCACTCCCATTTCACTTGTCCTACATGGCACTCCCATTTCACTTGTCCTACATGGCACTCCCATCACACTTGTCCTACATGGCACTCCCATTTCACTTGTCCTACATGACACTCCCATCACACTTGTCCTACATGGCACTCCCATTATACTTGTCCTACATGACACTCCCATTACACTTGTCCTACATGGCACTCCCATTATACTTGTCCGACATGGCACTCCCAGAGGCTTAACATTTTGATACGCACCATCCTCGTATTGTTTTTCCATTTGTTCAATTAAAGCTCAAATAAATCCTCACACACCGTTGTGCATAGAAGTTGAATTCAGTGGTATGGATGAAATAATTCATTCATTGATTCCCCTGTTCCCCATGCTACAGGTCTCACCTCACCTCGACTTGGAGATCCACCGGGCGCTGGGTCGGGTCCATCCATCGATCGTTGTGCAGGTCCCCTGTTGCTTTAAGCAGTGTGTTTTTTCGACCAACAGGAGGCGTGTCTTCCCCACGGCCGTAGCGGAGCGCAGCAAGACGCGAGTCTGAAGGAACCGATCTGGCTCGTCTCTCTATCGGAACAAATCAACTACTTTCTCAGCTCATTCTAATCGAAGGTAAGCGTCGCATCCTTTTTTATATTTTTATGATTGTCTTTCCGTTATTTGTGCAATTTAACAGCTTGTACTCCCCTCTGCTTGGGCGTGTAAGGTTCGAATGCCTAGTATGTAGGATTTTACAGGTGAGACAGAAGTGAGAGAATTAAGCTATCCACCTCGTCTCTTTTATCGAAGAAATGACACAAAACGTGACGATTATACATCACACTAAGCCTCCCGATCTACACAGGTTCATTTACACTAGCCTACTTGAAGTTGAACGCTGTATTTATATTTTGGGAATGCGGCGCGTCGTGTCAATGTGCGCTCTGCGCACCTCTGCCAGTAGAAACAATGAAAATGTCTTAAAAGGTTACGACTTGTTAGTTAATAGGACAAAACCCTGTAGATACTTGTATGTCTTCCTTCGACTCCTATTTAAAATGCGTGTCCCCTCTCGAGTCCCTCCTCTTGTTGCTGATGCATAAAATGTCGTGGGGTTGAAAATACATTAATGGGGTCATTAAATGTATACCGTACAAATCGTGGCTGACAGTGGCGTTGAAGTTATCCGCTTTATGAATGATCCATAGATAATGTATAATCAGGCTGGGTGGAAAGGAACCGACTGGCTGCGCATGTAAATTCCACAGCTGATGAGCACATAACCCGCGCGCACCACAGCCTTAAATCAAGTTCATGATCAGATGATAGATGGTTAATTGCACAGTGCCATAAAACAGCACCGATGATGTCCAAAGTGCTTTTTGGAGAACTCTTACAAAGTAACCAGTAAAGGCTGGTCGTTAAACTGGGATATGTATAAGAATCTCTGCTGAAATAGTTTGCGTTTACAAATGGCATCCGTGCCAACTGATTCGCTCATTGCGCGCCACTGGCTTTATGTGTATAACGTTTTAAAGCATTTGACTTAGCCTACAAAAGTTAAAATATGACATTGACAATGTTTTCATTTAGTAATGGCCGAAGAAAAAAATACAAAACATTTCAGTGTAATTGTATTTATCTTCATGGATCCCATGCGTAATTTCCTCATACTCGGTCAGCTGAATGGTATTCCAAAACTAGATGGAAAAATATATATACTGGAACGGGTTAGTTTAAATAGAAACGAGGCGTATATTGTTTCTTTATAAACAAGTAAACAGTTATAAGTCACTGCGTTTATCCTCAAAAATACCTCGGAAGCATTTATCCATATCCGTCACCCCATTTAATGTACATTTTATGACACCTGGGCACTATAGGTTAATTACATTTGAATCACCATAAATCCCTGTCGACCGTTGTCTTTTCACTGGGTCATCTCGGCACATTTGTATGATTTATTATTGAGGGAGAGTGAAAATACACTTTCTTACCCATATTTGGACATGGAACGGCACTCGGGGTTTAAGTCAACATTTAAATACCTAGCTATATGTGCAAGTTACACAAGGAATTAAACGAGACATCATATGGCTTTACATAAGAGAATGAATCCGATCACACCAGTCTTTGGAAAAACAGATAATGGGTCGGTTTGTCAAACGGAGAAAGAAAGGAGTTATTAAGTAGGCGTTTGTCTTACTTTCAGTCAAGCTGATTAAGTCAATTTGCATGACTTGAAAATATTAGTGACGCCATTGGAGGCTACACCATCGAAAATCCACCCGGGTTCTCGTGTAGCAGTCTCAAACATGGACTGCAATAAAGGTGCTTCACAGCCCCTCGTATATTTCTCGGGCGTCTTGAAACGCAGACGCAAGCAGCTCTCCTGTTCGGAAATACTTGTCGAATGCTCTCGGGAGCTGTTAATTAAATGACGACAGAGGCTATATGCAACTCTGAATTTTCAAAGTGAAAAAAAGAAAGGTAAAGAAGCATTAATATTATCCTCAACCAAACACTGGTTGGGCTATATGTAAAGTTAGGTATAATTCGAGTTGTGTTCGAAGGTTACCGCGACGCTGTCCATGGTGCTGAAATCCACGCTGCACAATCCTACAGATATGGCCAGTGAAGGTGAATACAACTATACCTGGCGTGGGTTTAGTGAAAAGGAACACAAATATATTGCATCTACTGAATAGACCTAATGACACAAATAATATGCTAATGATTTAATCTATCTATCTATCTATCTATATGACTAATACATATACATGAATGAAACAGTATTATGCTTTTAGAGATAAACATGACATCCAAGTCTTTAATAACAGTTGCCTGTACTTTTGGACTGTGTGTAGAATAGGCTAGTCCTGTCCGTTACCAGCGTGATGTCGTGCCCTTTATGGTCCTGGGGTTTAGATTGTATGACAAATACAATGTTAAAGTGGTTTTAGGTGTTATCTATATCTTAAAGACTCTGCTTAACGACTTAACGACTCAAGACAATATCATTGTCATCTGTAATCATATTTCTAGATTTAGGCCTATGAAACAGAACACAGATTCTTGAAATTTGAAGTTAATTGATGACAAAAAATCATGGCATTCTAATTGTAGAACTTCACAAGTAATTGAACAACAAGCCTACTTTGATATTGGCTGTATAATGTTTTAATTACATGAGCTGAGAATAAATCTATTTCACAACCTCGAATATACATTTTTAAATGAAAGTTCTACAATGCTATAATCTTCAGCCCATGTTATTGACAATTGTCTAACAGTACACTCCTAGAAAAAAAGGTTCTGGATAGAACCAAAAAGGGTTCTATGCTTGCATCATATATGGCACCCTCAAAGGTTCTATATAGAAGCGAAATTAGTTTCATATAGAACCCTATATGGAACCAATTGTGGTTCAGTGAAGAAGAACCCCTGGGGTTCTGATAATAGAACCCTATAAAAGGGTTCTAAATATAATCTTTAGGGGTGCCATATATGAAACAAGAAATATAACACTTTTTGGTTCTATTCTGAACCTTTTTTCTAAGAGTGTATAATGCCAAAACTAGCAGAACTAGAAAATCGAAAAGCAAGTCTTTCTCAGTGACAGCATAGCTCTGTGAGAAAAATGATTAGCTCAGCAATAGGCTATTCATCAAAATTGGACTTGTGACAGTTTTGGTTCACAAACCTCTCACACGACTCCAAGGCTGAGCAATTCCGATCTAGAGAGGCAATCTTTTTAACATCAAAGATTGATTTTAAAACCGCTCGGGCATGGCACCAGTCCACTGGCAGCAGCCACGGCCATTGAATGAACCGAGCAAAACCGTGAATAACATAGCGAGAGTACCGGGTGCCAGCATGAGACACCCGGGGAAAGATGGCTATTTCGATGTCAGATATGGATCTGAAGCGATGTGTGTTTGGCAGCACCTGCGAAATATACCCAGTCTCTCTCGCGCTCACACTAATCTTGGCTCGACGTCAGATGCTGTGCGGCAGTGCAGCAGAATGCTAGCTTCAGACAGCTGAGACTGCCTGGAAGGTTTAGGCTCGCTAGTCTGCTGCAATTCTGCCAGCACGCCAGCGTTCGTCTCTAGAGACAGGATTTTGACTGGGCAACTCAAAACCCCTTCTCCCTCTTTTTATGTCCATCTCTCTTTCAGACCGCCCGTGAATGGATTTCTCCCGGATTTGCCCAGACTAACATGGATGCCCCACCGTTAGCTGAGTGGGAAGGTTGTTTCTTGGCGCAGTGAGCTGGACACGCAGCGCTTGCTAATGGATCTGGGGAAACGAATGATACCTTCTCCCTGACTGACCATGCCGTGATCTTGCGCATGGGCCGTCACCCTGCTTAACGTCAAAAGAAACATTTCGGGGGAATCTACTGATCCAGGGAATAAATAGTGTGGCATCACACAGACACCATGAAGATTACCTCCCCGCTCATAAGTAAAGCGAGATTCAGATGCACGGTCAGTCTTCTACTGCTGCTATTACTATGTGTGGGATATTCTCGCGGGATGCCACACGTTTTAAGATTTGGTAAGATTGTTATTTTCTTTCTCTGTTAAACATTCTTACTGTCTTGATGTAGTAGCCTAGCTATTCCCTAACTCTGTAACTGTTGCCATTTCATGGCTGGGTGCCATAGTTGTCTTGTATACTTCCTAGTGGACGTATTGCCGTGACCCCACGGGTCCTCTTGTCCCAGACTTTTTAGAGTGAGCTCGTGCGCCCCGGAGCCACATCCCCTCAATGACTGCTACCCCTTTGCACGGGTGTTGTTTATCACAGCTGTCTAGGGACATTGCCTTGTCTATTTTGTCCTCGAAACCTTTATGCATGACATCATTTCCATGCAGAATAATCCGACAGCAGACTAGTATAACTGCAGTCCATATAGAAACATATATAGCCTACAATTATCCTCACATAGCTGGATTTGATCAGCATTTGTGGACCTTGTTTCAAATTTGCCATGGAGGAAAAACAACATTTCCAAATAGCAGTGTCCGATTATGTCTTCATACCAAAGTGCCGGGTTGTTGGTGAATAATTTATGTTGGAGAATAAATTATTGGTGGAACTTGTTGCCATGGTGCTGATATTTCTAAGTTTGCATAATAAACCTAGTGTGTGTGTGTGTGAGAGAGAGAGAGAGCGAGAGAGAGAGAATGAGAACGAGAGAGCATGCAGTCAAAAATCTTGCAACAGTTGGCAACAATGTGGGGCCCTTGTTGATCATTACCTCACATTAATGTTAGTTACATAGATATTTGGATCATATAGGCCTATTCATGGCCGACATCAACACAAGACCCATTCTTGTTATAGACACAATCAAAATAAGGATGAATCCTGATTGACGAAATGCGCGCGAAACTCCCCATCCATTGAAACTTATATTTACACGTCCATTTCTCGAAGTATGATTTGGCCGATTATGAACAGAAAGAACCCTAACCAACCAAGCCATGTAGTTGAATATGAGTGCAGTGCTGTCAATGCCTACGCAACCATTGAACACAGTTAGCAATGATGGTGACAGGCAGCAGCGTGACGCAAAGGATTGTGTTTGATCTTGCCTTTCATTGTACGCTGTGAGTCCTGACACGTTACTATTAGCAACCATTTAAAGAAATGCATTGTTCTAACTGAGCACATCTCTTCCAATGTCGACTCCAAGGCAAGACTCTGTATAGGCCTATAGAAAAACATAGGGTAGGCTATCAGTGTATAGTATTGCACATGTATATAAGCTACCTTGTGCACTTGCGTAGCCCTGAAGGCCTTCACTGTTCTAAAGAACGCACGTGTAAAAGGGTAGGAAATGTGATCAGCAGTTTTCAGGGGGCACTGTAACTGTACATACAGTGTCTTGCAAAAGTATTCACCCCTTCTTGGAAATTTTCCTATTTTGTTGCATTACAACCTGTAATTTTTTTTTTTTTTTTTTAAAATTTGACCCCTTTTTCTCCCCAATTTCATGGTATCCAATTGTTTTACTAGCTACTATCTTGTCTCATCGCTACAACTCCCATACAGGTTCGGGAGAGACGAAGGTTGAAAGTCATGCGTCCTCTGATACACAACCCAACCAATCCGCACTGCTTCTTAACACAGCGCAACCCGGAAGCCAGCCGCACCAATGTGTCGGAGGAAACACCGTGCACCTGGCAACCTTGGTTAGCGCGCACTGCACCCGGCCCGCCACAGGAGTCGCTGGTGCGCGACGAGACAAGGATATCCCAACCTGCCAAGCCCCCCCTAACCCGGACAACGCTAGGCCGGTTACGACTTGTTTCAAAAATGTAAAAAAACACACAAAAAAACCAGAAAAGTGGTGCTTGCATATGTATTCACCCCCTTTGCTATAAAGCCCCCAAAAAAGATCTGATGGAAACAATTACCTTCATAAGTCACGTAATTAGATAAATAAAGTCCACCTGTGTGCAATCTAAGCATCACATGATCTGTCACATGATCTCAGTATATATATATACACACCTGTTCTGAAAGGCCCGAGAGTCTGCAACACCACTAAGCACGGGGCACCACCAAGCAAGAGGCATCATGAAGACCGAGGAGCTCTCCAAACAGGTCAGGGACAAAGTTGTGGAGAAGTACAGATCAGGATTGGGTTATAAAAAATATACGAAACTTTGAACAACCCATGGAGCACCATTACATCCATTATTTAAAAAATGGAAAGAATATGGCATCACAACAAACCTGCCAAGAGAGGGCCGCCCACCAAAACACACAGACCAGGCAAGGAGGGCATTAATCAGAGAGGCAACAAAGAGACCAAAGATATCCCTGAAGGAGCTGCAAAACTCTACAGCGGAGATTGGAGTATCTGTCCATAGGACCACTTTAAGCCATACACTCCACAGAGCTGGGATTTACAGAAGAGTGGCCAGAAAAAAAGCCATTGCCTAAAGAAAAAAATAAGCAAACATGTGTTTGCCAAAAGGCATGTGGGAGATTCCCCAAACATATGGATGATGGTACTCTGGTTAGATGAGACTGAATTTGAGCTTTTTGGCCATCAAGGAAAATGCTATGTCTGGCGCAAACCCAACACCTCTCATCACACGAGAACAACATCCCCACAGTGAAGCATGGTGGTGGCAGCATCATGCTGTGGGTATGTTTTTCATCGTCAGTGCCTGGAAAACTGGTCAGAATTGAAGGAATGATGGATGGCGCTAAATACAGGGAAATTCTTGAGGGAAACCTGTTTCAGTCTTCAAGAGATTTGAGACTGGGACGGAGGTTCACCTTCCAGCAGGACAATGACCCTAAACATACTGCTGAAGCAACACTTTGGTGGTTTAAGGGGAAACATTTAAATGTCTTGGAACGTCTTGTCAAAGCCAATACCTCAATCCAATTGAGAATCTGTGGTATGACTTAAAGATTGCTGTACACCAGCGGAACCCATGAAGGAGCTGGAGCAGTTTTGACTTGAAGAATAGGCAAAAATCCCAGTGGCTAGATGTGCCAAGCTTATAGAGACACACCCCATGGGACTTGCAGCTGTAATTGCTGCAAAAGGTTTCTCTGCAAAGTATAGACTTTGGGGGGCTGAATAGTTATGCACGCTCAAGTTTTCATTTTTTTTGTCTTATTTCTTGTTTGTTTCACCCCCAAAAATATTTTGCATCTTCAAAGTGGTAGGCATGTTGTGTAAATCAAATGATACGAACCCCCCCCCAAATCTATTTTAATTCCAGGTTGTAAATCAACAAAATAGGAAAAATGCAAAGTGGGTGAAAACTTTCGCAAGCCACCGTATACAATTATCTGTACCCGCTCACTGCTTCACAGTCGTTCATGTGATTTCTGTCATTCACTTTATCCCGCTAAGGAATTATACATCACACTGTATTCACCCGTCCACTGTAACTGTAGCCTGTCAGTTCTTCAGAAACACAAACACACACACACACACACACACACACACACACACACACACACACACACACACACACACACACACACACACACACACACACACACACACACACACACACACACACACACACACACACACACACACACACACACACACACACACACACACACACACACACACACACACACACACACACACACACACACACACACACACACACACACACACACACACACACACACACACATGCACGTGCTCACCGGAGGCCCTGATTGAAATGCACACAGCATCCGCACAAGCTGCCACTATGGCAACAAGCTGGGCCTCTGCTGCTACCACGCGTCAATCTGACAGCACTGTCTCACTAACAGTAGAACGGGGAGAGTTGTCGGGAAGCATTAAGTCCTCCATATCGTCTGTGCTTCAACTACACTCTCCCTCCTCCCCCTTGGTAATCCATCTCTGTGTGTGCCCCCGGATAATCTTTCTGCCTGAAGATATGCTTTCTATACACTTACACTTGTGTTCACAAAGTTATAATCTTCAAACTACCCCTTATATGCCTCGCTAGGCCGGCCGTGCCGGCTATACGTTGCAGGCCCAGAGGGAAAGTTTCAGCACCACTGACAGCGGAAAGCGCCTCCTCACGCCGGTGTATGAACACTGCTTTATTCTACTAGAGCAGAAACACACGATTAGTGGAATGATTGTTAAAGGAGCAGCTTTCTTTTGGCTGCCGTTGTGAAAGGTCTCCCTGCTCTGTTTAAAGACGGTGTTATCCTGCTTTACACGTCGTTAGGGTTATAGGACAGAGTTATCCTTTTTGAGGACACAACGCAGTATACAGCTAACATCAGCGGAGGCTGCTGGGGGGAGGACGGCTCATAATAATGGCTGGAATGGAGTAAATGGAATGGAAAGACATGTAAGACCATTTGGAAGAATAGTAACATTCAATGTTTATGTTAATAATACTAATTATGTGCTTCTATTATACTGTAATATATACAGTACCAGTCAAAAGTTTAGACACACCTTCTCATTCAAGGGTTTTTCTTTATTTTTACTATTTTCTACATTGTAGAATAATAGTTAAGACATCAACACTATGAAATAACACATATGGAATCATGTAGTAACCAAAAAAGTGTTAAACAAATCAAACTATATTTTAGATTTTAGATTCTTCAAAGTAGCCACCCTTTTCTTTGATGACAGCTTTGCACACTCTTGGCACTCAACCAGCTTCATGAGGAATGCTTTTCCAACAGCCTTGAAGAAGTTCCCTCATATGCTGGGCACTTGTTGGCTGCAGTCTGCGGTGCAACTCATCCCAAACCATCTCCATTGTGTTGAGGTTGCGTGATTGTGAAGGCCAGGTCATCTGAAACAGCACTCCATCACTCTCCTTCTTAGTCAAATAGCCATTACACAGCCTGGAGGTGTGTTGTGGGTTATTGTCCTGTTGAAAAACAAATGATCGTCCCATTAAGTACAAGCCAGATGAGATGGCATATCGCTGCAGAACGCTGTGGTATGCATGCTGGTTAAGTGTTCATTTAATTCTAAATAAATCACAGACAGTGTCACCAGCAAAGCACCCCCACACCATCACACTTCCTCCTCCATGCTTCACGGTGGGAACCACACATGCGGAGAGCATCCATTCACCTACTCAGAGAGCATCAATTCACCTACTCTGTGTCTCACAAACACACAGCAGTTGGAACCAAAAACCTCACATTTGGACTCATCAGACCAAAGGACAGATTTCCCCCAGTCTAATGTCCATTGGGTTTCTTGGCCCACCAAGTATCTTATTATTATTGATGTCCTTTAGTAGTGGTTTCTTTGCAGCAATTCAACCATGAAGGTCTGATTCACACAGTCTCCTCTGAACAGTTGATGTTGAGATGTGTCTGTTATTTGAACTCTGTGAAGCATTTGTTTGGGCTGCAATCTGAGGTGCAGTTAAATCTATTGAACTTTTCTTCTGCAGCAGAGGTAACTCTGGGTCTTCCTTTCCTGTGGCAGTCCTCATGAGAGCCAGTTTCATCATATTGCTTGATGATTTTTGTGACTGCACTTGACGAAACTTTCAAAGTTCTTGAAATTTTCCGCATTGACTGAACTTCATGTCTTAATATGGTGATGGACTGTCATTTGTCTTTTCTTATTTGAGCTGTTCTTGCCATAATATGGACTTGGTCTTTTACCAAATATGGCTATCTTCTGATTACCATCCTGCCTTGTCACAGCACAACTATTTGGCTCAAACACATTAAGAAGGAAAGAAATTCCACAAATTAACTTATAACAAGGCACACCTGTTCATTGAAATGCATTCCAGGTGACTAACTCATGAAGCTGGTTGAGAGAATAGCAAGAGCTTGCAAAGCTGTCATCAAGGCAAAGGGTCATTTTGAGCCTGTAATCAAACCCACAAATGCTAATGCTCCAGATACTCAACTTGTCTAAAGGCGCCCAGTTGTATTGCTTATTTAATCAGCACGACAGTTTTCAGATGTGCTAACATAATTTTAAAAGGGTTTTCTAATGATCAATTAGCCTTTTAAAATGATAAACTTGGAATAGCTAACACAACGTACCATTAGAATACAGGAGTGATGGTTGCTGATAATGGGCCTCTGTACGCCTATGTAGATATTCCATTAAAAAATCTGCTCTTTCCAGATACAACACTCATTTACAACACTAACAATGTCTACACTGTATTTCTGATCAATTTGATGTTATTTTAATGGACAAAAAATTAGCTTTTCTTTCAAAAACAAGGACATTTCTAAGTGACCCCAAACTTTTGAACGGTAGTGTGTGTATATATATATATCTCATCACATTCTATCACTGTTTCTGGGATAAAGACTGGAGCCTGGTGGAGGTAGAGACGTCGGCAGCTGGCAAGCAAGCAAGCAAGCAGGCAGGCAGGCAGGCAGGCAGGCAGGCAGGCAGGCAGGCAGGCAGGCAGGCAGGCAGGCAGGCAGGCAGGCAGGCAGGCAGGCAGGCAGGCAGGCAGGCAGGGCCCACCCCTTCAGCTTTTGGCTGTGGACATTGTGTTAATCAAGAATAACAATCTGATTGTTTTTTTTATCTCCCAAAAGACATCATGCCAGTATCCATATCTAGAATTACTGTCTATATGTTGCCTGTATACCGTTATCTAAACATACTGTATGCGCTTTGCACAGTCCTCCTGGAGGCTTGATTGATTTAGAATAGGAGGATATGTATCGCTCGTCTGTTCCAGTCAGCCTCTACTGTGTGTTCATCAATAGGGTATAACCTCTGGAAGCTCTGATAAACTGAGCGAATATAAGGTCAGGTGTGTTGGTCATAGGGTTGTATGTATGGAGGGGAAGTCAGCAGTTTAGTATCTAATGAGTATGTACAGCAGACTAAAATGATAAATACTCCCAGTCCTTCACACAACAACTTTCTAAATGCTTTCAGGAAAAAGAGCCTGTCAATAACACAGAAAAGCCTGACACTACACACACAGAACAATAGATCCCTCCACCGCTCTACTTCCTCTCCCCTCAAATCATTTGTAAATAAGAAGATTTGCGGCAGAGAATTGCGAGCTACTTAGATGCGTGGCTAAGCGGATCATTGAGCGGAGGGGGGGATAGTTAGTGGTTAGGTATGAAATGGAGGTGATTGGTAGAACCAGTCTCTATTGAACGCATGGCTAATGTGTTCAGATGATCTGTTTACAGTTTAGAGCCATCATTAGGAGGGGAGAATTGTTTGTACACACACACACACACACACACACACACACACACACACACACACACACACACACACACACACACACACACACACACACACACACACACACACACACACACACACACACACACACACACACACACACACACACACACACACACACACACACACACACACACATGCACATGCACACATTGTTTGGACACACACACACACACACATGAACACGCACATTCTATATATATATATATATATATATATATATATATATATATATATATATATATATATATATATATATATACAGATATGAAGTGGGAGATGGAGATATGAGTGATTATAAAAGCCCACATGGCCATTTCACATCTGCCAGTAAATGAGCTCTCCAACTGTTCTCACTTGATGGGTTATGTGGCTCGGAGGTGTGAAGCAGACTCTGTCAAAAGAGGGGTTTATACAGCAACTATAATCAGGTAGGAGGTGAAATGAAATTCACTCCGCCACGCTGCAGGTGCTGTTGTGGGAGGATTATTTTGAATATTTACTTGACAAAGAACATGGTGGCATGATAGTGTCCTGATTTATAACTGTGATTCTGCTCTATATTATGCTGTGTATGTACTGTAGCTAGCATGTTGTTTCAGGTCAACTAGCTTAATTGATTAAACACATGGACTACTGAATACTATTGTTGAAGAGAGAGAGAGAGAGAAATAGAGGACGAGAAAGAGAAAGCCATATACAGGTAAATGCTCAAATAAAGTATCTTAATAGGGTCGTTGGACCACCACTAGCCACAAGAACAACTTCAATGGGCCTTGGCATAGATTCTACAAGTGTCTGCGACACCATTCTACCACAAGAATGTTTATAATTTGGTGTTTTGTTAATGGCAGTGGAAAATGCTGTCCCAGGCGCCGCTCCAGAATCTTTGCCTGACGACTTAAACTTCATTCTTCCGCTGCTCTATGTTTACTACATACATACCATCATTTAAGTCATTTGTGGTGATGTCAAAATGAGGGTTGTACAAAATTATTTCATCAGCAATTGGATCATCTCTAACCAATCAGAGAATCAAAGCCAATGATGAATTAGGGTTAGGGAATTTTCGAAAACACCGCTTTATCCATGTGTGTTCTGGCTCTGGCCCAACCCATCGGTTTCTGGGACCAATCAGACAGCCTAGAACTGATCGGGGAGGTACTCAGATCCAGACTCATAGTGGAGAAGAAATTAACGTCCGTGGGTGTGGCTCAGTGTTTGGCCAGAGCAAGGAGTTTAGGTAGCCAGGCAACCAGAATCTCCCATAAGTATTCATTTAGGTTGAGATCTGATTACTGACACACACACACACACACACACACACACACACACACACACACACACACACACACACACACACACACACACACACACACACACACACACACACACACACACACACACACACACACACACACACACACACAGCCTTTGAGACCCCTCAAAATAATGGTAAACTGAGCATTTTGACACATGATGGGATGTTAATTGCTTAAATAACTCTGGATCTGTGGAAGCACCTGCTTTCAATGTACTTTGTATCCCTCATTTACTCAAGATCTTCCTTTATTTTGGCAGGAACTTGTATATAGAGAGAGATATAATGGGATACTTGGAGTAAGAGGGGGAGAGGAGCGAAGAGCGGTTACTAGGCTGTTTCTCCTCTCTCTCTCGCTCTCTCTTTGACCAGTCTGTCCACCATGGAGCTGACTGTCCATTTGTCTAGAATGACCCCTGACCTCCAGCACTCCTCTGATGGGAACCACTAGTAAAGTGTGCGACTGCTCCCTTTGACCTCCTATAGTGGTAACAACATAAAGATACACATAAATTAGATATGTATTAGATTTGATTGTGATAGTATCCACCTCAAAGTAAAATCCCACTTTTTGATTTATATAATATTCATACAGTATATTAGGTATATTCATAATTACACCATATATGTTGAAGTTAGTTTAGGTAATTGCGAGTGCATTACCAGCTTGTTTTTGCAATCAAATTAGAACACGAGAGGATAAACTGATACATCAAATCAAATTGTATTTGTCACATACACCGAATACAACTGGTGAAATGGAGGAAAACTCGCCTCCCTGCGGACCTGGCATCCTTTCACTCCCTCCTCTCTACATTTTCCTCCTCTGTCTCTGCTGCTAAAGCCACTTTCTACCACTCTAAATTCCAAGCATCTGCCTCTAACCCTAGGAAGCTCTTTGCCACATTCTCCTCCCTCCTGAATCCTCCTCCCCCTCCCCCCCCCTCCTCCCTCTCTACAGATGACTTCGTCAACCATTTTGAAAAGAAGATCGACGACATCCGATCCTCGTTTGCTAAGTCAAACAACACCGCTGGTTCTGCTCACACTGCCCTACCCTGTGCTCTGACCTCTTTCTCCCCTCTCTCTCCAGATGAAATCTCGCGTCTTGTGACGGCCGGCCGCCCAACAACCTGCCCGCTCGACCCTATCCCCTCCTCTCTTCTCCAGACCATTTCCGGAGACCTTCTCCCTTACCTCACCTCGCTCATCAACTTATCCCTGACCGCTGGCTACGTCCCTTCCGTCTTCAAGAGAGCGAGAGTTGCACCCCTTCTGAAAAAACCTACACTCGATCCCTCCGATGTCAACAACTACAGACCAGTATCCCTTCTTTCTTTTCTCTCCAAAACTCTTGAACGTGCCGTCCTTGGTCAGCTCTCCCGCTATCTCTCTCAGAATGACCTTCTTGATCCAAATCAGTCAGGTTTCAAGACTAGTCATTCAACTGAGACTGCTCTTCTCTGTATCACGGAGGCGCTCCGCACCGCTAAAGCTAACTCTCTCTCCTCTGCTCTCATCCTTCTAGACCTATCGGCTGCCTTCGATACTGTGAACCATCAGATCCTCCTCTCCACCCTCTCCGAGTTGGGCATCTCCGGCGCGGCCCACGCTTGGATTGCGTCCTACCTGACAGGTCGCTCCTACCAGGTGGCGTGGCGAGAATCTGTCTCCTCACCACGCGCTCTCACCACTGGTGTCCCCCAGGGCTCTGTTCTAGGCCCTCTCCTATTCTCGCTATACACCAAGTCACTTGGCTCTGTCATAACCTCACATGGTCTCTCCTATCATTGCTATGCAGACGACACACAATTAATCTTCTCCTTTCCCCCTTCTGATGACCAGGTGGCGAATCGCATCTCTGCATGTCTGGCAGACATATCAGTGTGGATGACGGATCACCACCTCAAGCTGAACTTCGGCAAGACGGAGCTGCTCTTCCTCCCGGGGAAGGACTGCCCGTTCCATGATCTCGCCATCACGGTTGACAACTCCATTGTGTCCTCCTCCCAGAGCGCTAAGAACCTTGGCGTGATCCTGGACAACAAACTGTCGTTCTCAACTAACATCAAGGCGGTGGCCCGTTCCTGTAGGTTCATGCTCTACAACATCCGCAGAGTACGACCCTGCCTCACACAGGAAGCGGCGCAGGTCCTAATCCAGGCACTTGTCATCTCCCGTCTGGATTACTGCAACTCGCTGTTGGCTGGGCTCCCTGCCTGTGCCATTAAACCCCTACAACTCATCCAGAACGCCGCAGCCCGTCTAGTGTTCAACCTTCCCAAGTTCTCTCACGTCACCCCGCTCCTCCGCTCTCTCCACTGGCTTCCAGTTGAAGCTCGCATCCGCTACAAGACCATGGTGCTTGCCTACGGAGCTGTGAGGGGAACGGCACCTCAGTACCTCCAGGCTCTGATCAGGCCCTACACCCAAATAAGGGCACTGCGTTCATCCACCTCTGGCCTGCTCGCCTCCCTACCACTGAGGAAGTACAGTTCCCGCTCAGCTCAGTCAAAACTGTTCGCTGCTCTGGCTCCCCAATGGTGGAACAAACTCCCTCACGACGCCAGGACAGCGGAGTCAATCACCACCTTCCGGAGACACCTGAAACCCCACCTCTTTAAGGAATACCTAGGATAGGATAAAGTAATCCTTCTCACCCCCCCCCCCCCTTAAAATATTTAGATGCACTATTGTAAAGTGGTTGTTCCACTGGATGTCATAAGGTGAATGCACCAATTTGTAAGTCGCTCTGGATAAGAGCGTCTGCTAAATGACTTAAATGTAAATGTAAATGTAAATGTGTAGACTTTACCTGGTGTAGACTGTTTACGAGCCCTTCCCAACGATGCAGATTTGGTACAGGGAGTACTAGTACCAGATCAATGTGCAGAGGTACGAGGTATTTGAGGTAGATACATTTAAATTTGATGAGTTTGCGGCATATTTCAGAGATAAGATAGCAAACAATGTGTATCAGTTAATCAAGACCTGGTGAGAAGTTTGATGATATGTGCCTTGGTCTACCACATAAAGGCACTATTGAGTGATTTTCTCTGATTGACGCAGACATGCTCAGGATGCCACAATTTAAGCCTTCTACCTGCCATCTCGATCCTATCCCCACAACCCTCTTCAAAAGAGCTTTTAATTGCATATCTGAAGAAGTGAAAGCTATTGTTAATCACTCCCTGTTCACAGGCCCTTTCCCCCACTGCACTAAAAACTGCCATGTTGAAACCCCTTCTGAAGAAAAGTCATCTAGATTCTTCAGCTCTTAGCAATTTTCGGCCAATCTCTAACCTTCATTTCTAAGCAAACTTCTGAAGAAATTGGTTTTCAAACAGCTAAATTATTTTTTAAGTACCAACTGTATTTGAGAAAAATTCCAATTTCTTTCTTGTGCCCACCACTGCACAGAGACTTTGTTAAAGTGGTAAAGGATCATAGAGCCAACACAGATGCCAAACAGCTCTCTGTCCTACTCTTGGATTTAAGTGCTGCTTTTGATACTGTTGACCATGATGTCCTTCTGGACAGACTAGAGAGGTGGCTTGGCCACTCTGGTCCAGTTCTATTGGTTTAGGACCTATTTAACCGGTCAAGAGGTTCTGTCACCCATTGTGAACATAACTCAGAGAAAATAGATATCATATGTGGCGTTCTACAAGGTTCGATTCGGGGTCAGGTATGGTTCAGTTTATATGACCCCTTGGCAGCGTCATCAGAAAACACAATATTGATTTTCACTGCTATGCAAACTTTACATTTCTGTGTCCCCAGTGGATTTCAGCTCCACAGATTCTAAGACTGTATTAGTGATTTACATACTTGGATGGCTCACAACTTCCTCCAGCTAAATCAAGACAAGACCGAGGTACTTATTATTGGAGTCTAAGGACAGAGAGAGAATCTGGCCGCAGATTTTAATTAGCAGGCAATGAAGATAAAAAAACATGTAAAAAAACTAGGTATTATTTTAAATTCTGAACTCAATTTCAAATCACACATTAGGAATGTGACCAAAATATATTTGAACTGCCTGAGGAACATTTCCAAGGTGTGTCCTTTTCTCTCTCAGGCTGATACAGAGAGACTCATCCATACTTTTATTACAAGCAGACTTGACTACTGTAATACTCTCCTGTCTGGTCTACCCAAAAAATCCATTGGTCAACTGCAAAACATACAGAATGCTGCAACGCACATTACACTGGTTTTAAAGTCCCTGCACTGGCTGCCTGTGAGTTTTAGAATGAATTGTAAGATTATTCTCTTCAAATCAATCCACGATTGTGCAGCCCAATACATGTCAGACATGCTTTTAAGTTATGTACCCAGTAGGTCCCTCAGGTCCTCTGGCCCTGCCCTTTTAACTATCACAAAACCTAGGACCAAGAGGCACGGAGAGGCAGCTTTTAGTTATTATGTCCCCAGCTTCTGGAATAGCCTGCCAGAGAACCTGAGTGGGGCCAAAACTGTGGACATATTTAAAAGGGATCTTAAAACCTTCTTAGCTTTGCTTTTCCTTAGGGTGCTTTTTAGTCTTTTAGTTTGTATTGTTCTACTTTAGTTTTTTCTCTGAAATGTGCTATATAAATAAAGCTTGATTTGATATGTATATGAAGGCGGGGTCAAGTGACTAGGCATCAGGATAGATAATAATAAGAGTAAAATAAAGAACAGAGTAGCAGCAGCTAATGATGAGTGTAAAGGTAGTGTGTGTGTGTGTGTGTGTGTGTGTGTGTGTGTGTGTGTGTGTGTGTGTGTGTGTGTGTGTGTGTGTGTGTGTGTGTGTGTGTGTGTGTGTGTGTGTGTGTGTGTGTGTGTGTGTGTGTGTGTGTGTGTGTGTGTGTGTGTGTGTGTGTGTGTAATATGTATGCATGTGTGTTTGTGTTATGTCGGTATGCATGTGTGTGTTGTGTTTGTGTGCATATGTGGTGTATGTGAAGTTGTGTGGGAGTGTCAATGTAGTGTGTGTGAGCGAGTGTGTATATGGTGTGTAAACAGTATATAGTCTAGTGAGTGTGTTTGTGGTGTGTATACAGTATATAGTCTAGTGAGTGTGTTTGTGGTGTGTATACAGTATATAGTCTAGTGAGTGTGTTTGTGGTGTGTATAGAGTATATAGTCTAGTGAGTGTGTTTGTGGTGTGTATACAGTATATAGTCTAGTGAGTGTGTTTGTGGTGTGTATACAGTATATAGTCTAGTGAGTGTGTTTGTGGTGTGTATACAGTATATAGTCTAGTGAGTGTGTTTGTGGTGTGTATACAGTATATAGTCTAGTGAGTGTGTTTGTGGTGTGTATAGAGTATATAGTCTAGTGAGTGTGTTTGTGGTGTGTATACAGTATATAGTCTAGTGAGTGTGTTTGTGGTGTGTATACAGTATATAGTCTAGTGAGTGTGTTTGTGGTGTGTATACAGTATATAGTCTAGTGAGTGTGTTTGTGGTGTGTATACAGTATATAGTCTAGTGAGTGTGTTTGTGGTGTGTATACAGTATATAGTCTAGTGAGTGTGTTTGTGGTGTGTATACAGTATATAGTCTAGTGAGTGTGTTTGTGGTGTGTATACAGTATATAGTCTAGTGAGTGTGTTTGTGGTGTGTATACAGTATATAGTCTAGTGAGTGTGTTTGTGGTGTGTATACAGTATATAGTCTAGTGAGTGTGTTTGTGGTGTGTATACAGTATATAGTCTAGTGAGTGTGTTTGTGGTGTGTATACAGTATATAGTCTAGTGAGTGTGTTTGTGGTGTGTATACAGTATATAGTCTAGTGAGTGTGTTTGTGGTGTGTATACAGTATATAGTCTAGTGAGTGTGTTTGTGGTGTGTATACAGTATATAGTCTAGTGAGTGTGTTTGTGGTGTGTATACAGTATATAGTCTAGTGAGTGTGTTTGTGGTGTGTATACAGTATATAGTCTAGTGAGTGTGTTTGTGGTGTGTATACAGTATATAGTCTAGTGAGTGTGTTTGTGGTGTGTATACAGTATATAGTCTAGTGAGTGTGTTTTGTGGTGTGTCTAGTGATGCATACAGTATATAGTCTAGTGAGTGTGTTTGTGGTGTGTATACAGTATATAGTCTAGTGAGTGTGTTTGTGGTGTGTATAGAGTATATAGTCTAGTGAGTGTGTTTGTGGTGTGTATACAGTATATAGTCTAGTGAGTGTGTTTGTGGTGTGTATACAGTATATAGTCTAGTGAGTGTGTTTGTGGTGTGTATACAGTATATAGTCTAGTGAGTGTGTTTGTGGTGTGTATACAGTATATAGTCTAGTGAGTGTGTTTGTGGTGTGTATACAGTATATAGTCTAGTGAGTGTGTTTGTGGTGTGTATACAGTATATAGTCTAGTGAGTGTGTTTGTGGTGTGTATACAGTATATAGTCTAGTGAGTGTGTTTGTGGTGTGTATACAGTATATAGTCTAGTGAGTGTGTTTGTGGTGTGTATACAGTATATAGTCTAGTGAGTGTGTTTGTGGTGTGTATACAGTATATAGTCTAGTGAGTGTGTTTGTGGTGTGTATACAGTATATAGTCTAGTGAGTGTGTTTGTGGTGTGTATACAGTATATAGTCTAGTGAGTGTGTTTGTGGTGTGTATACAGTATATAGTCTAGTGAGTGTGTTTGTGGTGTGTATACAGTATATAGTCTAGTGAGTGTGTTTGTGGTGTGTATACAGTATATAGTCTAGTGAGTGTGTTTGTGGTGTGTATACAGTATATAGTCTAGTGAGTGTGTTTGTGGTGTGTATACAGTATATAGTCTAGTGAGTGTGTTTGTGGTGTGTATACAGTATATAGTCTAGTGAGTGTGTTTGTGGTGTGTATACAGTATATAGTCTAGTGAGTGTGTTTGTGGTGTGTATACAGTATATAGTCTAGTGAGTGTGTTTGTGGTGTGTATACAGTATATAGTCTAGTCTAGTGAGTGTGTTTGTGGTGTGTATACAGTATATAGTCTAGTGAGTGTGTTTGTGGTGTGTATACAGTATATAGTCTAGTGAGTGTGTTTGTGGTGTGTATACAGTATATAGTCTAGTGAGTGTGTTTGTGGTGTGCATACAGTATATAGTCTAGTGAGTGTGTTTGTGGTGTGTATACAGTATATAGTCTAGTGAGTGTGTTTGTGGTGTGTATAGAGTATATAGTCTAGTGAGTGTGTTTGTGGTGTGTATACAGTATATAGTCTAGTGAGTGTGTTTGTGGTGTGTATACAGTATATAGTCTAGTGAGTGTGTTTGTGGTGTGTATACAGTATATAGTCTAGTGAGTGTGTTTGTGGTGTGTATACAGTATATAGTCTAGTGAGTGTGTTTGTGGTGTGTGTATACAGTATATAGTCTAGTGAGTGTGTTTGTGGTGTGTATACAGTATATAGTCTAGTGAGTGTGTTTGTGGTGTGTATACAGTATATAGTTAGTGAGTGTGTTTGTGGTGTGTATACAGTATATAGTCTAGTGAGTGTGTTTGTGGTGTGTATACAGTATATAGTCTAGTGAGTGTGTTTGTGGTGTGTATACAGTATATAGTCTAGTGAGTGTGTTTGTGGTGTGTATACAGTATATAGTCTAGTGAGTGTGTTTGTGGTGTGTATACAGTATATAGTCTAGTGAGTGTGTTTGTGGTGTGTATACAGTATATAGTCTAGTGAGTGTGTTTGTGGTGTGTATACAGTATATAGTCTAGTGAGTGTGTATATAGTTTGTGTTTGTGGTGTATACAGTATATAGTCTAGTGAGTGTGTTTGTGGTGTGTATACAGTATATAGTCTAGTGAGTGTGTTTGTGGTGTGTATACAGTATATAGTCTAGTGAGTGTGTTTGTGGTGTGTATACAGTATATAGTCTAGTGAGTGTGTTTGTGGTGTGTATACAGTATATAGTCTAGTGAGTGTGTTTGTGGTGTGTATACAGTATATAGTCTAGTGAGTGTGTTTGTGGTGTGTATACAGTATATAGTCTAGTGAGTGTGTTTGTGGTGTGTATACAGTATATAGTCTAGTGAGTGTGTTTGTGGTGTGTATACAGTATATAGTCTAGTGAGTGTGTTTGTGGTGTGTATACAGTATATAGTCTAGTGAGTGTGTTTGTGGTGTGTATACAGTATATAGTCTAGTGAGTGTGTTTGTGGTGTGTATACAGTATATAGTCTAGTGAGTGTGCATAGGGTGAGTGCAAGATAGACTCAATGCAGATAGTTTGGGTATCATTAGTGAACTATTTAACAGTCTGCCTATTTAGCAGTCTTATGGCTTGGGGGTAGAAGCTGTTCCTGGATGGCATGTGATATATGTTTACAATAACTTTCCTGAGGCATGCATGGCCTGGGGACCCACACGTACTCTGGCTTTAATTAGTACACAGACAGAGATGTGCATCTTCATATTAGAGGTCAGCTTCACAGGGCTAGTAAGGAAGCTATCATATCAATTACAGGCTTGCTGCTGGTGTATTGTTGGCTGAACTGAGTTTGACCCCAGTTAGAAGAAGCTAATAATGCCTGATGGAGCCATCTAGTAGAGAGGCTGATGTATTTTAAAGCGGAGATGTTGCTGTGTTTCTATGTGGTTGTGGGTGTGATATCAAGTTGTTGAATGTTTTCAGAAATCAGTGCTTGACTCCAGCGTTGGGATTGCTTCTGCTGGAATGGACATTTTAAGTGTTTATTTACTAAATGTAACGGAAGGAGAGCCTTGCTTTTCTCTGCTTTCCTCCATATAAATGTAGTTTATATATTTTGCCATCAGCACGTCTCGCACCAATAACTGCCTAGGAAGATGGGTCCTCGGGTCAAAAATGGTGTATAAAAATCAATTTTAAATCAATTGAATGTCTTAATGGTGTGATAACTTAACTGTAGCTCACACCGTCGGTGGCAAGTATAATGCATCCTATGCTAGTCAATGGAGAGGGGTGTTTTATGACATTGAGATGTGGGAATCAGTAAAACATTTATCTGTTGCCAAAGGAGCAACATTTAACCAACGTTGTCGCTGTTAAGTCACAGACTGCAGCCACGGCTGGTGATAACCTGAGGGGCAGGCAGACAGACAGACAGGCAGGCAGACAGACAGACAGGCAGACAGGCAGACAGGCAGGCAGGCAGGCAGACAGACAGGCAGGCAGGCAGGCAGGCAGGCAGGCAGGCAGGCAGGCAGGCAGGCAGGCAGGCAGGCAGGCAGGCAGGCAGGCAGGCAGGCAGGCAGGCAGGCAGGCAGGCAGGCAGGCAGGCAGGCAGACAGACAGACAGACAGACAGACAGACAGACAGACAGACAGACAGACAGACAGACAGACAGACAGACAGACAGACAGACAGACAGACAGACAGACAGACAGACAGACAGACACACACACACACACACACACACACACACACACACACACACACACACACACACACACACACACACACACACACACACACACACACACACACACACACACACAAAGAGCTCTCTTCCCATCAGAAAGTCTAGGTGATGAGAGGCCTACACAGCGTCAGAGAGGACCTTGGCGTGAACTTGAGATCTGTGCCTGTAAGCTTTTTGCCAAGTGTTTTAAACGCTCCACCATCATTTAATATGGGTGCCAGTGGGACAGGTGTCAAGGTCAAATAATGCAAGGAGTGTTTTTAATGAGAGAGAGAGAGTTGCCATTGGGGGTGCCAATGGGTGGAAGCATGACATTTTGACAGGCATCAATGTCAAACATTATTGATTTAATTTCCTCGTAGGCCTATCATATTTTATGCTAATTGAATCTATGTGGCTTGTAGGTGTGGGAAGTGGGGTAGGATGGACATTTTTATGATTCTATGATTATAGGAAGACACTACAGATTTGTGTCTGCTGTCTGACAGATATTTTTGTGGAGGACAACATACTATACTGTAATGTTGCATGGTTGGCACAGGATGGCTGTAGGCTAAATATCATTATATCATCCTTCATTGAGGATAATTCAACCAGATGATATGAAATTGACACCATAGCTGTGTCGGAAAATGTAACCCTCCAAAGGCTGCATTTGCTGCTCATGTCCTGGTTTAAAGACCACTTCCTGCTCAGGTGTTCTTCTTCTCTCCCTACCTAGTCATTACTGCAACAGGCTGACAGTATTACAGTCCCTACAACTTCCCCATGTTGCAATCCTATCCTGCTTGTTTTTTTTAAATGTATGAACTAACATCTGTTGGATGAAGTGACATTATAGCTAGAATCTACCATTTTTCTTCAGTAGCTTTCACGCCATAAGGGATTTCCAGAGGAGTGGTGTGTTTTGACTGAGGAGGAAGGCTAATTAATAATCACTTTCTCTACACCTGCAGCCTCCCATGCAGCCTTCTCCCCTCTTCTCCTCTCTCCCGGAAGAGGTGACAGGATTTCTACACCCCCGTGCTTTTACATTAGAAGATATGTGAATAAGCAAATATTAGGCACAAACACCACCCTGCCTAAATTTTTCAGTCACAGTGTGTCTTTGATTAAATACATGTCCTATGTCTTATGTGCTCTCTGTTTAAAAATGCATGGCATCCCCGGTTATCTCCTGCACATTATAACCAGAGAGGCTGCTTCTTCTTCTCCTCTTTACTTAAACATTCTCAAAATGGCCCCTGCTTTTACCCTTCATTGCTAGATATTTTCTGCCTCTTGAATTCTTTCTTTGCTGTGTGTATATATAATCACCCTCCTCTCAACGCTAGGCTAGCTATCTTAAATTCACCCTGCATTCTTTTTCAAAGGGTTGTAAAATGTAGAAGAAATATATTTCAGTGAGTTAATTGACTTAATTTGCCTTAGTTCTGCCAGTCCGAATGATCAGCTCCCTCAAATAGAGTTTAGCAGTGGCAGCTTTGTGGGTATTACACTCTGTCCTGGCCCACAGCCAGCAGACTCAGAGTAAATATATTTAAATCAGCGCTAAGCTGCTTAAAATATTCATGTTTCACTCTCAGCTAGTTTATAGAAATGTGAAACTGTCGCCCACTCGCAAATCAGTTACACGGTTAAAAATATATAATTTTAAGTTTACAGGAACAAAAAAAGGAAGAGAGAGAGCGTAGCAGTGATGCATTAAACCCATGTGTGTATGAATGTGTGTGTGTCCACGGAGTTAGACACAGAAATGTGGAGAAGAGAGTGGGATGGCACGTTCCTCTCAGGCCTGTGACGCTGTGATGCGTGAAGCGAATTAATGTGCCTCATGAAGTGATTATTCTAAAAGCCCCTCTCTTCCTTTCCACACCCCTCTATGGCTCCATCCCTCTATGGCTCCATCCCTCTATGGTTCCATCCCTCTATGGCTCCATCCCTCTATGGCTCCATCCCTCTATGGCTCCATCCCTCAATGGTTCCATCCCTCTATGGCTCCATCCCTCTATGGCTCCATCCCTCTATGGGTCCATCCCTCTATGACTCCATCCCTCTATGACTCCATCCCTCTATGGCTCCATCCCTCTTTGACTCCATCCCTCTTTGGCTCCAAATCTCTATGGTTCCATCTCTCTATGGCTCCATCCCTCTATGGCTCCATCCCTCTATGGCTCCATCCCTCTATGGCTCCATCTCTCTATGACTCCATCCCTCTATGGCTCCATCCCTCTTTGGCTCCATCCCTCTATGGCTCAATCCCTCTATGGCTCCATCTCTCTATGGCTCCAAATCTCTATGGCTCCATCCCTCTATGGGTCCATCCCTCTATGACTCCATCCCTCTATGACTCCATCCCTCTTTGGCTCCAAATCTCTATGGCTCCATCCCTCTATGGCTCCAAATCTCTATGACTCCATCCCTCTATGGCTCAATCTCTCTATGGCTCCAAATCTCTATGGCTCCATCCCTCTATGGCTCCATCCCTCTATGACTCCATCCCTCTATGGCTCCATCCCTCTATGGCTCCATCCCTCTATGGCTCCATCTCTCTATGGCTCCATCCCTCTATGGTTCCATCCCTCTATGGTTCCATCCCTCTATGGGTCCATCCCTCTATGGGTCCATCCCTCTATGGGTCCATCCCTCTATGACTCCATCCCTCTATGGTTCCATCCCTCTATGGCTCCATCCCTCTTTGACTCCATCCCTCTTTGGCTCCAAATCTCTATGGCTCCATCCCTCTATGGCTCCATCTCGCTATGGCTCCAAATCTCTATGGCTCCATCCCTCTATGGGTCCATCCCTCTATGGGTCCATCCCTCTATGGCTCCATCCCTCTATGGCTCCATCCCTCTTTGGCTCCATCCCTCTATGGCTCCATCTCTCTACGGCTCAATCCCTCTATGGCTCCATCCCTGTATGGCTCCATCCCTCTTTGGCTCCATCCCTCTATGGCTCCATCCCTCTATGGCTCAATCCCTCTATGGCTCCATCCCTGTATGGCTCCATCCCTCTATGGCTCCATCCCTCTATGGCTCCATCCCTCTATGGCTCAATCTCTCTTTGGCTCCATCCCTCTATGGCTCCATCCCTCTATGGCTCAATCCCTCTATGGCTCAATCTCTCTATGGGGGTTAGCTATTTAACAACTTTGCAACTACTTAGCATGTTAGCTAACCCATCCCCTAACACTAACCTTAACATTTTAACCTAACTCATAAATTTACCCTTAACCCTGCTAGCTAACATTAGCCACCTAGCTACAATTCATAACAAAGCCTGCAAATTTGTAACATACATATCATATGAAATGGTTGATGGACATCCAAAAATGAACACATACCATACGAAACGTATTACAGGCCGTATTACAGAATAGCACGAAATGCTCGGAGACCAGCACTCCATAGAAAAACACGTTTCCTTTTCTTTTGGGGAAATTAAAATCTGTGTTCTAATTGTACAATTTCTCTCCATTTCAGAACATTATTGCTAGTGAACATGACCAGGGTTTAGTTTAACTGCAGATGGGTCTGGAGAGTGAGAGCCCTACAGTACTATGCAGCTTCACATGGTTGACTTTCGCTGAGTGGATGAGGATGGGGGTAGGTAGCTCCAGGCAGAAGTGCTGACTGACGGTAGGTAGGGGTTTGGAGGTGACTGGTGGGACAGTGGTGACGATGCGGTTATGGTGGAGGGGACACAGAGGTGACACTGAGGTAGACAACATGACTGTGTGAAGTAGAGGTGTTGCCTTTCTCAGATGATTCCATAGTCCGATATTTGAGTCGGACACTGATTCTCTGTCCTTGTCCTTGACTGTCTGTATTGCGTACTTGTTGTGTCCCAGGTCCTATCATTGTATTCCATGTCTCATCATAGCATCCTGAGTGTCTTCCTGGATTTTGTTCAGTAGGCACGAAAGATTATAAAACACTCCAAAATTGAGTGAAAATGGGTAGGTATTAGGTATTAGCTTGTCCAATAAGAAATCAAATTTTCCAATGCAAAACATTTTGTCCTGTGAGTTTCTGTGTTTCAGGCATTTTGCTGGCTGAGGATAATTAGGCTGTCATATAGCTTCTTGCTAGCCTGGTCCCAGATCTGTTTGTGCTGTCTAACCAACTCAACGTCATTAGCTGTTCTGATCTGGAACCACGCTAGTTTCTGGTAGGGTCTCAGCCAGATGTCTCTATTCTCTGTCTCAGGCTGTGGGACAAATGATGCCTGGAGGAGACAGACAACATGCTTCTTGGGATGCAGAGCCCCACTCCTTGAGAACGGCAGAGCCATTATTCTGAGT